>NC_141285.1:21947678-22540178 GCF_037954325.1 Fistularia commersonii
AGCGGTTCAAATCCGCAGCCTCAGATCGAGCACTGAACATGCGATAAGGTCTTCGGTTGGATTCCCACGGGGGGGGGGGGGGGGGGGGGGGGGGGGGTGTCTGCTGTTCAAAACACACGCAGGGGGTTCACTAAGTCATCCAGGCGTGTGAATGAGAGGTGTGTGTGTGTCTTTAAATGAGAGGGTAAATGCTGCTGCTCTATTTGATTGACAGGCGAGCGGTGCAGGAAAAGCCTGGACCGCAAGATAAGAGGTATGGATAATGAATGAATGAATGAATGAATGAATGAAGGTGGACCAGATCCGAGATCGGACTGGAAGTCCGAGGCCGATTGAGGCGTTTCGACCCGAAGAGAGAGGAAGCGGAGCGACCCGACCGGATCCGTCGGAGGGAAAACCCGGCGGTCGTTTCTCAACATCCGAGACGTGCAGGCATGCGTGTTTGCGTTGGCAGGTCGTCGGAGGGTTTGGATTAAAAAAAAAAAAAAAAAAAAACATTGGATGGAGACCCGGCTATTGTGCTGGTACTTCTTTTATTTTGCTTCCTGGAGGAAGAGAAGACCAAAGATCCATTGTTTCGAAGAGCGTTTAAAAAAAAAAAAATTGAGCCAGAAGCTCAGCTGACCAGGAGCTACAGACCTCAGGTCTGTTCCTCTGTCGGCGTCGAGGGGAACTTGGAGAACATCTTTAGGAACTATAAAACTGACGGATGATTCGGGGAAATTACCGAAATCCATACATTCATTCATGAGCAGCGTTGCTTTGGACGCGCTTATAGAAACACAAAACTATCCACTCACTCATCCACTCTCTATAGATCAGTCGGCTCGGTTTCATGTCAAACACTATTTTCAGGCACCGGCATTTAAGGTGTGGTGGATAAACACATATTAATATGAATGTATAATTATTCCCGCTTTTTTTATTTCAAATACTTGTTTTTTAATGCAAGTTGCTTGGTCCAGAATGGTGAAGTCCTGTCGCGATTAATCTATATTTCAAGTATGTGGCTTTCTTTTTCTTAGTGTTTATAGGCTCTTCTTTCGTCTCCTTACTCTGCCTTTATTTGCAAAGAAACTCTCCAAAGACGTCTTTTTTGTTTTTACTCACTTTGCTAGCTTTTGTGGGCTTAATATTAGTGTTAACGTATCCTGTGACCGACGAGCATCGTCATTTTGCAAAATAAAACATTCTTCAGATTTGGAGATTCGCTTTTTCGTTGGTATGAAGTCACTTTTCAAATAGTGGTGCGCGTGTGTGACCCCGGGGAACACGCTTATGCTGTAGTATTAGCTCTATACTGGAGGTTTTTCTGCAGGAAATATGAAGCAGAGTGAACAAATCCTCAAGAGACACCAAAATATTTAACAGGGACGATAATAAAAGGCGGTGAGAGACGAAGATAATGAGATAAACGAAAGTTACCCGAAAGCTAAGACGAGGAAATATGACGAAAAAAGACGGGTGTGTTCACCGTCTCAAAATGTTGGCATCAGACAGAATGAAGCCAAAATAAATTAAAGCGTCACTTAAAGACATTACACTCCACTTATTATTTATTTCAGGGAAAATGTCCCAAATATTGGCAACAATTATTCCTGTTACGTTAATAAATGTTAATAGAGCTATTGCAAGTTGATGTATATTTCTTTCGTTTTTCTATTCTTTCATGTAAATAAAGATACGATGTTGTGCAGAGGTGTACTTACAACAGTTTTATAGACAAATGATACTGTTTAAAGTGAAATATAAGAATTTATTAAGAGTATGTGTTTTCTTTTGGGCCCTCTCTAGGAACAAGATGAAGACAAGGTACTTTAGATTTAATAGGAGGCGCCTTTTGTAACGGCTGGTCCCGAGTTAGGAACAGAAATAACTACTCAAGATTCCTTTGTTTAAATTATGATGGACAGCAAATGTGAAGAATCACATACCCTTTAAAAATGGCGCCAAGGTAACATTTTTGTTGAGCATCTGAAGAAGAACAGAATGTGTCTCGAAATGTAACAACAATGACGTGGCGAATTCATGTTTTTTTTGGGCTTACGAGCATCAGGCCGCCCCAAAAAAATTTTGTCTCGTCACATCGGACCGATCAAATTAATGATGTAATTCTGAGGCTGTTCAATTCAGACACAGAAGAAAACCACTTTTAATGGTTTTGTTACGCAGGAGGAAGACTAAGATAGTGTTCAGCTGGAAATGGATGGATGGATGGACTTTTCCTCGTGTTATTTATAATTAATCTTTTTCATCAGCTGTTTTTCAGGCACTAATGGGGAAAAAAAGCATTTCCAATACGTATTTGTGGATGTTACCGGTATGCATTCAATTAAAAGTAAAAAAAAAAAAAGTAACATCTTTCTGTGTAAATATCTCATGTTACAACCGGGACACCTGCAGCTTCCAAACAAGTGCCGCCTTTAAATGTACACAAATATTTTTTTTTGTATTCAGATTGCTATTTTCATCCGGCGCGGCTTATATTCAGGAGCGCTCAATCGTCCGGAAATTACGGTATGTAAGGCGTGAATGAGTGAGTTAAGTTTTGATATTACTTGATGAGGTGTGTATGAGAGGGTGAACGGTTGTCTGTCTCGATATGAAGAGTGAACAACGGAGTGAATGGTTGCTTGTGTCTAGATTAAATTTGAATGAGCGCGCCGCGGCCCTAAAGCGGCGCCCATCAGCAGCTGCCTGCGGAGGGAGGTTTTTCGTTTGTACGAGGCGACAGCCTTGGAAAAGTAATGGCTATTTAATTAAAAGTTAAAAAAAAAAAATTCTGTGTAAATATCTCATGGTACAACGTGGACAGACAAGTGTGGCCTTTATATGTACACATATATTTATTTAGTTATTTTTAGCCGGTGCGCCTTATATACAGGTGCGCTTAATAGTCCAAAAATGACGTCTGAGACGACGGCGCTAAAAATCGACTTTGCAAACGGAGCCGACGAACACGTCACCCGCGATGTTCCCACAAAGGTGATGGAGGGATAAGAGAGGACGTGACTGTGAAAATAAACATGTGGAGCAAACACCCCCGCGCTTCAGGCTCGAGTTTCGTCGCCGTGACGACAGTCGGCGTAACTGTACCTCGGCATCGGGCCTTGTGTGCGGACGGTCGCACACACACACACACACACACAGACACACTCACTCCAGGACATCTGCGGTTTTCACACGGGGATGCCACGGACGGAGGGAAACAATGGCTGGACGGCGGCGGGGATAAGAGACATGAAAGACTGGGTGTGTGTGTGTGCATAAACACACACCTGCTGGCTGATTTAACCAGAGCCACACACACACACACACACACACACACACACACACAGGAGGGAAAATGACACTGTCCCACCAGCAGCGGGGATCTCCACCACCCTCAGAAGCACCCAAACACAAACAATGCAACGTCTCCGCGCTGTTCGAGTCTCACAGAGAAATATTTACGCTCCCAGCGCCACTTGGGAGTTCATTAGATGTTTATCTGGTTCCTATTTGGCTCAGAACCTCTCCTTTTGTGCCGCCTTCATCTCATTTTGTGAGCGGTTTGACAGCCCGAATGCGAATCGGCCCCTCCAAGTCTGAGTGCCCAAAGTGCGGGAGACGGAGTATCTCAGGCGGCAAGAAGGAGCTGAGCTGAAAGGAGATGTTTACCATCCAGGAGGGGCTCGGAGTAGAGCCGCTGATCCTCCAGCATCCAGAGGAGCCAAACAAGTAGGCTCGGGCGTCCGGACGGAAGATACACCGGAGGGACTTTGTTTTTTGGAACCACTCGGGGTTCTACCAGGAGAGCTGGACCAAGTGGCTGTGGAGGGGGAAGGTCTGCGGATGCTTCCTCCGAGAGACCAACGTAGAGAAGCGGCAGAAGACGGATGGACCAGTTAAGGGGGATTCGATGGTGTACCAGAGGGTTAAATCCCATAAGTGGGATTTTAAAAGTCTCCCTTGCAGTGTGAGAAAGTTGCACGTTTGCCTTTTTTTTTCCTTTCCGCGTCTCACCTGAGCAAAAGGTCCTGGGAACGACAGGTTTACATCTGCTCCGAGCGACAGCTCCCGTCCCCGAGGCGGCCGGCTCCACCTCCAGGTGAGGTCCAGACGTCTCGGGTTTCCGTCTCTGCGCTCTCCCCGCCTCCGCGCTCTCTCCTGAAACCCACCTCCGGGCTCTCCTTGCCACCTGCCACACACACACTTTCCACCAACTCCCACACGAGCGTGCCAATGCGGGACGAAAACACGGCGAGGACACAGTTTGTGCAGCGGGAACAGTGGCGACACACACACACACACACAGGCAGGAGAAGGTGTGTATGTGTGTGTGTGTGTGTTACCCCGAGGTAATGGGGTGTCCGTTACAATTAAGCTTCCTGTCCTGTGAGAAAAGTCACAGGAAGTATGAGATCTCACAGACTTCACTGGAAGCCGTCCTCCGCCAGGGGAATGGATCTCAGTGGATTAGCCAGCAGCTAATCTGACCTCAAGTAACCCAGTTACAGGGCTGGGACATTTGGTAGGATATTTACAATTTTAAGAACTCTAAAGAGTCTCATCTCAATTTTTACAAAACAGAAACAATTACTGGTCTTTTCTTTATTTCTGTAAGAAGTCCTCACGCATTTACTGCTCCACGAAAAGCTTTGTTACTTTGTTGTAAACCTCTCATCATTGCTTTTACAGGGACAGCAGTACTCATATGCGCCCCCTTCAGGTGAGGCACAGTAGTGTCTGCCTCACCTCCGGACTTTACGGCTTATTTCGCGACACATTAACCCTACACAGCTTGTACAACAGGGGTGCTCAATAGGTCGATCGCGACCTACCAGTCAATCGCAAAGGTAATACTGGTCGGTCGCATGACACTAAAAAAATAGACGTCAGCCGATCATCCGTCCCATCAGTTGATTGATGCACAGGGCAGCCAGTCAGATGTCATCAGATTTTTTCTGTCATTCAGGTCGCAAAGTGCAGCAAAACTAACAAGCTAGTCAGCAAGTTACCTCCAATTTTTAGCCCTCGTTGTTTTTTTCTCTTAAACTCAAGAAAGGATATAAAATGACCAAGTAAGAAGACAAAAACTTATCACTTTGATACGAAATGGGAGGACAACTTTTTTGCGCATTCGCCTCATCGCAATACCAAAGAAGGGTAATGTGGAGCGACATTTTTGAGACCGTACGAGGAAATTAGGACACGGACATCCCGTCAAAAAGCGAGCTGAGAAAGAGAAAGGTGAAGGAATTAAAGTCCCAGTTGTCCGGACAGCGGTCACATTTCACTCACCATACTTCAAAAGCGGAAGCCGCGACCGAAGCATCGTTCCGGGTGAGTCACATCATCGTCGATAAGGTTGGCAGGAAGCAGCTACTGTCCGGATTCAATTCGGTGCAATTCATCAGCGTGAACTTGGGTCATGACAAAAAATGTACATAATTATTTTGTGTTGTGCAATATTGGCTCATGCGGCTATGCAAGGCACATCAACTTACATTGTACATTTAATGTTTTGCTTTTTTGTTGTGGGTAGATCACTGACTTGGTCATTTTATAAGTAGCTCACATGCTGAAAAAGTGTGAGCACCCCTGTTGTAAAAGGTTGTGCTGTATATAATAACATAATACATGCTGAGAAATATTAATGATCACGCTCCACGCAGCCCAGTTTGTGAGGGACAGCGTGTGCAGAGGTGAGCTTGGCTGCCGCATCTTGGATGGTTTACATTACATTGGATTTTTTTTTCATAATGAAAGGTGAGCCTGAAAAGTCAAGACTTTTAAACGAGATAAATTCTAAAAATTTTTTTTTTTTTTTTTTTTTTTTTAAGTGGTCCGGCGGCAGCTGGAAACGTGAAGTATCCACGTCGGCGGCGCCGCTTCCTGTTCTGGAAGGTGAGTCAGCGGCGGCGGCAGACGTCTGCACTTCACAGTTTTTGCCGCCGCAGCTCCAAACACGTTTGCAGCGCCGCCACCAAAGTTAGCAAAGTGTGTGTGACAGTTTGCCTCCTATCCAAAGGATATGTGTGTGCATATGCAGGAAAAGGCATGTGCGGACAGGAGTGTGTTTTTGCAAGTTAAGCAGAGATGCAAAGGTGAACCCCAGAATGTGTGTGTGTTGCGTCTCTTAAGCCAATCGTTGAAGGTCGGTTTCTGGATTTCCTGTACAGATAAATATTATGAGCCCTTCTAAGGGCGAGATCGCCCGTCAATCACGACCCGCACATGGCTGTTTTTTAACGCCACAGCATCACAATCAGGTGTCTGTGTTTGTGTGTGTGTTTGAGAATGATAATATAAAAATGTTTCCTCCTGGCAACTTTTAAAGTCAGGAAACACACAACCTCATATCAGACTGGTTCCTGTAATAGCACAGTGAAGGCAGGAAAGCACACACACATGCACACGCACGCACATGCACACACACACAGGGAGCAATGTCATGCGTAAAGATTGATACTTTAGACGGATATGAAACATTTTTCATTTGTTCATCATCTCCAGTGCTTATCCTGCAATGAGGTTTGAGGGTTTCACGCTGGAAAGATCCAAGCGCCACATATATTCACTTGCTCATTTGCATGCCATTTAGATATACAACCATTCACACATCACGTAACACATTCGCTCGCTAACAACTGCGCCAGCGTGCAGCCCTTCATTGACCAACACCTCTTTCTGACATGATAGCAGGTCGCTCATCCGAAGCGCTTTCCATTCATGCGGTCATTTTTACTCCATCAATCACGGCCCGTCAAGCAAAGACAAATGTGTTAGGCAAGTCTGCGGGAGTTCTTTTCCAGGATTTCCATGTGTGTACAGTTGCCACATCCTGGTATGTATCATATTAGCACATTATTAACACAGGGATAATTCATCTTAATGGCTTGTTAGACAGAAATAAGACTGTTTTCACAAAACACACATCTGAGCCTGATTCGTTTTTGGATGCTGCGTGAGTAATTTTAAAACATCCGTAAATCTTCCTAAAGCCCCGTCTCCTAGCAACAGAGTAACCACAAGCTATAGGTGCAGTTTGTGTTGATTCAAAGGGGCTCGCTGGTCCCCCTAGTGGCCAAAAGCGGAAGTACAGACAATGATTTAACTACTCTGGAGTGCAGATAATGTCAGATAACACACTGCTATAAAAGCTCTGCAAAAGAAAAAAAAACAAGATTTAAAGATGTATTGAATAGATGAAGAACAGACTGACCCGGAAAAACATCAAACAACCAAAAAAAAAAAACAAAAAGAAGAAAAACTTCTGCCTGCAGCTCAGCGGAGACGCGGATGAGAAGTAGCCGGATGGTTTTCCGCCCTCGTTCTGACGCCTCCTCCGCTACCTGCCAGCTGGCCCGGCGAAAGCAAAGACTTCTGGGAGAGATTAATGTGCGCTGGTGGGTCTCGACTGGCCCCACATCAAGATGGCCTTTCACTAAAGCATTAATAATGATGGCTGCTGTTAAGACGATGCAAGCAGGACTCTGGCAGCCGCCGCATGTCTGGCCTGCCATGCAGACACATACAAACAAAGGAGCCATTGCGAAGAACAACACACACACACACACACACACATACACACACACCAACACACACACCAACACACACGCACACACTCATCTACATTTGGCTCCGGATGAACCAACCGCAACGCACAATGAGGCTCAGGAGAGCGTGATGACTAAAACTGCTTCTCATTCATCACTCCTGTTCTTTTTTTTTTTTTTTTTTTTTTTTTTCATCTCACTTGCTCATCATCGCGGGACAATCCTTTCCTCTCGCCGCTGGAAGGCGAAGTCGTTTCGGCGCCCGTCTTTGCAGTCATTTGAGGGAAAAAAAAAGCGGCGGGATGACACTCAGATCAAGTGGGAATCGAGACGGAACGTGGAAGACGCGCAGGGCGTCGGACGCCGTTCCAGACGGGAAAAAAACAAAGAGCTGCAGAAAAGCCGTTATTTCAAACGTTGACATCCATCGCTATTATCTGCTGGAGTATGAATTTTTCAAAGACAAAACACACACCGTGAACTGAGTGCGCCGTCTGCTGGAATGGTATTCCTTTGCTAAGCCCCGCCCCCAGGAAGCAGGCCTGCCAAATCACAGTGCGGCATAAGACCAACATAGAAAGGTCAGATGTCAATCGTAAAGGTGATCAAATGTCATCCCGGGGACATTTGCTTGGAGGACAACCGTTAAAATTAGGACTTTGTTTGCCCTGGAACAATGTGAAGGAGATATTAGCGGGCGTTAATTAATTCTCCAGTTAATTTGTATGTAATGAGAGGGTAAAAGTTTGTATGTTGATGTTTGATGTTAGAATGAAAGAGAGAAAAGTTGTGACGTGTGAACGGCTGACTGTGTCTGTATGTGGGCCCGTGATTGATCCAGGGTGAACCCCGCTTTTCACTCAATGATGGCCAGTTAGGGCATACAACCCTGCAAATAAAGGTATGAATGAATGAATAAACAGCCATCTAAAGCATCATGTTCACCTTTTTTCGCAAAAAATGACATGAGGGGCGGCGTGGCTCAGGGGCTTAGAGCGGTCGTTCTTGGAACTCAACATTCCTGGTTCGATTCATGCGCTCCTTCTTGCTAGTTGAAGTGTTGTTGAGCAAGACAATGAACCCCTAACTGCCTTCTGCTCATAGATCATCCATGATGGGTCAAATGTCACTGGTGTCCTGCTCTATGTAGAACTGTACGCAACAGTGAAGGTATCTTTCCGGGGACACGGCTTTTCTGACTTAGCAACAGTAGCTCAGGAAGAAGGGGGCGGAGCTTAGAGGAGGTTTAATTACAACCCAGCTTTGACTGCATGTTAAAGAAATAAACAACTTTCAGTTTGTCATCAATGGAAACGAGGCAAGAAAGGCTACATTTTACATTTCCTTATCTTGATTTTATGTCTCTTATTTTTAAGCTCTGCTCATTGAAAATAAAAAAAAAGCCTTCTCCTCAGCGGTGGGGTTTGGGAGGGGGGGAGCTGTCATGGAGACCGTTGGAAAACCATTAGCGACGGATCAGTCCTCGCCGCTGTAACCGTAGCCTGTTTGCTTTGGAAATGGAGGGTGAAACAACAGTCGGCTACAACAGAGGCGAGGCGGTTTGGTTGAATGTTCGCCTCAGTTGCTGTTTATGCAAATAGGCCTGGAAGCAACAGCGTGCGGGGGGGGGGGAGAACTCCGTGGCCTCGCGGGCATAAAATAGATCCCGTCTTTGCAATAAAAAGGCAAATTGTCCGTCCGCTGCGAGGCCAGATGCCGATCGCGTCACTCAGATGTGAAAACACGCGCCCGTTAAGGGTTCCCGGGGAAAGCGGCGATCCGGCCAGCACTTTTCGGGGAGGCCGCCCGGAGCCAGGCTCCACGGAATTATGGCGTCAGCTTACACAAAATATTAGCCGTGTTCCTTGGAATTAGCTGGGCATCCAATTTTGACTATTACACACACACACACGCGCCGTATGGGCAGAAATGCCATTAAGACAGTGAACCGTACGTTACAAATGGGCTGCAGACTGTCTCCGGAGTATCACTTGACCGCGAATCCCCCGCTGCAATTGGCCGGGCTGGCAGCGCCGCGCGGGTATCGGGTTAGCGATTGATTGGGTGACGCGTGGTGAAACAGATGGGACGGGCAGAGGAAGTATATTCCAAGGAACTTTGCCGCATCACACACACACATTTTTTCCACAAGGCGGGCAGGTGAGGTGCGCACACACACACTCACACACACACACGCTTAGTCTTCACTCTTTCTCTGACCGCTCTTGCTGGCTCACTCTCCAGCCCTCGCAGGCTATTTGGTCGGGCATAGATCTTCATTATGTTTAATTACCTTCTCAGGTTTCGCTGGAAGAAATACACATGTGAATAAGGTGGAGGGCATTCTTTCCCTCTCCTGACTGAGGCCATTATTTATCTGCCCGAAGAGGCACAATAAATTAACCCTGGACAAAAAGCAGGACTGACACGCTTTTCCATGACCAGATTTACATTGGATCCGAAGGCAGAAATTAGAAATGTGTGCACGCTCTGCCCAGACGGGACCCGTGTTGTTGATGGCTGACCGTCGAATACACATCGCACACAGCTGGTAATGTTAAAAAAAAAAAAAAAATTCTCACATTAATATGTATGAGGAGGGGAAATGGCGCCGCGGCAGCCAAAGAAAGCTGTTGCCTTTATTAAAGAGTTAAGCCGACGCACCTGGGGGAACTATTCATCTGCGAATTGCAATTTTGTCTGACTCACCTGTCGGTTGTCTCAGCTCTTATTCATTTATTATCATTAGTATTAATATTATTATTATTATTTTAACCGTCTTTCTATGGATTTGGGTGCAGGCCCGAAGCGAGACATGATTTGCTAATGTTCCGATCCCTCTACAGAAAGGCCGGAGCGTTTTCATTTTTATATTCCGTCATGTACAATAAAAAACAGTTTTGTCTGTTTTGCTCGCGGGAAATAAAAAAAAAAAAGTTTCTGGCTGGTGAAACGTTCAATTTACCAGTCGACTTGTGTTCCAGCCCTTGCCGGGGAACACGAGGTCCAGGGGTTTGGTTTGGTTACAAATGCGGCCCACGCGTTTTCACTATTCAGCACAAGTTAATATGTATTTATACCGGTTTCTAAGAGGGAGGGAAGGGGGAGGTCTGTGATTTCTAATTTCTTATTTTCACAAAATAAATGATCAAATAACATTAACTAGCTTTTCCCTTCTCTTACGATTCATGGCACCGTAGCTGCGCTCCTGCGGCCCAAAGGTCGTCCAGGTTCTCCCTACTTCCCGCCGCGATGACGCCGTTTCAAGGGAGCTGCGGCACTTTTAATAGAGCCATGCGAAAAGAGCAAATAAGAAGAAACCATTTTTAGAAAAATAAAAATGCAAGCTGCTACCAACTCACGCTAACAAACATCACATTCATTTTTTGTCACTTATGTGATTATTTTTTCAATGGCTCTGAAACTAGATGTAAAAAACACAAAAAGGATTCAAAACAAATTGAATAATTCCCATTCTTTGGGAAGCAAATTAGCTTTTTTGCTGCGCCAACCACCGTGCCGCCCTGGTCATCTGGTTTATCCCAAAACACACCGGTGTTGTCGGTCAATCTTGCCTTCATGCACGTCCCCTAATAGTAAACCTATTAATAATAATATGCGAAACATTCCCGACCCGACGTCTGGTGTCATCCTGCTCGCAGGTACCGAATCACTCCCACCGGGATTATCTGAAACACCACGCCCCAAAATTTTAAAGTGCCCATGTCCAGGAAGCGCTCCTCGAGAGGCCCGGACCCGTGTGTAATCTGTGCGGAGGAAATTGCTCCCATGTGTGTTAATGCTACTGACAGCACTATTAGGCCTGGGTATTAATGGCCCGCTGAAACACACAGCTAAACAAACAACGGCGGCGGCTACCAAAGTGTATCTTCGCAGCGAGAAAATCTACACGGTCCAGATACGCCGCTTGGCTCCCCGTCCACGGGCTGCTACCGATGCGCTAATGGTTACCAAAGTGCCCCCCCCCTCTACCCCCCCAGCGGCATCACGTATCTAATTATCGCCCATCTCGATTACATATTACATGAACACCTTGGAGTGACACGTTGGAAGATGCATTTGAAAATGGACGCCAATTGCAAGCGTTGCTTCTATTCCTCGATCAGCAAAACCATTCACCCTGTCATTCGCAGGTCATATAGAGACGTACAATCATTCACTCTGTCATTGGCAAGTCATAGAAAAGGACAACCATTTACCCTCTCAATCACACCATACAGCAGAACAATACGAATACCCCCGGTCACCAAGGAATCGGCTGATGAACAGCGTTTTCGGTCAAATTTTGAATCAAGCTGCCAACAAACCGACACAAATAAACAAACCCATGGGCTTTCTGTGCTGTGGTGTTGCAAAACAGCGGGAGTCTTACGTGCTTGCCCATGTTTACATCGTTCATCCTTGCATTCTCCTGTTAGAACGCTCTTTTTTTTAGTCAGCTAGCATTCATTATGGCTCCCCAAAAAGTTAAAAATGGTAATGCTGGGAGTCTTAAGTAGAAGTTCAGAATTCCAGACGATCTGAAAAAGGAAATAATTGTGAAACGTGAGCGCGGTGCTGGGGTTTCAGATCTGACCGAGCACCATGGCAAAGTCAACCATCCCTGCCATCCTGGAGAATAAAGATGCTCTAAAGACAACTGATGTGGCGAAAAGGGTGACAATGATAGCGAAGCAAAGGTCTTAAGTCTTACAAGTAGAAAAGCAACTGTTAGTTTGGATTAATGAAGGTCGGTTTGCTGGAGATAACGTTAACGAGGGTCTCATGCCAGAAGACTTTACTTTTTCATGCTCATTTCGTGAGGGTTGCGCCAAGTACGAGTACTAGCAAGAAGAGAAAGATCACCAGACCACCTTTGTGTACAGAATAAAAAGGTTTCAAAAGTGTGCAGTATGCTTCTTGGGGCTGGAGAATGGATCAATGGGATTTACATTGATTTCAGTGGGGAAAAGAATGATTGAGTTTGCAAAACAGAGTCAAAAAACAAGACATGCAACCATTCCCTCTTATTCACACTCAGGTCACCGATGTCACTCAATTTTTTTTTTTCAATCTATTGGTGGTTTGTGTGAAGAAAATCCACACGGAGAGGTTTTGTACTTTAATAATAATGCGTCCATGAGTATAACATTAAGTCATGTTATGGTGGCGGCGGGTGTGGAGAAAAATCAAGGGGGGGCGGCGGGGAACGACTTACAAAAATATGTTCTGTAATATTCCCCGGCTTAGCTGTGTGTAAGAGAATTCCCCCTAAAGTTGCGCTTCCTTCCTCCTCCCACCCCCCCAACACAATGTTGCAATGGTCTCCGCTTGGCTTCCCTGTGGGACGAACATGAGATATGTGCACGAGATGAGGTTCATACGCTCTCCTAAACATGTGTGTGTGTGTGTGTGTGAATGCCAGGGGGGGAAGACCGGGAGGTGGGGAGGGGCCTTGACACTGTGTGCATGCTATGACACAGCACGTCTGTGTGTGTGTGTGTGTGTGAGAGTTCAACGCTGGATGTGTGTGAAAAGCTTCGCCTGTAGTAAAATCCCCCAGAGGTGGCAGCCAAACCCAAACACTCAGCCGTCAATCACTGTAAGCCACCAGCCCGGGTCGTGACCCGTGAACAGGAAGGGGCCTCGTCGTCCGCCGGGCGGATCCCGCGGCGCGACTCCGGGGGTAGTCGTGTACGTGGGGATGCAGCTGCGGGTTTGAAGCGCCCGCGTAGCGAAGAGTGTATGATCGGGTCATGGGTAAGCGGCACTATTTCATCTGACGTCGATGAGAACCTTTGCAGAGTATATAAATATTGCTATCACACGCGGCCAAAGGAATGAAGAAGAGCTCTGTTTGTGAGCGCGGATAAATCAGATATATTCGCCGACGTGATTTATCAGAGCCTTTGATCCCTTCCTGTTTCGCATCCGTAATTTTGCGCACGCTGATAGTTTTACCGTGTCCGGGTTTGCACTTCCAAATCAAAAATTTATACTTGCCGTTAAACTTTGATCCGAGCTCACTCGCAGAGGGGCGGCCGTTTCTCAGTCCCCGGGTTTGAAATGCCGAGGGGTGCCGACAGAGACTTGAGGATCTGCATGCTACTGGTTAAAACTGGGGGCCGAGGTGTTAGTTGGGCGGGAGAAAAAAAAAAGCTGGGTTGCTTTTGAATAGGTGGTATTTTAACCGAATACAGTAGAACTCGACGAGGTGTCGGAAAAGTTGCCGAAAGCTGGTCCTGGACGGTTTCATGGTTTTAAAAAGAGGAGCGACTTCACTCTGTCCATAAATTAAGTTTAGACATTAAGTGTAACAACTTTACATTTAGCAGCACACTGTAGCATTAAGGCTGCAGTGATAGAGCACGAATGAAAATCTCCACCAACAATGACATCTTCATTCGATCTTCAAGGTATATGCACCTAATAAATAATCAATTTATTCCTTTACATTTTCTTTTATTATGTATTTTTTATAATCATGCGTTATTTTTTATTTATAAAGTACATCGTTTCTTATATCTTATATCTAGAAGCGTAACAAAACCTGGGGCCTGAATCCAATTCATTTCAATGGGGAAATTAAATTTGATATACAAGCTAATATGAGCAGAAAGTAAAAAGATTGCCAGATTGACATGTGTTTGAACCATAGTTCGGTTTTGCTGTTGGTTAAGTTCCTAAGAAGTTCCGCCTCAGCACCTGATACTATTATTCGGTTAAACGGGTGCAGCCGTCAGATTAAGTGCACTAACAATAAATTATTCGCGTACCTTTCGATGGTACATTATCCTGTTGTTTGATTTCCTGTGGGCGCCCTGCTGATGCATTAAAAAAAGGTTGTGGTTTGACCCGGTTTCTGGCCTGGGATTCAGGAGGTTTTAAAGTTATAACCTGTCCCCGTTCCACTTTGACGCAGAGAAAACTAACGGCCCTTCCATTTTCCCCTCGCCGAGCAATTAGTTATTCCTTCAACTCTCCCCGACGCTAAACCCTCTGCTAACGTCAGCGGCCGCTCGCCCGCCTCTTTCAACCTTCCCCTTTTCCAGCTGGCATGTTGACACGACCAAATCCAAGCGGCTACGTGACGGTTTGGACGGCGGTTTGGAAACAAAAAAAAAAAACAAAAACGGGAGAAACATGGCAGGAGGGCGCTGTGGACGAGGACACGCCTTTTCACGTTGACGAGAAGGGCCTATCATCCCCGAGCAACGGGATACCGAAGGGGAGGAAAAGAGAAGGAAGCCATACAGAGACCTATTTCACCGCCGGTCAAACTCGTGGTATTTATCTTTATGAGCTGTTTGCGAGGTCTGACGCGGAATAGCCGCGTTGTCGACCCGGCGTCCGCCAGGCTGCGGGGACATGTAAAGGCCTCAATAAACTTCACCGACATCGCTTATATATATAAGACTCAGTCTTGTTAAGCGGTGCTTCGCAATTGCCCCCCTGAAACGCCTGACATAATCTGTAAGAGACGTGAGTGTGTGTGTGTGTGTGTAACGGTCGTTGGATGAATCGCTGTTAGATGAAATATGTGAGGGGCGGACGGAGAGCGTGTGAGAAAAGCAGCAGGCGGACAAACATGGGTTTTGTGTGTTTGCGTGAATGAAACGCATGTCCTTAAGTGTGTGTGTGTGTGTGTGTGTGTGTGTGTGTGTGTGTGTGTGTGTGTCCTGGCACGTGTAAGGTGGTGTGTGGGCGTCGAGAGGGAAAGCTCATAAAACCCATGATCACACTGATGAGGTCACAGGGAGTGAAACTGGAGAAAGCCTTTCATTTCCTGCCTCGTTCCATCCATCTCTCTCTCCTACGTCCATTCATCCGTCTCCCTCTCTTTCACAGCTCCTGCCCTTTTTCCCTCCCCTCCGTTCATCAGGATTTTATTTGTCTCTCATTAGAAAACACGGGCTATTTTGTGGCTTTACAAACGATTTGTGTGTGTGCCTCAAATAACAGACGGATATGTTGCATTTTGGTTCCTGTTTTATAGGTCCGAGTGGGACCTCTGCTTGTGTTTGTTTTGTTTTCCCATAAATGTGAACTGGTCGTTAGCTCATCGCCACCCGGCCCCGGTTCCAGCTAAGTCTGGATTTTGATCGTCACTATACTGCAGAAATGCATTTGTGACAGACACACACACACACACACACACACACACACACACACACACTAAAGAGTACGGTCCAACCATAACTATGTGATGACTTTTCCATAATAAGGATTCCCGATGAAGTGCTTGAGATATGGGAGAAATACATCAGATTTTTACAGGAAAGCAAAGTAAAAGTATTCAAACTACATACAAATACAACCAGTGTGGATGAAACTTTGCAGACCTTACCTGTGCTCGTGCGCCAAACTGGGAGGAACGCTTGGCAAAACCAGCAGGTCTGATATTCTTTAAGGCTTCTGTTACAGATATTCACATATCCTATAGAGACATACAACCATTCATATGTCTGGACAATTCAGGTTCTCCAATGACCCTCCAATGAAGAACCCTGAGGAACCCACGCAGACATGAGAACACGGAGACACCACACAAAAATCCAAGCAGGGACTGTGTTGCTGTGAGGCAGAAGGGCTAACCAAGCAAAATAGAAAGACAAAGAGAAGACAAGAGTCATAGTAAACTTGACATCGAGTGTTGGGGTACACGCAAACACCCACCAGGGTGTTTGATCGGAGGGGCAAACATCCTCCAAGCAACTAGCGAGCTCTTGAAAGACTGCGCTAAAGGAGCAAATAAGTTTTCTTCAAGCTAACTGATTGGCTTCAGATGGGAAAGTGTTACATTTACTGAATAGCGTGCTAGTTCTCCATTTGTCTTCATGTTGCACCTGGACCTCAAGGCGCACCTGAGCTCTCCCCAGCAGTGCCGCGGCGGAAAAACGCTCCCCCGCCGGCTGGTCTGCGCTCGGCGGTTGACAAAAACTCTGTGCGGCGGCGACGGCCGGCCCGCCGGAATTGCCTGCCCCGTCTGCGCGCTCACGTCCGGGACGGGGAAGGGGAAATCAAAGGCAGGGGAAGCGGGACTGATGCTGAGGGGGGAAGCTGTGTCCAATTGGAAGGGCGCATGTGGTTCCCCTGAGAGAGGAACATTAAAAACAAGGGCCGAGATCAAAACAAAGAAGATACAACAAGACGACAGAGCCACTTATCGTCACGTAAAACGAGGCGTCTTGATTGGGAAACATTGTTCCCCTTAAAAAAAAAAAAAAAAAAAAAAGAGGAAAACGACAGCGGAATGTACGCGAAAGTAATCTGCATGTGTGCCGTCTTCCCCCCCTCATCTCCCAGCAAAGTGCCACGTCTGATTAATGTTGATCGAACATCTCTTTGTGTTTGCGTCTCGAATGTATTCCACCCCCTCCGTGCGGCCCGAGCGGTGATTAGGTATTCTGCATCCAGGATAAAGTTTAGCGAGGGGGGACCCCAGGCATTCGTGGAACCAAATTTTATCTATCTTTTTGTTTTTGTTTTAAATATATATATATTTATTCCCCTTTCATAAAAACAAACAAATTAGATAATGTGAACGGGGAGTCTGGGATTAATTTTGAAGCAGCTGATTAGCGTGTGTTTGTGTGTCCTGGGATAATTGTGTCTGGGACCATGCCTAAAAAGCCTTCAGGCTTCAGTGCAGTCTGGAAGATAGATGCACTCCCTCCTCCTCCTCCTCCTCCTCCTCCTCCTGCTGCTGCTGCTGCTGCTGCTGCACCCTCCTCCCATTCATTCAGTCTTTCTTTTTTTTTTTCTCCTTCTCATACTTTCCTGTTGTTTGAAAGAAAAACATATTCTTTTACGGGTGTCTTCTTTCCATCACTCTGCACATCCTCCGCGCTATCGCCGCAACCCCCCTCTCTCTCTCAGGATCGTGCCGCTCCACCATTTCCCCCCACACTCCCCCCTTCACCCCTGTCAGAAAACACCACTGTGTCGCAGAGTAAATCTTACTGTTATTGTAAAAATATCATTTTAAAAGTATCGTAGAAGCATGTCACTGGTGTTTCCGTTTGTGGGAACAAAGGAACAGTGTTTCTAAAATAGAGGCCGATGTGTTGTCGTTGTTACCGCTGACCTTGTTCGAGGTGAATCGTGGTCGCACCTCGCCTCAGCGCCGTGACTCGGTAGTTGGAGCTTTGTGGTGGAGATTTGTCCTCTTCTGGAGGTTCAGGTGTGTCCTCCGCCCGCCCTCCCCTGAGCTGGACCGGGAGGAGAGTCGACCGCTCTGCTCTACACAGAAGACTGTGGGGATTAGCGCGCGGCTGTTGATGCAAACAAAGAGCACCTTTTGGATTCATTCTTTTATTGGAGCGCTGAGCCTCCCCAACAAATGAATTAAGGAACATTAATGATGCGAGTCAGTCCAGAGCATCACAGGACTCTGATCAGGTCCAGATTAATCCGTCCCCGCTCGGGCTCCACGCTCAGGACCCGGACCTCCACCCGCTCCCCGGGGCCGAGCGCCAGGCTGCGGCGGCGCTGGCTGGCCGGCAGCTTGTCGGGAGTGATTTTGCTCTTGTGGATGAGGCCGGCGCGTCCGACCCCGATGTCTACGAAGGCCCCGAACAGAGCCGTGTTGTCCACGCGACCGGTCAGCACCGCGCCCACCTGCAGGTCGCTCATGGAGACAATGCCCTGCTTAAAGTCTGCCTGTCCAAAATCTGAGGATGCCAAAGAGAGAGAAATTATTACAAAGACCGATGAGCGTGACCTGATAAAAGTGAGAGAGGGAGGGAGAGAGAGAAAGAGAGTGAGAGATATCTGTGACAAAATCAACAACAGGTTGCGGCGCCATTGTTTGGGAGGACGGTCAGGAAAAAGGGGGGTGCGGGACAGTCACGGGGGCGGGGCAGGGATGACAAACATATTCGATTTCACGTGGTAACTCAACTCTCGTCTCCGCATACTTCCACATTTCTCAGCGCTCGGTTCCGCCCTTGTTTCCATTAGGCTTGTTCATGAGATATCTTTTTCCCTTTCTGTAGCATTAACACAAACAAGGAAGGCCAGCGCCGCAGGAAATAGTCCGGTCCAATTATCCTCCCCGCAGCACTGATTTTATGCGGTAGCCTCGGCCCATCTGTTTACTCAGCTGAGCGGCGGCGGAGGGCCAAGTGAAGTGTGCTGCAACCAAAGATGGCCAATGTGAGAAATGAACCTTGAAGCTGCATTCCTTAATTTCGAGGAGTTCGCCAGCCTTCACTTGGGATTCATACTTACCCCCCCCCCCCCCTTTCCTAAACAGACCTGAATGAAAAGGCGAGACCGGTAATCTGACTTTTACACTGAACTGCCTTTGTTTTCTAAATCAAACTCTAAAATAAGCGCTCATCCACGTTTTGTGGGATTTCAGGAATTGACGTTTGTCAAAGACCTTGTTACTGGATATTAAATAAATCAATCCAGCAGAGAATAAAAATAAACACATGGTAAATATAGCCGTATTGCTGGCTGGATCAGATCAAACGTCTAAATCTTATTGTGATCACTCGGATGCCAGTAATCACAAATGATTAAAAAGAAAAAAAAAGATTGTTTCGATTGTGTTGCCACAGTGATGCACAATGGGCCAAACGGTTGGATAGGGTGGGCTAACAGTCAAACGGCATGGAGGTGAAAGAAGTGGGCCTGCGGGCCTGCCGTTTCATAAAGGTTGAGACTTCAAAGGGTACGCTTTGTTTTTTTTGTGCAAAAACACAAAGAGTACGAGAAAAACAGACATCTTTTTGTGTGTGTGTGTGTGTGTGTGTCTGGAAGATGTTCTGTCCAATAATACGGTCTGCTAGACCCATCACACCCCGGTCAGAAACATACTGCTGGTGTTGTTGGAATATTGGGGGGGAGCCACAGCACTGTCAGAGCCCGTCAACTTACACTGCCAAGACATGCTTTAATATAATAAAGGCCCAAGAAAAAGTCGGTGTGTGCGTGTGTATGTGTGTGTGTGTGTGTGTGTGTGTGTGTGTGTATTGTGACTAGAAAACCAGTCAGAGGCCTGGATGGACAGTTGACCATCTATCAGTCAGAGGGGACCTTGAAGGAATACTATGAGTGGAACATTGATACTTTGAGAGGTCAGAGCAACTCCTTGGCCTTAGACAAGCGGGGTCTTGTGTGATTCAAAGTACTGAGAAGTGTATATTTATACCATATTATACTAAATTATATTAAACAAAGGATTAATGGCTAATGAAGATGTATTTGGATTGGTTTTGTGAGTTCACCTGTTCACCAAAATATGTGTATAATATGTGTCTTGGCTGAAACTTGTACAATTGAAAAAAAACAAACATTGGGATATTATCCTGATTTTCTTTTGAGGGTTAATTTTATATCCAGTGCCGTAATGTTTTCCCATAATTCTCGCCATTCCGCTCACATCCAGACTCCCACGTGACTTACTTTCTCGTATGTCGAAGCCGGGGGGCTGCGTGAGGCCGTCCACGATGATTTTGAGGGTCCCCGGCGTGGTGTCCACCGTCCGGGCCAACTGCTCCATGTCGCAGCCGCTGACTTTGCCCCTCACGCGCTCTTGCAGGGGGGCACTTCCGATCTGGTCCGCCCTGCCGCCGATGAGGGACAGGAATCTAGACAAGAGAAAACCAGGCAAAAAGCCCGTAATGTATAAAGCAAATATTTCTGCAGAAAGACACGAGACTAAATTGATCCTGAGCGATGAAGTGTGCTGTTTACACACACACACACACACACGTGTTTTACAGTGACTAGAAAGTGTTCATGAATGGATGAATGGGGGATGATAGTGGGCGCTGCCAGCCGGGCTGCGACACATGCGCCCCAGCCCTCTGCGGATGAAGAGAAAAGGGAAGGAGGGAGAAGAAATGATTACTGACTGGAAGATGATGGGGAAATAAAAAACAGAGACGGCAAACGACGAGAAACGCAGGAAAGAGAGATCGTGCGAGCTGGCGAGGGGTGCGAGTAATTACACACACACACACACACACACACACACACACAAAAAGGCCACGAGCTGCCGAGGAGGGGCTTTTTGTCCAGGAAAAAAAGAAAAAACAACACACTCTTGTGCACAAACACGCGCGCTCACTTGTAAATCAGGTAAATCCACAGTGGGCCGTAAACGCTCTGACACCTTGTCTCATGAAAACCGCCTCCACTTTTGCTAAGGCTGGAGTGGAAAAAAAAAAAAAAAAAAAAAAAAGAAAATCTCCTTCCGTCACTCTTTTCTTTCTGCTTGGATGCCCAACGTCAAAATGTCCAGACACTCAGTCAGCTTGCACCATTTAAAAATCTGACCCTGGGAGGGAGATCCAAACTAATTAGGCGGACTGAAATGGGCTGGCATGGGAGCCGGGGTGGCAAATTGGAAAAAAACAAGCGCGGAAAAATGTGCGTGTCTGGGTCCGTCGTAACATGCACACACACACTGTATATATTATTTACAGTAGGACCTTTTCCACAGCTGGTGGGGTTCGCCTACAAGCATGTGTGTGTGTGTGTGTGTGTGTGTGTGTGTGTGTGTGTGTGTGTGTGTGTGTTCTGCATGGACCAGCTGGGTAGTGTCTGTGATGGATGTCGCTCAGTGGCAGCCTGACGCCAAACAGACTCCGCAGCTGTCCCCCCTTCCCAACCCCCACTGTGATGGACTGAACAGGTGGAAACGCACACACATACACGAGCATATAGACACACACAAAGCTGATTCATACTAAATGTTGCGCAGAAATGCCCATTTGGCAGTAGCAGGGACAGTGCGGATGTAACGGGACACGGCTTGTGTACAAACTATGTGTGAGACAGCTGTGGGTGCAGAAGCCTGCCGTCCACAGTGACTTCATGGCAAGGAAGCAGGGGTTTGGATTGGGATTTCTTCTTTTTTTTTTTTTTTTTGAACTTCCTAAACATTTGTCTCTTAATATCTCTAAATATCTTCTTAACAGTATCAAGGTATCTGGTCCCCCAAAATTAAATGTATTAACTTTTATTAAAAATCCCTCGGAGATGTTTCGACAAGTTCGCAAAGCCTCTTTTTCCATAAATAAAATCAAATTATGACAGCAGGGTGGCCCGGCGGTTGGAGCTTCCGCCTCACAGCAAGAAGGCCCTTGTTTCAATTCCCGAATCTGCGTAGGTTTTCTCCGCGTTCTCCGGTTTCCTCTCGCCGTCCAAAAACATTCAGGAGACCCCACATTGTCCGGACGTGTGAATGTGTGAATGGTCTAATGTCTCCATATGACGCGAGAACAAATGGTTGCTTGCCTGACTTACAAGTGCATCAACTTACGAAGTTTTCCAAGATCCGGGCCGTGGCTCAGTGGATTTTTTGCTTTGTGATACGAGCTCAGATCTGAGTTGGGATGAGCGTTTGACACCGCTGTCCGTGAAATAGCATTTAAAAGCAGTCTTCCGCTGGTGTCCGTGTTGTGGACTCGTCAGTGAAGACATGGCAAAGTTCTTGTTGGAGGGACACGGTGACATCGTCTACATTTACGGGGATTCGGTGCAGCGGATGGCGGGAACGTCGACGGACACGGCATCAGAAGAGTCGCTCAAAGCCGGTCGGGGGCTGTTTTGATGGTTTTCAGAAAGAGGAATGGCTTCACTTCTCTGATGTTTGAGATAAATACACTTTATAAAACCACTTTATTTTTCTTTTCTTCTTCTTCTTATTTTTACACAGTATTTATTATCGTTATAGAACATTTTTCTAATTCGAAAACACAAAAATGGTGGAGCTGGAACATATTAATTGCATTTCAATTCAATCTAATGGGGAAATTGAGCTCATTGACGGAACGAATTAAACCGTACGTCGAGGTTTTACTTTCTGTCACACGTACACGATGGATCACAAAAGGGCAAGAAGATAGAAACAGCTCTTGTGTCTTGTCTTGCTGGTGGTTGATGAGAAACGCAGCATCCCGTCCCTGCTTTTCTCATTTTTGTTCAAGAAATGTGAAAAATATCCTTGGGTTGTACCACCCCCCCATCACCCTTCTGAATTTACCTTTGACCATTATTTATACAAAATGCACAATGCAATCTGGATATATTTTTACCATTGGATAGCGGCAGAAGGAATAATCCCCGAAGATCGCAGAGAGAAAACAGATGTACGAGAGCCGGGCGCGAGCTCGGCATCCTCCGCGGGATGTGCAGGAGATAAATAAACGGACCAATAAGCCCAGTGACAGAGCGGCTGAAAATGTGCAGGGGTGCCGAAACAACATCATATAAAAGCTAGCATTTCATTTATTCGTGTTTTTCATTAACACGGCTTTTTTGGGGTCCAAAGTCTTATTTGTTCTGTTTATTTTTCCTTGAAAAAAAAAAAAAAGTCTTAAGAGGCTTATCCTAAAATAAAGAAAGTTCTGAGGACGCAAACTTGACCCCCCCTGAGTGGATCTCCACTCGCCTCCCAGCCTTCGCTCGTGAATGCGCCCGTCTGAGTGGGCTAAGATTATCGGTTTACAAATCAAATTAAGGATCACCCCTTCTATCGATGAGTCTCAGAGTGTGCGCAGAATTAAGTCTTTGTAATCTCCGCAAAGCACCTGCCATTGTCGGCATTTATGCGTGTGTGTGTTCCCCCCCGCCCTCATCTCATTTTCCCGGCGGTGTGTCTTCGTATTGTAGGCGTGCCGCTGCTCTGTGTGTGTGTCTGTGTGTTGTTGCATATCAAAGAAAGATGAGTGAAAGAAATCCGCCTCGCACTGAGGGGGAAAGGCGATACCGCCCGTGGAAAGGATCCAACTGGGAGGGCCTCATTTGATATTTTGATGGAAAACATTAGTAAGCAAGCATTAATATTGCTTCTTGTTACATACATTTCCTTCTCGCCAAACAAATCTGGCGACTTCTGAAGTGGACAAATTGCGTCTGTGGCTGTGTGTTCGTGCCTGTGTGTGTTTTGTATATGGTTACAAAAAAGGGGGTGATGTGTGGGCTGCGAGCAATAATGGGGGATCCAGTTTCTCTAATGTGATGAACATGATATTCCTTATACGCCATAATGACACACACACACACACACACACACACACACACACACACACACACATTAAAGGCATTCCTCCATCATCCTCCCTTTATTCCCCCTGTTCTCCTCAGTTATATCATGCAGCGGACAAAGATTTTGTTTTGCACCTTAATATCACTGAAGATATGGAGGTGCCACCTGCACCTTTCGGGATGAATAATTAGCCCCTTGACGAAGAGTTAACCCAGACGTGTGTTTTGTTTTTTTTTTCCTTCTCCCCAAATGTGTGGGTCGACACATTCGCTCTCACACACAGACACGGACATATATACACACACACACACTTTGTGGCCATTCGATGCATCAATGAGATGGGAGTGCTGCTTAGAACCACTAGTATCAGAACATATGTAGACTAAACACAGTTGAGTGACTGCAGCTGTATGAGAGTGGGCCCTCCCCTCTTCCTGCATGTCTATGTGTGTGTCTGGCTCACTCACGCGCACGCGCACACACACACACACACACACACACACACACACACACACACACACACACACACACACACACACACACACACACACACACACACACACACACACACACGACAAGACACGCAAGTCCTAGGCAGAGGCTCAATGTGCTTTTGATATCAGCATCGGCTTTGCTAACAATCATTTCTCACACAAGGACAAACACCCACACAGCTTCACACAAGTGCAAAGCCAGCACCTCCTCTGTTGTATCCTATGTCTTCTTAAATCAAATCACAGTCCTCTCCCCCTGTTATAACCAGCCCCATATGAGACGCTGCTCAAAATCAACTCCATCTTAGCCCAAACATGTTTTGGCCAGTGGGATAGGCCGCCGTCCAAGTGTGCGCGTGTGAATACGTGCGTTTGTGTACGCTTACCTCTCTGCCACATGGTAGGACTCGGGGTGTATGCAGGTCTGGTCCAGGGGGTTAAAGGAGGACGGAATGTTGACACGGCTCTTTCCTTTGCACTTCTTTGCTGCTGGTTTCTCCGACACGGCCGGTGCAGGATGAGGTGTGGTTTTGGCGCTGTTTGCGGAGAAACCGCCGGGTTAGGAAAGTCTTTTATATCAAAACACAGTTTGGCTTTCAAGAGGCCGGTCAGCAGCACATATATTTTCCTGACTTACCTGTATTTACTCAGCCATGTACACAAATCTGTTTATTAGCATGGATTTATTGCTCCACAAAAATCTGCCCACGTGTCGCAGGGAAGCGAATGTTTTTTTTCCCCTCATAGGACAATTCACATACGATAATTCTGAAAACAGCACCGTTTGAAACCAAATCTCTTCGGCTAAATTTAAAGAAACATAAGACCCACCACTCACTCACTCCCAAAATAAGTCTTTCCATTTTTTTTTTTTTTTTTATGCGGGCAGTTGCGACTCGCAAAAACAGCTAAGGGTCTTTAAGCAAACCAGATGAATCCGACTCAGCTCGGTGTTGCGACGGCTGATCTCGTTCCGCCGAATGAAAGAGGCGACGGAGAGACAAAACAGATGACACCGTGAAAACCATCCAACCTCGTAAAGCAACATCTGCGCCGTGTTTTGGTGTCTGATGACCCTTAAACACGTACACGTGTCACTCAAAATTGACTTTGCAGATCAAATTTCACCCCCTGGTATCTAGCTGAGCCCCTGTGCCAGGAGGCTGTTTTTGGGCTGAAGCCCTGCACGTATCCGTGTTCAAGTGCATTTTGGTAATAATGTGCACCTTTGTAGGGTCTGCGGGTTGATCCTGATGAAGCCGGCGCACTGCTGGTACGTCTTGGGCCCCATGCCTTTGACCAGTTTCAGTTGCTCCCGGTTGATGAAAGGCCCTTTCTGCTCCCTCCACTCCGCAATGCTCCGCGCCCTGGCGACGTTCAGCCCAGCGATGTGCCTGGGAGATGACGACAAAAAAAGGGTTTAATTTCTTGAATTACTAAATGGCGGTGCGGCGAGGGGGTTGCGGATGATGACGGTCATCGCCACCGTGTTGGGGGGAAAAAAAAAAAAAAAAAAGGCCACGGCTGAAGTAAGTGCTTTTGAATGTGACATTGCAGGTATCACAGAAATGTTCAAATCAGCCAATATTTTGCGGAAATGTCCGGTTCTGTCCAGGCGAGCTGGGGAGGCCATTCAGTCCTCTATTAATGTCAACGGTGACTCACCGACTCTTAAACACACTGCTATGTCAACACCCTGCATAATACCTCAGCCATCAACACGTCTGTGCGCACGTATGTGTGTGTGTGTTTGTGTACCATGACTGCTGGCAGGGACAGAGAAAAGCTCACTTGGAGAGCAGACAAGCAAACAGATGACCTGATGCCTGCCCTGCGGCCGGTGCCAGCTCATTTTATAAAGCCTGCGTTGACTGCAAACGCGCGGGTATCCAATGTGCGACTTGTGCACTGACTGTGCGTGTCATCGTGGATATATTTGTGTGCACAATATCCTTAACGGAGATATTTGTCGCAATGTATATGCGCCCAAGGGCATGTTCATTTTGTGTGTGTGTGTGTGTGTGTGTGTGTGTGAATACGTCTAAGCTTGACCTGCCGGTCTTTTTCAACATTTTCCACTGAGAGGCTTTATTTAAAAAATATCAGAGCACAGAGGGAGATCTTATTAAAACCCTCACATAACCCTCTTTCTGTGGAAAACGTAAGATTGATGGATTTCAAAGGAAACAGGATTTTTGACTTCATCGGTTGTCTGATTGTATCCTTCAATGGGTCTCAAACCAAAATGCCATTCTTTTGCTCCATAGCTTTTCAACACCTAAGCTTATAGAATAAAAAAAATTATGAATGTTGCCAGAAGGGACGTGTGTGTCTTCATATTATCTTAAATTATAGATTGAATATATTTTTCCAGATTTGTATATTTTACCCGCCCACATGTAAGACAGTCTCACTGGCGAACTCGTGGGGATCTCCAGTGATTCCTAGTGGTCTTAGAAATAAGGCCACGGTGAGGAGCATTCATGTCAGCAGAGAGCTGACAGGTCTGTTTGCGTGTGTGCACTGTGTGTGTGTATATATACCTGAGTTTTGTGTGTGTAGAGGAAGAACCATGTCTACCTCATCAGAATCTCAGAGCAGATGTTGATGTCCACGCCGACAAAGCTCACACACTCCTGAACCACGCTGTCCAGTGCTGTCTTCAGGGCGCTCGCTGACACGTCATGCTAGAATCACACACACACACACACACACACACACACACACACACACACACACACACACACACACACACACACACACACACACACAAAAATACTTTAAGACGGTTCCAACCAGGCATAAAATTTTTGACAGCCTTAACACAAAACCAAACAAGGCTAAGCAGTTAAATTAACAGAAAAATAATCCAATTCACTTCATATAATCATGTAATGCTAAAGGACGATCCAGATGTTTTTCTTTTCCCGGCTATAAAATCCCTTCTTTCCTCGATGAACAACTCTGTGGTACTGCGTAGGCACTTTTTCCCCGTGGTTATCAAAATGTCATTTTAGAATAGTTAAAAGGGGAGATTTGATTAATCGGCAGCGTAGAAAAAAAAAAGGAAGGATTTTGAAAGGAGAAAGAGAGAGAGGAAGACAAATGATTGATGGATGGGGAGAAGAAGAAACAGAGTGAATGATTTATTTGGCTCATCACTGTCTCTCTGACAGCACGACTCGTACGTGTGGTTCGCCACCGATAAAGATCCTCCCGATGAACTCCTCAAGCTGCTTATCAACAGTTAAATCTTCCAAAAAATACGCGAATATGCCCGAATAAGGAGCAGAGGCAGCCGACCGCGTAACGGGAGAAGAACCGAAAATGTTTTAAAAAAAAAAAACGTTTGATCTAATCTGAACGATAACAGAACGCCGCCAGCGGCGCACAATACGGTTAAAGAGCAGAGATAAGATGAGAAATTCTATCGAGTTAAGCCGGTCATCAGGGGCCGGAGCCAGAATGTGGGGAGTTTAGCTGGACACTGATACCTCAGCAACTGCTGGAGGATTAGCTGACACACCACTCGACTACTGTAGGACTGTGTGTGTGCGTGCGTGTAATCGTGGCCGGTACTAGCATGAGTCGCGCTGTAACATGATCAATCTCTATACAAACTCTGGCTTGTAAACAGATAACAACACGGCTGGCTAGCAAACACCTCCCGGTGTCATCGGAGGGACAGCAGAGGGCAGGGTGGCCGAGGGGGAGACGTTCCGCCGTGTCGCTCCACGATTTGCGATTCCAACTCCTCGCCTCGTGTCGACGGAAATAGCCAGTTGTGGGATTTTGCCGGGGTTGAGAGCCCCTTTTTCACATAAATGATCCATGCGCTAATTGTCATCCCTTGCGTTTTGGAGTGTTAACTGCACGGTCCATTTCATCTCAGATGTGCTGGGTGCGGCTTTTGTGTCGGCAAGGAGCTCACAGTGTGATCCACAGGTCAGCGTGTGGACGCATGGCTTTACCGTGCACGCATAGAAGCGCCGCAATACTTGGCATTCAGAAGTTGACGTCCTGCCTGATGAGGCTTTATCCGCTTTGTGGCGCTCTTTTCGGTTTCTCTGGTTCACCGGAGGTGCTGCTTGAAATATATTAGGCCGCTATGCCGGGCGTCTGCGTGCCAAAAGGCAACGTAAGGAGAATAATGGAAGAGCATTGAACAACTTTTACTTTTATCGCAAAACAGAATAAAATTGAGTATTTGCTGAATGATGTATGACCTCTCATCTGTCAGCTGGTCACTTTCTAAGTGTTACTGTTCAGCATTTTGAATTGCAACCAACGCCGCTTAATTTATGATCATTAAATTGATGCAAATTTGTTTCGTCCTCCAATTATCAGTCGTTCTTTCTTTATACAATACATCCTGGAGTCAGAGTTTTCATTCGGCGAGAGGCAGAGATACATCATGGATCGACTGCAGGCCATGGAATAGACATACAACCATTCACCCTCTCATTCATGCATTATATAGAGAAATACAACCATTCACACATCATATGGACATACAAGCATCCCCTCCTTCATTTGCATGTAATATATACATATAGCCAATCATTCTTTCATTCAGACATTATATAGATGTGCAGCCATTCACCATTTCCTTCACACGCCATGCTGAGACCCATTCACACTCTCATTTACAGGTTATATGCTCATTCAGACATCACATTGACATACAACCACTCACTATCATTCACACATCATATAGATTTATATTATATTCACCCTCTCTTTCACATGTCTGGACAATTCAATGTCTCCAGTGAACCGCCTGTATTTTCCTGGACTGCGGGAGAAAAGAACCGTGAGGAAGCCCGCGCAGACACGGGGAGAACGAGCAGACACAAAAAGGCCGGGATCAACTGGGAACTTTCTCGAAGCTCTCACCGCTGGCATGGAACGGCAGCGGTGCCTCCAAAGATTTGAACGTTTTCAGTAAAACAGAGCACTATTTTGAATTATGTGTGCTGTTTTACTCATGAGGAAGGAGAGGCAGCGGCCCCAGATGTTTTTCCCTGCCGTATCCAGATTATGTCAGATCTCTGTGTCATGTGACCTCAGTCTGAGCAGTCAAATCCGAGTCCCTGCTACTTTTACGACGCAGTAGATCAACACTTCTCACCGAGCCACACTGGCCGGGGCCTTTATGGAGCTCTTTGGTCACCGGGTGAATATTGGAGACAGCTGCAAACCTCGTCAGCAGATATAATTTTGGGGTGACGGCTCTATTGAGGCGCGCCGGCTCTATCTGACTCGGTTTGAAAGCAGCGGCAAAGGCGCGGGGCGACAAAAGAATGCCGCCGCCGTGTCAGTGAGACGTCGGGAGCCTTAAAAACGAGTTTACCGAGCGGCTGCGGTGGCGTCTCGTGCGGATGACGTTGTGTTATTGTTCTCTTATGCCCCTGGGTCAGTTCAGGACCATGACCGGTTCACACTGGAATCTGACACCGGCAACATGTAATAATAAAAACGGAAAAAAAAAAAAAAAGCACTAACTCAGAATTGAGCACCATCTCTGAATCTTGAGAGGGAATGCAGCTCGGGGCGTTTCGACAATAGTAAAAATAACTCTCAGAACAATAAGAAGCTCCCATAGGCACGGGGGAGCTGAATGATTTATGATTTCCCAGAGAGCTGAAACACAAGGAGGGGGAGACACCGAGACGGTCGGAGGGAAGAGAGAGGAAATCACCTGTAATGTCACACCGGGGGGAAGAAGGTTTTCACACGAGAAAGGTGGAGGTGTCTGAGGCGGCGAGAGGTTTAACCTGCAGTAAAATTTCAATGAATGTGTTCTCACATACTTGTTGAAACCTTAGACTGGCTAGAAGTGCAGATTTCGCGCCGCAGAATGTGCACGATTAGAGAACTCGGACATCTACGGAGCAAAATTATGAAACCCCGAAGGTTTCACATCTTCTCTGCTTTAGCTTTTCCTATAAACTATTGTGCTGTTGCTATTTTGGCGTGCAACGTTTTGTTTTGTTTTTTGTTTTCAGAGCTTCGCTGAAAAGAGCAGACAGATGTAAGTGAAACCAGACAAACCCCCAACGTAAACCAACACCATCTGATCCCGGCGCGCTGGGTAACGTCTAAAAAGTGAAACGCCTTGATATTGCAAATGTCGGCTCCTGTGTTTACATCATAATCACATTGTTGGGACAGCCCGCTCTTGACTTATTCGCATCTGGCTTATTTTAAGACGTTCACGCTCAAATATTAATCCCAGTATCGCACTAAAATGAACTTGGGCTGCTGAGGGTTTCCCCGCCCGGGAGACGGCGCTTCGGGCTCACTTCCACTCTAGAGCTTTTCCGTTACAGTGAGAATGCAAAAATAACAATGACAACAACAAAAAAGGTGCTGGCAGACTGAGTGCAGTGCAGTCGAGGAGAGCTTTAAAACAGCGTGCAACTGTGAAAACAACAACAAGGCGGATTGGAAACTTTGCTAAATTAAAAGCCACAGAAAAGTACTGATTTTGGAGGGGAAACAAAGGGAATATAATCATATAATTCATCACAAAAAAACGGGTGCCACTATGTATTGCTGAGGGTTGGACTATGGAAAACGCTTCTGTCAGAGCTCAGGCCGACAAGAAGACAGATTTTTCTAGAATTATTCACAACTTCGGATGACCGGAGACAAGAAGCGACCAAACAAAAATTCCAAAATTTCAAATATGGGTGTCTTTTGTTTTCACTATACGTGAAAGATAAATGATGATTACGTCTGGAAGACAATTTTACAACTTCACACGAGGCAAATATATCAAGTCTAATATCTTGTGAATAATTCTGCCAAAACAGGGACACAGGTCACAGCACAAACCAAAACAAGTCGTGTAAATACACAGATTCAGTAAGGATTCCCATGCTGTCAGGTGAACAACCGCAACATAAGTTGTGATGTCTTTCGGAATCTAAGCTTATTTATTGCTTTCAAAATACAAAACTTTACTGAATTAATACATAATAGATCCCTTTCCTGAAGTACATTACTTGGAAGAATTCTATCAGCGTCCTGGCATATCACCTGATACACATCTCACACTGAAAAAGACAAGACCATTTATTTTATCACCTCTCCTCAATACACAACATCCAGCCCTGAACGCTACCCTAAATGCAAACACAAACGCTGTGTACCCATAGATAGGCAACCGCCCGTTTCAAAAACAACTCTATTTCCTTGTTCTTTGGTCCCAGCGCCCAAACCTCAAGATCACCCAGAGCCAATGGGCATGATCCCTAAGTGTGAAGGCCGTGTTTGGATTGGCCGTCAACCAGCTCGAGTCAGCCAACCAATATGCAAGAACAGTGCTTCTGTCTGCACCCCGAGCACTTAAACACGGCTGAGTTACCACATGTCAATCAAAAGCCATCGGGGAAAGTGAGAAAACGCTGCGCAGGAGAGGAACGCAGGGCACCTCGACGAGAGTCGGCATGAGATATCTGATGGAGAAACTGAAAAGTATTAATGTATTTTTTTTCTGCAGTAGATACACTAACAGAGGTTTTTCCCTGTAAGTTGATATTTAAGTGTGTGTGTGTCTTTTTATATATATATATATATATATATATATATATATATATATATATACTGTATATATAAAATGTCAAGCCACAATCTGAAAATACAGAGAGCCAAAAATCCAAAAAGCAAAGCAACTGTGAGGATTGGAAGTGTTGACTGACAATGATGGTAGAGGTCGTCAGGCTGACAGGACTAAAACACCATGCATGAAAGATTAGTTTGGCAACTGGTGCCCTGCTGGAGCCAGAATGGCTACATGCACTAAGAGCCCGGGGGCTGTAAATGATGGAATGCTAACATGCTTTCTGTACTTAGCGGCTTGAATACAATAGAACGGGCCCCTCATATTCCGACCGGGACATTGGAAACTCTTGTTCATGCTTTGCAGTTTACACACAGAACGCTGATTTTCAGGTGAAAAATTGCAGTATTAGACATGGTACTAGTGAATATTACAGATGAACAAATTGCCCCCCCTTTTTTATATTTTTTTAAATTAATGATTTTCTAATATCAGGTTGTATCCTGGCCTGGGCACCAGTTGCTTGCAGGGTCAAATGTATATAAACACAGACAGTTTATTCTCCAGTTAACCTGCTGGATGCTTTTTGACCTTGCGGTGGAAGCTGGAGCTTCCTCCCCGCAGGCACCCAGAATCTGAATCTGATATTAACTGAAAGGTAGTGTACAGTGTCAATGTAACGATTCTGAATTACACACTTTTCACTTAAGTCCATATGTCGTGACATCCACAGATGACTGCATGAGATGCACGCAGTGAACTATTTAACCATAAATTACTGTTAATATTTTGCTGGGTTTATGTGCATCATGATATGCGACTGAATTTAGACGTGGCATGCGGCCGTATTTCTACAATTCATGTCCGGTGCAACTGTTAGGACAAAGGGAATACAACAGCATGTCAATGATATACTTATTTAAATATACCTGATTAGAAATAATACTTGCTGGGGTGTTCTTTTTTTAATTTGTTTCTCTTGGATTCCCAGCTCCAGTGTCAGGCAGGCGCCGTGTCAGTGATCACAAAAACCCCTTCCACTCTTGGAATGCAGCTCCGGTGTCCCGGCTGTAGATGGAGCAACTAAACTGAGAACAAAAACCCAAGGATGCCTCTGTCCTCTGAAATACCACACAGTTATTGTGTTTGGAATCTCAGATTTTTTAAATACAGAATAATATTCACACTAAACCCTGACCAAAAGTGTGTGTGTGTGTGTGTGTGTGTGTGTGTGTGTGAGACAACAATGTGAAACCTGTCACTTTTCATTCGAAACTCCCAGATCATCAGTAGCCGGTGTAACAAGGTGTCAGAGGTTATCTAAAGGTCAAATTCTCTTTTAACAGACACCTTCTAGATGACTGTGAGAAATGACTAACAACACATTTTACTCTACTTTCGGTATGTAGGCTTGGTGTCAAAGTCCTTTGATTGTGTGTGTGTGTGTGTGTGTGTGTGTGTGTGTGTGTGTGTGAGTGTGTGTGTGTATCTGTTGTAGGAAAAGTTAACTGGTTAATTCCAGTCATAAATCTGGAGCTATAAGTGATATGACAGCGAGGAGATGGGTTCACGCTTTTGCAACACCTTTCAGGGATGCCTAATGGCTATTGCTCAATTTCCTGCATGCGTGTGCACACACGCACACGCGCACACACACACACACGTGTACAGACACATACATGTTACCCGAGGGAATGCAAACCTGAACCTGTTAAAAAAACGAGGAGGAAAGGTTCAGTTGTGGAATGAATTATGGATGACATACTGACTTGAGCAGGATTTCTGACATAAATATTTCTTTCTTTTTAAATACTGTAAGACATCCAGAAAGACATTTACTACATTTATGAACTCCTTCTCGTTTAAGTTACTGTGGACGCTCATTTCAAACTCTATGTAGATTTCAGATGGTTCCCCTCAAGCCCTAATTTGAATTATTTTCATATAAGGCCTGCTCCAACATTAGTATTTGGAGATACCTATGAAAGTGAAGGTTCCACCGTGGAACACAAACATCCTCATTTACTGTAAACTCTGCACTTCTGTGCAGCCTGACATGACAACAGCCGCTGAATCGTTTATAAACTGTTGAATAAGTGGAGAATTGGCATGAGCCTCCCCGAGTCCATTATACGAGCGAAGACGCGTAGTTGACTCATCCCACAACTTCAGCTGGCGCGCAAACAAATGGGACCAATGTGCTCGGACCAACTCGAGGGAAATAATTAGGAGTGGACGCAGGGAAAAGTTTGAAGGGTTTGAAAAGCTGATCAGAACCTTTGAGAACCCGCTCTTTTTTTTCCCACGCCTCCAAACACTGAGGTGGGAATCATCAGTCACCGTCAGACCTTTCAGTTCCTCCCTGTTGGCTCCTGTCTCCCCCCAGGGAATGACCACTCAAGTTATAGCAATGGCATGTTGACGTGTGTGTATACACACACACACACACACACACACACAAAGCCATAACCTGGATGTATTCATGTGCTGACTCTCCTCTGATTTTTTTTCATAGATCTCACTGACTTGTCGGCAGAAATACAAGACCGGGTCCAAAATTTGACTTCTGCTGGTCTAAGGAGCGTGAAAAAGCCGGAGTCATATTTCAAATGAGAACGTCAGAGACACTCTAGTATCAGACCATTCACTTCTGTTTTTCTTTGTTTCACATTCAATTCAGCTTTAAACACAAATCTGATCATGTGCTTTGGTCTTCAGAGTGGGACTTTGCATTTCTATGTGTATGGACGCAAATTCTGCCTAAAACTATTGGTCAAGGTCGTGTCATACTTTGCATAGAAAGTGAGTCCATTCTTAAAATAAGCATCTGACTAGGAGGAAATTAGCAAGTCGCTACTTTACTTTTCCCTCACCAACCAGACTGAATGTCGTAGCAGTTCTCATCATAATGACAGGGCTTACACAGATGGAGAGAAAAATTCATCACGTGAGGACATGCAGGAGGATATCAGCGGCGGTAGAAAAACTCTAGTCGTGTCCTGACCATTCTTGAGTCAAACTAGTGAGGCCTAAACTCATCATCGGATTCTAAAGCTCCATCCCATGATCTTAAATGTTAAAATGTATGGGGAAATGCTTAGTGTGTAAAAGGGACAATAGGAATTCCATCACTCCAGGCAAAATGGTAACCGGTGTCGGAAAAGAAGGGCGCGGAGTGGGGAATGATTGACAACCGGAGACGAGAGCCAAAAATCATCCGAATGGATGGAAGGAGAGGAGAGCGGTGAGAACAGATGAGAGAAGAGTGACAGTTTCTTTAATATCCGGCTAGCAGGCGATGTTTTCTTACACAGCAGTGTGTGTGTAGAGCAACTAAAGGAGCTGATTGACAGATGGAGGAGCGATCCAGAGGCCACACCCACCAAGTGCCTACAATAATTAGAAGGGGGGAAAAATATTAGCCCTCCTTCACCGTGACATGTACACTCGGTCGAGTACTTTCATATTCTCACGTGTCTGCTCCCCTTCGAGGGCTGTATTGTGTAATCTACCGTATTCTCATTTCTCACATATACTTTATCACGACAATGTCTGGAATCATCTGTACAGACGAACAGAGCTCATGAACAATGACAGAATCACATTCTCCTGACCTTTAACCCCCTTTGGAAGGTGGTCTAGATGTACTTTTTTTTTTCCTCCCACTCAGCCGTTTACAAAAATACTTCTATCTTTAGCTTCTGAAACAATGGGCATGTGGCGCTTCAACACAATGGAGACGAACCCAAAGATTTGACGACGGCTCCACGAGGCGATGTAAGCGTCCTGACCTTTGAATTCAAACAAATAATATGAAACCTAAAACAGGGTCAGCGACCTCTCAGATGTCTTGCATGATAGCTAACCGCTAATAAAATAGGTTATCCATTCATACAGACTTGTATCTGGCAAACTGAGAATCCAGCACAACCTGTCTGCCAGTGGCGCTGCAGAGAAAACACTGTTCCCACAGCAATAGTTATGTCCAATCTGATTTTAATGGGCCTCACTTTTTTAGCCCTCAGCTCATTTCCTCCTTTCTCTCAGAGCTGTCACTCACTGGGTCAGCGGAGGGAGAGCGGGGGGGAAAGAGAGCATGCTGTGCCAGCTGTCTAGAGTTACATCTGCCCTTGTGCTTTCTGGACTTAATGGCAATAATCTTTCAGAAAGCTCAGAAGGCCATGAATCACACAAGAGGATTTGCAGAAGGAAAAAAAAAAAAAAAAAAAAAAAAAACACGCAAATTTATGAATGCACTTTACCCGCATATTACACAGAAACGTTCACACACAAGGCTACAAAGTGAACACACACACACTTAACCCCGTGACACGTAAAAAGTGATCAGGAGGACAGCGTGTGCTCGCACACAGGTCAAAGTGATGTCCCACCTCATATCTGTCAGCACCCAGAGTTTATTTACCCGGTTATATTATCATTTGTTGACCTAGTCACATGATCTGAGAGCGCGAGGCGCGGAACCCCAGGCACCCCTGAGAGCCGAGTCAGGATGTGATGAGAGACACCAGGCCCGTGACCTGACACGCACAACCGCACATCGGTGCGCGCACAGGCGCTCTCACAATATCCGACCTCCTTCTCCTCCTCGTCGCCGAAATCTCGACTTCCAACGACCCCTAATGTTCCAATCGGTCCTTCTCTTTCTGCTTTTGGTTTTGTCACCATCTGCGTGAATAGGAAATGGCGTGGGGATGCATGATTCATATTTTTTTTCAAGTTAAATGAAAAAGAACTATGACAATTCACATGCAAAATCATTTCCAAATAATAAGACATTAATCCGCTCGTATTACTGACTGTTGACTCCTTTGCTTCGCAACGCCCGGGGGTTTCCGTATCGTTGACGACTGAAACAAGTGTCAGTCATAATCGTCTTCACGACGTGCAGGAAAAACAAGCTATCGGGTCGACGTTCACGCGTACATCTCAATAGAGCCCTTTTTCTCTTCCTCGCCACAGAGCTCCACTACACTGTCAGTCTTCATTACCATGGTAACCCGACCCGGCGAGCGTCAATCAAGTGGGAAGGAGGATACCAGAGAGACATCCTCGTGTTTTAAAAATACGAGAGGAAAAGAGATTTAATTTTTTTTTATGTTAAGAGAGACTTTAATATTACGTTTCGTAGCCAAAAGAGTAATAAAATGTTTCTGTCCGAGAAAAAAAAAAGGGGGGGGGGGGGGAAAGTGAGGGAGGATGAGATTTCACTTCTACAGATAAATCTCACGTCTGGTCAAAAACCATGCAGGACTTATTCTGGGAACTTTAAGATATAAACGCAGGATTCGTCCTCTTATAATTCAGGGAAATTGTTTGCAGATAACTTGTCATATTATCGCTGTGCTGATTTTGTCTTGTTCATGTTTGGAGAATCATTTTAGAAGAGCTACTGCAGAGGGAAAAAAAAAAAGCATGTTATATAAATTGATGTACTTTGCTTGGCTGCCCTCTGTTAACCCCTTCCTTCCCAACTCCCTGCGCTCTTAGAGCCGTTGTCCGCTGCGACGACTTCTTTACGCGCTGCTGGTTTATTTTTTTAAACACGCCGGTTTAGGCGACTGCAGTTTTTCTTTTTGGGGAGGATAAGGAACGGCATTTCTCCCCAAAAAGAAAAACTGCAGTCGCAGATCTACGGCCCAGGTCCTGACACCACCGCCACTGCGCGAGATGGGTCTTGTTTTCAGAGTGGCGCGGCGGTGAGACCCTGCACGGGCGCGCTCTTGTTTCCACTCCCTCCCGCCGCAGCGTTTGCAGTGGCAGAGCAAGGGCGGCTTGACAACCCGTCACGCTGATGAGGACGGAGCCCAGAGCGAAACGCGGCGGTGAAATGATTTTACATTGCAGAGCTTTTTTCCGGGCCCGGGTTTGACGAGACAATCGGGGAAAATGACAGCTGCTGGAATGTGTGAAGATGAGTAACATTTATTGGATCACATTAAGGTCATAATTACTATAAACATCAGGAAGCAACAGATCAAGATGTCACAAAGCTGCACTTACGAGTGATGATTTAGATTCTTTATAGTTTTAGATTTAATGAAAGAAATGTAATATTTGGTGGTTATTTGACAATCAATCAATGTGTGGGCTGTGAGATTCCCATTCATGTATGTTGGTACATATTGTCGTAAATTATTTTTTAGGGTTAAATATGACCCGAAATCAAATATTAACAATCCTGTATTTCAATATTTACCATAATTATTATTATTATATATTATAATTACGTAACAGAATGTTTACAGTTGAATATTTATTTTGATCTATCAGAAACAGAATGTTTACAGGGAAATAGTTATCTAAATGTCATCAGAAAGAGAACACTAAAAAGGAAATATTTATTTGAATATTATCAGAAGGCAAATATTGACAATTTAATAGTCATCTTCCTATTAAATACTGTCAGAGATTAACAATTAACAATGAAATATTTATTTAAATATTAAATACTGCCAGAAAAAGAGCATCATCACTTAATATTTATTAGAATTGAATATGTATTGAATATGTATACAAGTCTCTAACATTAAATGTTGTCAAAAACAGAACAAAGTACCCGTTTTATTTCTCAGCTCATAATAGGCAGAGGTCAGAACACCGAAAACCCCATCACTGTGACACTGATCCGGCTGTCTTCATCCTAAAACCCCTCTCTTTCCCCTTTACCATCTACACATATCACATCATACTTTCTCTGACGGCATGTTGTGCACGGAGAACGGTACAAACACGCTGACCCAATGCTTGCCCTGCTCCCTGCAAACAAGCTACGAACAAACAAAACCGCCACCGAGCCGAGTGTTGTTTCATCTGCACGCTCATTCCGACACGTTTGGCCGGGGAGCGCACGAGAGAAAACACATCCAAACATACGTCACTCCCGATCTCCTTTAATTGAATTAGCTGTCACCCTCAGCATCATATGTTGACACAGGCCTCGGCCAAGTTTATCTAATCTCTCCTGTGTGCCTCTCTTCTTCTCTCCCTTCTCCCATTCTGCTTTTCAGATTAACAATTTTTTTTCTCTCTCTCTTTCAAAAGTTGTCCCTGGATGCCCCGGGACCCGGATTTGCTTTCTTGGTGATCACCTTAAACACGAAACCTACGGCGGCAAACGAATCCCCGCGTCGTTCGTGAGATACAGACCCTTTGCGAGAAACTGGAAGTCGGACCCGGTGCTTTCGGGGGTCCCGTACAGCACCGAATGACATTTGCGCGACCTTTTGGGGTACCTGAGAGCAAACCCCAGTGTGAGAGAAAAACAAGGGAAGAGGAGAGCGAGGCCCCCTGCGGCTTTCCCTCAGCGAGGATTCGACAGCTGAGGCATGTCAGAGACGGCGCGATGTTTTCTTCGCGAGCTCAGAAATATTTGCGGTGCGAAGTCGAAACTGGCTGGAGCATCGCTCGGAAAAAAAACAAACAACACAGCGACTGTAAGGAAAGTAACCTCACCTGGTAAGTCCCGATGCCGATGTGTTTGGGGTCAATCTTTACCAGCTCAGCCAGCGGATCTTGGACACGTCTCCCGATTGACACTACAACCACACAACACACACACACACACAAATTATGTGTCTCTTGAGAACCACTGGTCCCGCACTACCTCAATCAGTTGTTAAATATTCAGAGCCGTATTATTTACAATTACTGGATATGCTAATTGTCAGCTCATTACGGCGCTGTCCCGAAGGCAGGCCTAACTCGATTGTCGCTCCTCCTCCTCCTCCCCCGGAATTGACAATGAACGCGGGCTTCTAAGTGGCATCTCCGCACCTGTCACGTCGATTCACGATCGACGTCGGAGTCAAAAACCCTTAGAGCTGTACATTTGACCGGCTGCTTAAAAAAAAAAAATTAGCGCGCGAAGCAGAATTTTGACGACGGAATGGTTTTGCTTTCAATGGCGGCGTCTGCAAGACTTCAGCCCGCCGCGGCAAATGAAGCCAAATATCTTTTCCAGGAATATGCTGGCAGGGCTAAGTGACAAGGAGAAAAATTACAAACAACCTTGTTTCACATACACAGCATAATAAATGACGGGACATCTAATGACACCATCCGCCCACTACCGCATGTGCACGCGCACACACATGGAAAGTTGAGCAGACAGCCGTTCAAATTCACGTTTTTTTTTTTTTTTCATTTTTGCTTTAATTTTCAAAGTTGAATCGTAGTTGGGAAAGAGCAAGAGAGTGGCCTGAGACGGAACCAAAATCACTTTTTTTTTTAATCAAATGTGAAGCCTTTGTATTCAGGTACGAGGGCGAGGCCGCCTCCAACGCTGCGGGTTTTATAACAAGCTAGTGAGAAAAGACAATGCCCTGCCAGACGATTCAGCTACGATCAAACTCAAAACTTGACTGTTTTCTAAGGTGTGTTTGTTACTGTTCAACGCACCGTAAAAGCCCCGAGTGAAACCTCAAGTCTGACGCGAGTTCAAAAACGATCCAGAGCACGTTGGTGTTCAGGCGGATCCGAATTTGGATCTGGGGCGGGTCGAACTGGACGTGGCTCGGTGATTCACGAAGGACTCTCTCTCTTGCCTCACTGACTTGGAACTGTCACACGTTAATAACAACAAAAGAGAAAATGCTGCCGAACTAAAAGGGATCAGAATTGCCGGGTTTGCCGCTTCTACGGCGAAGGCTGAGCAACGGTTCGCACCCTGAGGAGGGATGACACTTATTAAGATGTCTGAATTCCAGGGTCACGCCGCTGGCGGTGCCTGGGATCTGTTCAGTTTTCTGTGCATTAGGGATGATTGAACTCTGGTGTTGGGGATTGTTGTCTATTCCGTGAAACATGTCGCACTTAGATCTCTGAGGCAGAGCTGGCAGACAAAAAAAAAAAAAAAAAAAAAAGAGTGATGGGATATAGTGGAGGGAGTATGTCTGGAATCAATGGCTCTCCTCTCCTCTCTCTCCTCTTGCTGCGGTGGGAGGCTGCAGCCTGAGATAATATTTAGACAGGGATGGAGTTTCAACCCTGGCCTTGCTCAGTGCACCACCAAAACGCTCCTACACTCTTTTTCACTAGTCAGCCTTACTCCCGAGCACTTATTAAAAGTTTATGAGCAATACAGTTTTGTATTACTTCAAGTACTAAAAAGAAGAAGAGAGGAAAACTCAACTTGAGAGGAAGACCTTGGTATGACTTGCATTTAAAGACTGGCAGACATAAAAAAGCCCTGTGTTAGTGCAGGGGGGGTTGATGTGGGTAAACTGTTGGGAGGTTAAGAGGTGAAAAACAGCGAGGGGACTGCGGAGAGGATCATCACCGCGGCCCGCCAGACCGGACCGACCGGCCACCCTCCGGAGGCCGGCCAAAATTCCCTCTGTTGGCACCTGGTGCCCCAAGATCTCAGAACAACGGCTGGGAGGCGTTTAAAGGTGGCTGGAATTCGTAAATCCCTCGACAATGTAATCTCATCTCTGCTATCGGGACGAGGCAGACAGAAATCCCGCCATTAGAACACCCGACCGAAACCGTTGTGATCGAGGCTCCGCCCCACCTGCCCACACCCCCACCCTCTGCCCCCATTTAACAACTCCAGTCAAAAGCTGTATATTTCTCATGGCTTTCATTAGGGTTATAAATATGGCTGTCTCTGTCTGTCGGTGCTGCTGACTGCAGGAAAAGAGCGGGGAATAATGCGCCCTCGCGTGATTTATGGCTTTTATAGAGGAAGTCTGCTGGAAGCATTTTGTCCTACAGAACTTTATTCTGCCGCGTCCTACATGATGGAGTGTGTGGGGTGTACGGAGGAGAGGTGGCAAGTGAAAGCAAAGAGGCAGATGGGATACAGGATGCCAATGGTCTCGGTGCGGGGTTGAAAAGAAAACGTGTGGAAATGTGTTCGAAGAGTAGATAGTCTTTTTGTTCCTTTTTTCTTTTCCTCTCAACACATTCGTGGTTTGATTAAACTAAACCGGAGGGGCTTGAGAAACTCGCGATGACGGATTCCCCCCGTTCGTCTCACCTCGCATCCAGCTGAAAGATAATAATGAGCTCCATTATGTAACGCTTGACCCCGTGTCATCACCCCGCGGGCCAGACGGCTTAAATACGTCACTCAAAATAACTAAGTCTTCATTCTGCAACGGATGGGACTGTTCACAGGCGCAGGGTTCATTTTTCAGGAGGGAGGGGGTCTATTATAATAGCTGTTTCCTATCATGGCAAAATGAGATGTGATTGCAACATTACACAAACATGGGAACTGCTTGATCGATATCCAAAATACAAGCACTTCAGAGTGATGTCTCTTTGCCAGCCTCGGTAGAACCGGACTCTGCCGACTCACCTGCACTCCGCAGGTTGGGGTCCAGATCTGGCATCTCTTTGACCGCCTCTGGACTCACGCTGTAGATGGACGCTCCGGCCTCATTGGTGATGCTGGTCGGAGAAAGATGGGGGAGAGCGAGTCCAGGTGTGAGAGGATAGTGTGTTAGGAGTGACATAAATCAGAAAACGGAATCTGAGCCACTTTGGCTGCTGGAGGAGACTGCATTGGGGATTCAAAGGAAACATATTGGGGGGCTCAGCAAGAGGATATTACTGCTTGGAATACATAATGGCCGGTGCATTATGGAAATTGCCGCTGCTTTGCGCGTTTAACTGTTTGAGAGAGCTGAGTGCAGGTGTGAGTCTCAGTGGGCCTTGGGGAAATGACTACGTTACTATGACAACTGAACAAACACACTTATTCATTTTGTAAATCATAGGATTGAAGAAGATCCTAAAAGAAAGGCTGACATGTGATGTTGATCTGTTATTTCCCCTAAAATTCTGGTAAATAAGACCTGACGAGCCGACAGGATGAAGAGCAAAAGGGCATCTTCCTCAAGGGAATGATGAGGACAGCAGTGGCAGCATCATTCTGTGGGACACCACTGCCATCTAGCGGCCATTCTCTGGTACTGCTATTAGCCAGGCTCATGCTTTTGAGTTATATTAGTGTTAGATAAGCTGGCACTCCAAGGCTTTTGAAGAGCCCCATCAATTCCTGGAAGTTTTAAAAATAAAATAAAAAAAAATAAAAAAAAACAAAAAAAAAAAAAAAAACATCACACTTGCACCTGATTTGCTATGCAAACCCAAGACGGCCATTCTAAAAATACATTGCAAATACTAGACACAATGTGTATGGAGGTTCTCAGTCGTCCAGGTCATGGAGAATTCTTGTCTAAGTCTTTTTGGCGTGGAAACTGGACTTTAATTTCTTAACTTGAAGATGTTTCACCCCATCAAAATTCAAGTCCGGTTGCCACGACAAGCACTGGAATGTTTTTGCGACGGAAAATACATCCTGAGTCTCAGATTGAACATCATGTCTACGCAGTACCTGCATACCCTTTCAATTACTTTCTACCGAAAAAAAAAAAAAAACAGTTTGCACATCTGTTAACGCAACAGGTACCTTTCATTATTATACTTTATAATACTGCACTGATTCGACTTTCCCCAAAGTATGACCTTATCTTAGGTCACCAATAATGCTGTGTGAAATAGATATATCCTTGACATTTCTAAATGTATTATATATATTTTCAGTCAATCAATCGCCCAGACACACACACACACTAACCCAATAGCCTGAGAACTTTCACTGAGCTGCTATTGCGCATGTTGCTGCTGCTACATCTAATTATGGATTTTCCCTGTTTATGGTAAGTTGTCATAGTTGTCCGGACTCTCAGGTGACTCAGATCCACTTGTGAGGAAATTTCATTCTGCGTACAGTTGTTGTATGCCGCATGACTAGTGCAAGTCTAAACCTTCTCCTGGTTTCCTTTAATGGATCACAGAGTCGGATTTGTCAGACTGTGCATTTAGCTGTGAAACAGACGTTAATGCCGAAGGAAAATGCTACAATATTGAGAAAGCTGACCTCTTGGTTTGAGTTTGAGTTACTGTGATGGCGTCACACTGGACAGGCTGTTTAAACACAGACCAGAAATGCAGAAATTGTATTTGAAATGTATCCAGTCAACAGGAAAAGCAACTTTGTGAATTTGCTCCTCTCAGAAACAGCTTTTCCTTAAACAATTGCCATTTTGCTTTATTCTAAATTGTCCTTTGTGGTTGTTTTCCCTCCGGTCTACTCAATTTGCAATTTGTGTTTTGTCAATGGGATTCAGACTCCAAAAACAATTTCGGGAAGGACGGTTAATTGTTCCCAAACTGAAACGGCAACCGAGGCAAACTGGCACGGCGGATTCATGGAGGCAGACTGAAAACTAACCAGTGGCAGCGAGATCATTGCCTCCCTGGCGGAAGTAATCCACTAAGAGGCTCATTAGATTTAGCAGAAATTGTGATTCAGCGATGGGGGTCCGGAGAAGGTCCTGAGAGACAGCGACGCCCGTGTTCCTGTTGGACGCGTACAATCTGAGCTGTCGTGCTGTTCAGTCCTTCTGTCTTCTGTCTCTCGGGCGGGTGAAGAAAGGGGCTTTTTTTTTTTTTCCTCTCCCCGGGCTTATCAATGAAGCGAGCAGGTCAGTGCCTCCCGAATGTCCACAATTTAACGGGAGGCCTTCTTTTCATGCGCGCATACACACACACACACATATATACACACACCATCCCTGAGGCCTGCAATTTAAATGAACTTGTCCTCACTCCCCACTTCTCCTTTCCCCGCCTCTCTTTCAAACCCCTCTCTATTCATCCCTCCTTTGCCCCACTGTTCTTTTTGTCAGCTCACAGTCCGCCGCGCTGACAGCTGACATATCGCCATGGAGACATCGCTAACGAGCCGTGGCACCTGACCTTCAGAGGGGTCACGTTGGAGCGGGTCATTAATCTGACACACTGTGCGACACGGCTGTACACGGACTAATTGATGCCGGGTCGAAGAAGACACGAGACGTGAATGTTTTGAACGTCCCACGGGCCCAGCCTTTCGTCCAGTTGCAAACAAGAGCGCGCACACACACACATGCACGCACACACACACACACACACACACACACACACACACACGCACACACACACACGGCTGTCCATAAGGCCGCTGGGAAAGAAAAACCCACAAAACATTGCTCGGACCTCCCCTCCCGGTCTTCTTTGGAGGCTGTCGGACAATGGAGGTCAAGTGACACGTTGGCAACGGCTCTGCTGGTTTTTGTCAAAAAAAGGAGGGGTGGTGGGAGGAAGGATGCGGACAGAAGACGGGGAGACAAGAGCACAAAGACCGAAAGGATATCATTATGATCGCATTGAATCAGAAAGAAAGTAAGGTAGAAAAGAAAGCGAGACCACCGGCCCCTATCATGTCCGACTTAATTAAGGCTGCCACCGGGGCAGCTGGGTAACGGCACTGTCATGGATACAGCTCTCAGCCCTCGGTGCCGCAGCATCACTGGCTGTCGTCACGGTGCGGGCATCATCCTGGCAGTCAGCAGAAGGTTGTCTGCTCCCCGGCTCTCTGGCCTGAGTGGGCGGGCGGCAGCTACACTGACTGACACACACACACACACACACACAAACACACAACGCCAAGACAAAGTCATCGGTCGCCTTTCCGTTTAAAGCCTGGGCGGCCCTGTGGGGGGCAACATTTACTTGCACCCCTTCTCGCCCTCTCATCTGCGTGGAAAACCAGGGGCCTGCCTGTCCCGTCCCCGGGCAAAGTCACAAATTGACTCCCCCGATCTGTTGCCCTGTTGGTTGTCTTTGAGACGGATGCCTTGGGCCTGACACACATACACACACACACACACACACCATGACTGACCCCCTGCTGGCCCTCAAGACACCTTACAACGGAGGAGACGGATACACACTTTGATACCTCATTACAGCCTCGTAGCGCGCAGGGGCCTTGATGTAAATTAAAAACAGCTCATCAGATCAGTCGGAGAAAAGGAGTGGCAATAATATCACACACTCATCTGATACAGAGGACAAAAAGACGGGGGGTGGGGGGGGGGGTGACAAGCGAAGACGGGAATTATCGGTCGCGGAGATATGTTCGGATCAAATCTAAAGATGTGCTAAAATATAAAGAGGCATTTTAAGCATTATTTAATTTAGATAAAAAAGTAGTTGATCACTGACTATCTTTTTGCATTCATAAATTCAATATCTTTAAACTTGACATTTGAGTAAAAAATTAATCATACTGCATCTTCATACGGATCATTTTTATTCAAAGGTCTCAAGTAAAGTGCATTCCTGCAGTTTGATCTGGGTCAGTCCACACCTGTCGATCCAAATGTATGTGTAAACCGCATCCCCTAAAGGGGCACTTAGCTCTGCAGCGAGCGTGAAGTGCACGGATATAATTCTGCATTTACCTTGTCCTTGTTGAAAAGGTTTGGTATTTGGTTGCAACTAATTAACATAGGCTGCAAACAAAGACCTGTATACGGCGCTTACTGGTCCATTGAAATGTAATTTAAGATCACGGGAGTGGTGCGCACCACGCACACACACGCACACACACCTCACCACTAGGGGGAAAGCACGGTACTTTGTATTTCCGTCCCAAATCCATGAGCAGATCTGTTTCTGCGTCCACACTCCCCCATAAAATCAGTGCGCAGAGTCTGCAGTAACAACAGCAACATCACAACACAAGAAAATACATGAGTGTCCTCATTTGATCCTGCGCTTTGACAGCACATTGTGATTTCCATGTTAGCCTAAATGTAATGAATACGTTCAGTCCAAGTTGCTTGTCAACCTCACTATTCATGTTAGTCTTTTTCTTAAAATCCTGGAGTACGTTATCGAAGCACCAGGTGTTTTTTTTTCTTTAAATAATTAAAAATGCAAGGGGAACTGAGCAATTTAATTAAAAACACGATGTCATTTAGCAGTAATGCAATTCAATTGCGGGACTCAATATGAGTGGATAAGCGATTCATTTACGGTACAATATGATAACAAGTGGACCATGAGGTTATTTGGATAATATTTGATTTGCTTCTTCTAGCTGCATGAGAAGGATCTGCGGTGTTAGATATCACAACCCAAAAATATATTGGTGCAAATAAATAAAAAAATAAGAAACACAACTTGCTCTGTCCTGCCTGATCAAACAGCTTGGGTCCATTGTTCAGTCAGCTGCAAAGCTTGACCTGAGGGAGAAACATTGAGGGACGCATCATCTCTGTCTCCCTCACACACAGACACACGCACACAAAGAGACACACACACGTCGGGTCTGAAGACGATGACATTTTTCACAGAGAAAAGCGTCCAAATGGCAGGTGTCAGGGGCCGTCAGTCTCCAGCAAGATGCTAGAAGGCAGGCGCGCACACACACACACACACACACATATACACACACACACCAAATCTAACTGCCAGTGTGAGGCACGTCTGAAAAGAGCAAAGCCTCACAGACACTCATGTCAATCGTGTAGCAGCGAAGCCCCGGACTTGGGTCACACAGATGTGTGCATGAGCACACACACACACACGCACACACGCACACACACTCAATCATACACAAACAATCCCCAATTCCTAAACACACAACATGGCATGTCACAAAGACTCATCACACTTGGGGGAGCCATCGGAGGGAACGCTGGAGCCCCCGGGGGGAGGAGGGCAGGTGCCGAAAGTGAAAAGTGAAGGGAGAGCGGCCCCGGACGCCACCAAGACATGGCGGGAGGGTCCGGTGATACGGCTGACCGGGACGGATATTCAACCTCACTCCACCTGCCGAGGCAAAGCCTGCCCTGGCCTGATGCCATCTCCCTGAGCGGAAAAACACACACCGGGGGGGTCAGGGCGCCCCTGGATAGATCGGCGTGTAAAGCTGGTTATGCAATCAAACCCAAAGAAGTTACATTTGTGCATTCCGGGGACTAAAAAAGGAGGACGAGCGAAGGTAGCGAACGGAAGCGCGGGAGGAGGACACAGATGCCGTAGTCATTTGGTGCCCTCCGGGGTGAACCTTCTCAGTTCAGCGAGTAAAAGTGAGGAGGGAGGAGCAGGTGAAACCAAGAGATGCGAAGCGCAGAGAAAGATGAGATGAAAAACAGACCAACGCTCATCTCACTGGAGGTAGTCCTCCAGCTTAGCCTCCAGCCTTATCTACGCCGAACGTCCACTCCCACCGATGATTAGTCAGCCACCCCGTCAGAATAATGTGGAACATTTAGAGATAATGTAAAATATGATAGCCTTTTTTTTCCGAAGGAGAGGCGGATTTATGTTTTTCCATTTCCCATTAACTCTGGAACTTCTGTCTGGCGTTTCCTGCGTTAGTTTGGCATTTGTTATGGATTGTCGGACAGAGAGTCGGTTCATCGGCTACGTTTGTTCATTACATCATCTCTTCTTTTCCATTCACTTGTAGAAGCCAGATTGTGGTACTTTATACGTGTAAATACTATCCATCTCCATGAATTTTCTTAAATATTGCACACACTTAAAAGCACATTTTTTTTCTGTCCCTCCATACCCTTCATCAAAACAAAGGTAGGGTGTTTCATGCACTCAAAAATACACCCGGGAGCCGGGCTGCCTTTCCATGCCTCTAAATCCAAGCCGTCCCTCTGCACCTCATTGTCCTCCTCACCCTCGGTGAGGCCCGAATGCCTGGATCTTGCTCAGTCATGACCGGTCCCTGCCACAGTGCGTTCGTCACTCACTTCACGCCTGGCCCCAGGAGCCGGCTTGGATGCGGGACGTGACATGGGGATACGCGTGCCCGCCGTCATGAATACAGTCTGCGACCGCTGTCCTCCAGGTCCATCAGCGAGCCAGTAAAAATGATCTCATCCCGCCAGGAGTGGGCCAGAGGGGTATCGCGGTCAAGGGCATCGTGAGGATGTGTGGCTGTACGGCCGCGCAACTCCCCACATCGCGCCTCGCCGGCACAAATTATGAGCCGGTCAAGGAGAGAACGATGACTACGGCTTGAAAGAGAGACGAGGAGCTGCGGAGCAATACTTCGGGGAAAGACGTGACAGGGGCACGCATCCACCCTCCACCCCCGGAAAGGCGTAAACACATCCAGAAAATCAGCGGTGTAATCAAGCGTTACGGCGCATGGGGCAAATAAAACAGGTTCTGATTCACAATCACTTCATTTCCCCTAAATAAAAAAACAAATATCTGTATTTTATAACGAATTAGATGAATACTAAAAGTGATATCGCAGGGGTCGGGGGCTTAACAGGGTCAGTAGTCTCATACCCCCCCAGGAGTGGTAGAGCGAGTGGTCAAGAAATCAGATGTCATTTTCTGCAAGCCTAAAGCTATACATTGTGTATGTGTGTGTGTGTGTGTGTGTGTGTGTGTGTGTATCATCACCGTAGCCCAAAGATCTTCCTAACCTTACCCCACATATTCTTGCCCTCTGATATCATTAACATCAGCTTGTTCCGGCCAAACGCTGTCAGCCCGTCACTCTTCACGCACACAGCCTCAGCACACACTTACCATCGCATGGCGCTCAAAGAGCCCAGTTCACTGCGGGGAAACAGAGGTTAGGCTGGATAACTCGAATAAGGGACAGGCGACCGAGAACCGAATCTGTGAAGGATTACCAAAGATAAACATAAGAGCCCGGGCTCCTGTTGGTCTTGTCCGTTTCGAAAGGAGACGGCTCATACCAGCAGAGCCCAAAATATCAGCGATTAGAGTTTTACATGAGACGTTTCACTGAGAACGTCTTTGACTCTGTTAAGAAACACACTTTATTGCCGAAATGTCGACAGTTGACCATGTAAAAAAAAAAAAAAAAGAAAAAAAAAAAAAACGGACTGTCAAAAGATTTCAATGTAGTTCATATAGGGAATACAGAAGGACACCGCATGTGTGTGTGTGTGTTTGTGTGTGCGTTCCCGACCAATCATCTCCTCTCTAAAAGATACAGAAACACCAGCTGACGAAGGTGACACGGACCACCGCATGTCACTAAGCAAAACACTCTGAAGCACACAGAGATGCACGCACGCACACACACACGCACACACACTCAGACATCTGTCTGGTTGGTGCTTCGCACTACAAGAGCTGTCTTACAAGCTTTGACAAAGCCGGCATGCTCTACCAGTCAGTGCTAAAACACAATGACAGACAAGGTCATGCTGCAGTGGCCTGTCAAGGAGACAGATAAAGCACACACGCGCACACACACACACGCACACACACACACACACACACACACACAAACACACACACACACAAACACACACACCAAGCAGGTGATAAAAATGTAACTCAGCAGATACTCCACACATAATGCGACAGACTTACAGTCAGTCGTGCACATACTAATAGCCAATAAACACGCATTTCGAATTGCATGCGTTTTATAATTTCGAACGTCATCGAGTGACGTCCAGCAGGGTGCCTTTGAATTATCGGGGCACAGCTGTACAGCAGATGACCCGATGCGTGGATTCAGTGGGGGCCGTCACTGGCACAGACAGACCTTGTCAGCTAAATAATACCTCATGCTGCACAATGTCCTGCAGGACGCTGGCTCTGCACAGAGGACTCAAGTTCAAGTTTAATCATGTAAATTCCGCGGCGCTAGAAAAGTAATTGGGGATTGACGGGTTTTCATCCGTTCATTTGTCACCTGTTTGTTAAAGAACTACTTAGGCCACTAAAACAGAAAAACAAACATCCTTATGATCAACCATCCAGTACATCACTGTTCCTTTTACCTTTTTACTAGAACCTTCAAATACCAATCCAATTCACTTACTTGTTCAGAGAGTTTCTCTTCTTTCTTGGACAGAGAGTACTTAAAGAAGAAAACTCTGGCATCTCACAACCCTGTTGGTTATGAGGCAAAGTGAACTTCGAAAAAACTGGAAGTTATGACTCAGGGGATATTGGTGCAAAAGTGTCGAGACAAAACTAAAATCTGCCTTCTTCTGTCAGTGATAAACAGCAACGGTTCGGTTTCATGTCCTGTGTATTTGCAGAGTACATGCAAATCTATTGGGTTGCGCGGGTACATGATTTGGCCGGTCGTGCCAAGTTGACCGGGCCTATGCAAGTCGGTCACTGGACTCGACTCAAGCTCGGCATAAGTTCTTATTGTTTTCGGCATAGTGTAAAAAACCAAAAGTCCAAAAATGCTAACCTCTGCAACAATGAAAAGGAAAACCAGTGCCAGCAACCAGGGTGTTATCCTCGATCTAAACCCACATATCAATATTCACATTACGTCAAGGCGAGGACCTGCCAAACAAACATGACACGCGGTTCTATGCCAGATACTCTGGACCATCACAAAGATTCCTTATCAGATCGAGGACCAATTTTTCCATTACTTTTGGACACCGTTCCACATTTCAGACATCCACAGTGGTTGCCATTTCCTCAAACAATCGACCTCAAAATTCTCCGGCTCGGCACAAAGCAGTGAATGTCACCGGTCAAACGCTTGTCTCCTGGATCCAGAGTGGACCTGGTGGATCCTTGAGGTCAGCTGGTTCAGGAGTACTGCAGGGTGAAAAACCTAAGTACGGAAAAGTTGTTCTAAAACACTACACGGCTTAAAATACAGAACTAACTACCTCGGAGACAGGAAAAGATCTCTTCTGCTGTTCCTAAACAAATCAATTGTGCCGCTGGCTTATGGCATGCAGTGATTTCCCTTGTTTTTATTGTTACTGTTTTATTCTCCCTTCGTACTGTCTCACTTAGTTGTTACAATTCTAAATTGTGTGAAACACAACAGAAGTTGTGAAGTTCTGCGTGAAACAGAAGTTGCCATTTGTGGGAATAATCTGCTTTAAATACATATCTGCTATATAAACACATTTTTCCTGAATCCTGTCCAAACAATGACCTTGATTTTAAACTAATGGTTTGCAAGTATGTAGAATTGTGGCTATATTGATAAACTATAAATATGCACTGTTTTGAAATGTTCCCCTAAAATTTATGCAAAAGGTGACTCAGTAAGTATGATGAGTGTACTCACATGGGATTAAGGCCTGTGTACACGCAAACGCACGCATGCACAAGCATGCACGCGCGCGCACACACAGTCCAAATATAAGTAAAGATATCCCGCAGGCTGCCATTTCTGGCTGCCATTCCAGCAGAGCACTGAGGCAGAAGGACAGAGAGAGAGACAGGCGGCTGGGGAAGAAAGGGTGGAGAGGGGCAGCGGGGGGAGGCGGTGACACAATGAAGGCTCACAGGGAGACAGGAAGCAGACGGTGCAAATGAGGCTGTGGTCTTTAATGAACTACCGTGCCGTCAAGGCTGAGAGAGGAGGCGTATCTGTGTTGTGCGTACACACGCGTGCCCGCAGACCCTCACACTCGGCCGCTCAAACCCAAGTATCTTGGACTAGCGGTGTTCTGCAGTCTGGTTAAAAATCACATTGAAAGCCAAGTCTTGTGCTCTCTTTCTCACGAACATATGGATAATTATTGTAAATTAGCGTGTGTGTGTTTGCATATATGTGTGTGTGCATAGATATATGTAATACCTAATTGCGGTATGTAGCGACACACTTTGTGTTAAGGTTTTCCACCACAGTGAAGATGCTTGCCAGCTACGCACGGGCTGCCGAATAGATTTCCGACACTTGTCTACAGGAAACTGCTGGAACCTACCACGATATAAGGTCACCTGACAAATTCCCAGACATCTAGAAATGGACTAAGTCACGAAACACACCAGACACCGGGTGAATTAATCATAATGAAGGCGCTCACAGCAAGCGCCACAACCCCTTGCCGTCTCTCGTGCATACACAGCTACTCCGTGTCATTGGCATCATCCTCGTTGCTACGGTAATGAGGTTTTCCCTAATGGCGAGTCGGGGGGCAGACTGCGGGTTACGACCCCCGCAGTTAGCGACAACAATCACTTCCAGCATTTCTATCATCATCTTTCGAAGGATTATGTTCCATTCTTATTATGGACCAATATCATCCAAAATACATTTAACAAGTCTAATTATTTGATTTAAAGTATATTGGCTACTCCACTCTGGGTACATTACACGTGAAAAAATAAATAAAATCAAATGCCCATGACTCAACTGTGAATTAATTTCTGAATATTTGTGCTATCATCTATCAGCAGAGGTGAAATTTGGTTGGCGTCAAGCAGAGATCCACAGAGGTATAACGGAGACCCCCGGGTGAGTAACACTAGAGGGCCATATCTAACAGTCTTCTACATCAATCACAGATTGGGAGAGATCAACTTCTCAGCTGTGGTTGTGGATGCACGGGGGATTCAGACAGCTTTTCAATTTTGGAGGTCAACAGCAAGAGTGGACGCGCAGTCTCACGCAGAACATCCATGTCTTTTGTGAGTGGCTATCGGCCGCGCTCCAAAGAAACCACTGCGAGGCCAGGGAACACGGGAAAGGAGGGCAAGATCGCCAAGCAGGTTTCTACAGCTGATGTCAAAAAATTATCTCTTCCAAAGTTCACGCACATGCAAAAGCTTTTACTCCATGAAGCCCATAAAAAGGCAGACCGTTGACACATGTTTTTTTGCTGCGAAAACATATAGTCCATCATATCAGGTGATACGAGACACTGAGCCAGAACCACATGAAAAAGACCCTAACGCATTCTGAAGTGTTGTGAAAGGATAAAATGCCAATAGCTCCGGTAAAAAAAATGAACAAGAGAGACATTATATCAAGATGTGAAATTTTTGTGCTCTGGAGGTACTCAAGGCTGCCCCAAAGAGGAAAATAACGTCGTGAAAATAATCAGTTTAATTTAATAAACACCTCACTTTCACTATGTCTGCTCTTGCAAATAGACAGAAAATGGAATTTAAACGAAAAAACATGGGACTATTACACCGGGCGTATGACCTCTGCAGTGTGCATGTGGGTGAACTCAAAAGTACTATTGAACACACACACACACACACACACAGAATCATTCTAGGCTGTGGGCCCGACGCTAACCTCAAGTCAACAAACACGCATGGATCTCAGCAGAGGGAAGGAGACGGAGCAAAGAGAGGCCAGTGGTTATTATGCTTGGACCACAGTTCTGTGCTGTTGTGTTCTGAAGTGTGGGCCGGGCCTGGTTTCAGACACAACGTGGGCCGCAAAACCTCTCTTTAATTGGGTCTAAGTGAAACAAAGTCCAGATGGCTTTAATAGACAATATTCGCTGGAGGGACACATTCCTATTTGTCTTTCTCTCCGTCTTTGTCCCTCTCTCTTGCTCCCACACATTTTCTCTTCCATCCTCGGCCGGCCGCATTCCTCGCCGCTCTGTTCCCCGGGTTTTTCCTCTGCAGACTTTCGCTCTCTACACTCTTACGCCGAGACCGAAATTTAATTTTAGACATCATATTTCTTCATCTCATTAAACACCCTTTCCCTCCTTGTGGCCTCTTGTTTTTCTTCTGACACACTTTCCTCTAATAATGTCAGAGCCCTAATATGGAATACTTGCATTTTTTTGAGTATTTTCCCGCAGCTCTTTGCAATTAATTGACGTGATGACCCGATTTCAAACGCTGTACGAATGTTTTAGATGAATTGGACTCTGAGTGTGGCATGGATGTGTCATTCACTTCATCCCCTAATAGTGTTATTTATTATTCATTATTTGTTCACCTGAAATATACAACGAAATAAGTAACTGTATTGTGAAAACTCTGTGTACTATCTTGGATGATTACACCCTTCTCCTGGATGCACCGGACAAGAGGCCTTACCAATAGGACACGTCCAGCGGATGGAAATAGCGCCTCTGGATGAGGTCGGAAAAGAAGGCCTCCGTCTCGCGGCACGCCGTCCCGTTGCCAATAACGATTCTGGTGCAGCTGTTGAGAAATGGTTGGCATTAATGCTCTATAAAATATTGTTAATGACACACCTTTACGGTCATACTGTAGACTCGGTCTGGAAAATTAGTGAATAGAAAGCTAGACAGACTTATGGAAGAAAATAAAAAATAGTTTACATTTTGATACCTTTCTTGAAATTTTTCTGTTTTAGATACAACAGAATCAAAAAGATAAGTGTAAAACTTAACATCATGAAGAATAACTTTGATTAGAAAGCAATGATCAAATGAAAGAGCATCTTCAGAGGACTGGAATTGTTTCGTTTGATAAAACATGGGCAAATACAGTTAATATGGTAAAATACAAAAAAACATGTATATATAATACAAATATATATACATGAAAATCCATGGAAATGATCAAAAGGGGTATTTTAAAGCACACATTTATTCTTGACATTTATAGATATATTATATGAATGTACATGTACATTGGCCGCCTCGTTGCAGTACCTATATTTGACCACGAGGTGGCGTAGTTTCTCTGCGACTTGCTGATGGGGTGAATTATGCGGGTAGACGACGTCGGTGTGGAGAATTTGACCTGAGAGCAGAATGACCAGGAACAAACAGTGTCACTCGGGGGGTTTTATAACCCAGCAGGCTAAACTCTACACCACCAGAATGCTGCAAAGCCCTACAAGATTGCAATAATGGATGACTTTCAGATTTGCTGAGCATCCACAGGAAGCCCAGGTCCTCTGTGTTGCCTGCTTCCTACAAGGCAGAGGGAATGCCTGAATAAGCGGCTGCGACAGGAAGCTAAGAAAACTGAAAAACGAAAGCAGTGGCCAGGCCGGGCCGAGCCGGACGCCCGATCTATGCCTGTATCTGACTCTCGCAAGTGTATCAGCGTGACTTACAGACACACAATCAGTCACCCAGAGGGTGGGACCTTCCTGTGGCCAGCGTGAAGCCAGGCCCGCTGAGGCGCACGCTGAGCCGTGAAGCATTGGACGGCAGACACGCACACACCCACGTGGGTATGCATAAGCCATCGGCCGGGGGTTATGCCAATTGGCATCCATTCTGTCGCCACGCACTCATGCGTGGTAGCAGGGACTCCACTTGGCTTGATGACGGCTTAATGAAACGTCCAGTATGGTAAGGAGGAAATGCCTGCCGCCGAAGTGCATCTCTTATTCATAGATCCCAATCCTCTGTAGTGTAAATAGAGGATGTGTCTGAATTCACCATGAGATGAAAGACGGATGCAGAGGAAGACGGAGGCTGACGTCCAGAAATTTTGTACAACTATCCGACAGCTCGCACTCAGCAGCCGGGTTGAACAGACGTGTGGTTTTAAAAAAGGACCAGTATGCGGAGCCAGAATGGGATGTCGGCACAGGTTGGGGCAGCTTCCAGCCCTGGATGTGCATTACAGTATTTATGTCAAAAAGACAAAGTGCATAAACGCCCGTCTTTGTCTTTAAAAAAAACTGTACCATTTTCAGCCCTTTGCTGTGATGTGATACAACACGCACCAGTTAATAAGAACTGTGTGTTAACCTACTCGTCGGGGAGAGGATGGCCAGTTTACAGCCATGTCTAAAGCCAGGGTCCACCCCCATAATGACGCTGCCCCTGACCGGAGACGCCAACAGGCGTTGACGGAGGTTCCGTCCAAACATGGCTATGGATTCTTTCTCCGCTACACTCGTCAGTTTGGTCCTAAGGAAAAGGTGGGCAAAGGGTGAGAGAGAGAGAGAGAGAGAGAGAGAGAGAGAGAGAGAGAGAGAGAGAGAGAGAGAGAGAGAGAGAGAGAGAGAGAGAGAGAGAGAGAGAGAGAGAGAGAGAGGAGTGGTCAAAAAGGTGGAGCAAAAGGCGTGGATGTTAATATGGGGAGGGGACAAAATCAAGCAGAGCTATAGATGCATTTGAAACCCTCCGAATACCTGTAGGTTCTGGTAAGAAATGGGAGGATGAGCCTTTTGAAGGCGTCCTCCACCGACGTCTTAACCACTGCATGAAGCTCTGCCGGACAAAAGCTCTTCGGTCTCCACCTGCAAGCAGACAGTGGCGGAGGTTATCTGGGAGTTTCCCTTAAAATGTATGAAATGAACAATGAAACAACACTTAATTTAAGACTACGAATAAATAACTTAAGCCTCTGCTGCTCAAAGCATCTAGATTTGACACAATTCTTATATTTTCATCTAGGCAGAACTCTGTTTGCTCATTATTTCTTTGAATCAATCATATATGTATTCTATGCAATAGTTATTGATCAAACATCATGTACTCATAGAGGGTTATGGAAATACCCTTGAATTATATTTATATTTTTTCAAATAAATCAATTACATGAATTGCTTAATCTATTATGTATAAATCTATTTGAGGCACAATGAGAATATTTAATTTATCCTAACAGTCCATATAATCAGTTGGGCTTAGAATATTTTTTTGTGGTTTAAATTTGCCCTCAGCTCATATATTAGAATTGAACATTTAGTGATTACTATGCATAAAACACTCATAGCTCTTTATGCATCTAACTGCATCTTTGTGTCCTGCAATGAGTGTGTTGGAATGAATTGCAACCTCAAACCATGCATGTGTAAAAGTGCATGTGTGTGTGTTTGTGTGAGAGAGTGTGTGTGTGTGTGTGTGTGACCTGTTGTTCAGGCACCACCAGATGAAGTCACTCTTCACCCTGTCAGGAATGTTCACCTTCACTGTCAGAATCTTCAGACTCTCCCCTCTGTTTATGGCCAGGGTCTGCGTACACACACAACACACACAATAAACACACAATTGGTAAATGAATATATACAGTAGCTGTCTAAAACATGAATATACAGACACACACAAACGACTATACATGAGCTTTTGGAGCGCAATATTACCTGCGATTCGACATCGTGTGAGTGAAGTGCACAGTATTAAAGCATTCAAATAGAAGAGGAGGCACTTTCGTAATGAATCACTCCGGAGCCCATCGCCTCTTTGGCTTTCATAAAAGTAAAGCATGAAAAATGAATCAACATCAGGTTTTCAAGTGGATGAGGCAGGGAGGTGTGGTACTGGGGTAATTGTTTTATTCAGAGTTTTTTTTTTTTGTGTCACCCCAAAACTTATCTGTAGCACATTTAAATACATTTGAATTGACATAATTGCTGTATTTTTTTCAACAATAGAGGAATTTACATGAGAAATTCTAGACATTTTTGAAATATCTCGTAATGGATTTTGGGACGTTTCTGGGTCTCTGCTAACTTAATGACATATCCCATTTTCATCCATCATGGCTACACTGTGCGTGATTTTGGTTTATTTCACTTTTTTTGTAATTGTTAAGATTCAGAGGTTTGTACTTTCAGTCTGGTACAGGAAGCATTAACGCCCGTGGCGCGCTAACGAAATATTTTTTTCTTCTCACGCACACATGTACGTGTGATGAGCCTTTGAGTGTGTCCCGTGGCCAGACCTGTTGTTTTGTGTATTGCACCCACCCTCAGAGGGACTGTTACATGCTGTTAAGCAAACAGTTGTAAGTGTCTGACCTTTTCAGCGGGGAACCTTTAGCCCGCCTAGGCGCAGGGCCGAGGAACGAGACGTCAATCTGTAGCCCAAGTGGAAAAAGCGAGCTGACAAATGCCACCGCGACGCCACCACCAGCCCCGAGACCGCGAGGCCTGCCCCCCGCCCACACCCAGACACGTGGTGCCACAACCGTTACCGCTCAACAGTACCCTCGCACAAGTGCAACACACACGAATAAGAAGAGAAAATACAGCTAATGGCGTGGCAGAGGCGGGAATTAATGCAGCGGCCCTCACTTGAATTATGATGAAAGTTGGATTTCTTCTCTGCTGGCATGTTTCGGCCCCGGGCGGCCGCACTGACGGTGATGAGATTTCTCAAACTATAGTCATCAAAGCACTAAAGCAAATAAAACACCTCTCTCTCCGGACGCGGCGAACATCTGGGAAAGCCCACGAGAGGAATTAAAATGAGTGTTGAAGAAAAACAGCCGGGCTAAATCCATGTTCTCTGGGATTTATGCTCCAACGTTTTAGGATCATCTGGCGTAATGAACAATGACATGCCGCTTGACATGGTTTTGATTCACACTTTAACTAACTGACACGTTGTTTTTTAAAACGTGAAGATGAATGGGTGGTTAAAAGTTAAACTGACAACAAACTGTCTATTCTGTGACACATACACAATATTCATAATTCATAGTTCAAAATAAAAACTGAAACTGAGAGCTTCAGATCTGAAATGAGTTTGATTTCTTTGCATCTTTTCTCTACACCTTTGAGTGTTTTATGGTTATTTTGGAAAAAAAAAAAACAGAGTCTTTACTTGAGAAACAAAATTATTGTAAAATAAGCAAATAACCAAGTCGGGTTTTTCCTGCCTCCTTCCTTCCTGTCAAGGGAAAAACGTACATTAGGGTTAAGTGAACACTGCAGCTTCAAAACGATGAAAGACTGAATGGTCACACGTCTCCATGTGATTGACAGCGGACGGTCCCTTTGCCCCCCCTGGAAGCACCGTAGTCCGTACAGCAAGTGTACGAAATAGCAAAGTTGTCTAAATTATTCAACAATATCGAGAACCTTTGTTATCAGACAGTGATTCATGTCCTGACGAAAGGCCTGTTCATGATATTGGAGTCACAAAAATTAATTCTAAAACTGAGCACATCCCCTTTGGGTACCTTTTTTAAGAAAAAAAAAAAAAAAAAAAGATGCTTCAAATAATGTAACCACATATGAAAGTTTGGCCTGATTGATCAATTCTAACTGAATGCCCACACAAAAGTCTGAGATGCTGCCAGACTCCGGGATCTGGGTGACGCGTGGTCGCCCTCCCGCCCTCCCTTCCCCCGCAGCTGGCCACTGCTGAGAGAACGACCTACAGTCCGTTCGTGTGTCTCTCACTTTCCACCCGCGTTGGGTCACTGGTTGGAGGCGGCGGGTGATCTGAAAGGAAGGGCGACGCGAGACAGAGTGAGAAGTGTGTGTTTGTGCATTGCAGACGGGCCAGGGGTGACAGGTAGCGAGGTGCTGGCCAAACCCTGACGAGAGCGGACAGACTGTCCTCCCGCCAGCCCCCCGAAGGGACGGCGGTCGGCCAGCGAGCGTCTTCTCTCTGTCTGTCTCCGTCTCTCTCTTGACCGTTCTTTAGAGGAATACTGTCATCAACACATCTGGCCTCACAACATGTTGGGCGTAAATAAACAGAATCAGACACGCACGCGTGCATGCATGCATGGCGGCAGACTATTTGATAGGGCTGACTCACAGGGGATAAAACACAGGTGTGTGTGCAGGCATCAGGATGAGAACAGCTAGATTAGAATAATATGCGACAATTATACGCCAGACAGATTGACTTATGAAACCCGTTGATATCAAAGGTTGTTTGGCAACTATCAAGATTATAATTCATCCAGAAGGCTGGGCGGAAGAGAAGCAATAGCCTGGAAAAATTAGGCTGGTCTTAAATTGAAAATAAAAAAAGACGTTTTGTTCAAGGGCAAAAGACACTATCACAATGATTCTCAATTCAACCAAATCATGAGTTGACCATTAGTAGAGCTCTTAAAAGTTTCATAATTTTTGGACATAAGTGAATTAATTCATTATTCTAAATAAATTATAACAAAAATATTATATATTCATGTAGATACAGTGGTACAGTATTTTTGTTTAAATTGATTTAACATACACACACACACACACACACACACACAGAGTATTGTACTCTGCCAGTAACAATTAATCCAAATTATTTTCTATTTATTTTTCAAATGACATTTTTTTCTTATTTCTTTAAAAGGTCAAAAAAAAAAAAATTTCACCACAACAATTTAAATTTTCTGTATAAATTAAATAAAGACTTTTGACATCATAAATGTAAAATGTATGAGAGCAGTGAAAAAAATCACGAGAACATCGCGAGATAAACTGTAAACGTCGACTGGCTCTCAAAGTCTTCCCAAAGATAAAGATCTGTTTTGCCATTAATCAAACAAAGCCGACTGCGAACTGCCTTGTACTTGTAAAATAAAACTTAGCCCCACTTGTGCAAGAGGGTTAAAAAAAGGACAGGCTCGAGCATATAATTTTCATGACAAACAATTCAATTATAACTGGGAAAGCATATGGAATGTAAACTACAGTTTATAAATTACAGTGAATATTATTCTTTAAAACAGTGTGATTCTATATAAATATTGACTCTGTAAATATCAGCGGGGATCAGTCATCGCAGGCCAACACGAACACACCGAGCTTTACACAAACATTCGGGCCACTCGGGGGAGAGAACCCCGCGCACCTCGAGTCCCCTTTGCGCTCTCAGACTCTGTCGAAAAACAAACGCAGCGTGGCGTTCGGGAGGCTGACGGCCAGAGGAGAACGCCGGCAAGCTTCGCCTCCAAATAAAAAAGGCGGTATTCTTTTAGCACTTACTGCACGTAACGGTTTAAAATATGGCTTTGCAAAGCCCTGCAATGATTCATTATCTAATTTGTACATGAAGGGTGCAACTGGAACCGCTTGGAGGCATTACATAAACAAGAAAGTGTATTTACATTAGAGAAAGCTAATAGGGTGCAAATATAACTACTGGATGTTTGTGTTAACCGTATGCATTCTTTATTTTCGAAGTAACTGCATATTAAAACCAGTGCGGGAACACTTGGAATAACTTGAGGACTTCTAAATCACCACCTCTAAACTTCAAAATAAAAGTGTCGATGAAAATCACGGCGCCAAAGAACCTGCTCGCCTCCACCTGTCCGTCAAAGCGGCGAGTTTAATTGATGGAGCAGTTCCACTTGTGTGAACCTCTCTGCAGGCGAGCCCCGGTCTGGCATGCGGCGCCGCCGTTTGATCGCAGTGCAAATCGCATTAAAAACAACCCGCTCCGCTTCGACAAACGCTGCCTGGCATCTTCCTGAGCGCAGTAGCTGCTAATAGCTATGAGGTAAATTCATCCCCTTCGAAGAAGGCCTGGCCCCAGATCAGATGGGATTAAGTCTCCTAGCGTCTCAACAGGGCCTGCAGGATGACTGCCGCTTTCACACACGCTGAACACTGGAGCTGCTGACGGACTTCGGAGTTTAAATAGGTCCATTATATCTAAACCGCACGCTTTCACAGAAATACGCCGGGGCCGACAACAGCACCTCCACAGAGGGTTCCGAGGGGTGAAAAGTTGTTGACAACTGGCGGCAGGATATTCATTTGCCATTAATCTGGCAGACATGAATCTGAATTATAAGCATTTTTTTCACTTTCCCTGTCCAGATAGGAATGGAAATGTAATATCTGCGGGTTTTAGACAGCGAGCCAAATAGAGCAAGAAAAAATAGCCTCATAGGCAAAAACAATGGAACGTGCTTTTTTTCATTTTCACTTTGTCCTTTGATAGGGTTTTTCCCAACATCTTTAATTCAGATTTGATTTGTTGGTTCATCCAAATGTTGAGGTTTCTTATTTACACATAAAAATCCAAGTTTTCTTTTGTTTTTCTTGTTTCATCTGCCGCCTTCACAGGTTTTTTTTTTCTCATTTTGAAGTGTGATCGCAGGTTCACTGGCCCAGTTCTAACACGTTGCGTCCCCTCCCCTCTTCAAATGCCCCGGCCTTTTCCCCTGCAACGAAAAACACCCGGGCCGTGGATTGGTAAAAAGCAATAAAGCAACCGGGCAAGTGTGTGTTCGCACACATGCCTCCTGTCAAAACACATCTCCCACCTGCTCCCCCTTCCCACTGACTTGACGGCTAGAAAAGGTTCATTTTAGCCGGAATCCGACAGCTAGCAGGGTCACAGCAATCTGTGGATTAACGCTCTGTGACAAAAGGCGAGTCATCGAATTAAATGCCTCACATACACGAGGGCGGGGGGGGTGGAGAGGACTGGATTCGAGGGTTGGAGTCTAATCAGAGAGAGAGGGAGGGAAAGAGGGAGTAAGATCAGTGTGGGGTAGAGGAGGTAAGTGGTGGATGCACGACGACGTCACTCATTGGGTCTTGTGTTCACTCTTCCTCCCTCTCCTGCCACCACTCCCTCCATTCCCCCCCACCCCACCCCAACCCCCCCGCGGGCCCAGCAGCAATAGCTGTCACTACAGGAGAACGCCTGTCAGTCAAAGCTTTCTAATCCAATGGCATGTCGGCGGGGGACATGTCACATATGTTAAGAGGAGAGAATGAGGGGACTTGCAGGATGTGCATGTGTGCGAGCGAGTGTGCGCACCGGCATCTGTGGGTGTGTGTGTGTGTGTGTGTATGGGGTAGTATGTCTGTAGGGCAGAGAGTGGTTGCCAGCGAGTGTGCTGTGGCACTGAGGCAGTGGGTGACAGGAGCTGTGGTGACACATGAGGCCCAGGACAAACTCTGAGTAACCCAGCAGTCACTAGAGGGACGGAGGGGGAAGAGTGGAAGGGGGGGGGGAGCGCGGGGCACAGGAGGGGTAAATACCGAGGCACAGACAAAGCTAACCGTGACTGACGTGGCTAGCATTCAGGAGCAGCATGCGCATGCGGCAGACACAAATGACACAAACATAAACAGATGGTGTGCATTTGTTAAGTGTGTGTGTTTTGAAGTGAGTGCGCGCCAGGGAAGTCAAAAACCCAGGGAAGAGTTGAAACATGGCTCTTGTTGCTTTGCATTCCCGGCCTTTTCCGTTTTTCCACCACATTTTAGCTGCGATCTGGGACTACAATTGACAGTCAAAAAAATTAGGTGAAAAATTTATTGTCTTCATATTCAACTTTAGTTTGGGAAATGATCCAGGAATGTGCAAGAGTTTCCCTTTTCTTATTATTCTGATAAAAGAAAAAAAACCTCGGTTTGGGTTTATTTGTAATTTTTGGTGAGAGTACTTGTACATTCACAGCACACAATATGCAAACTATTAAAGTTATGAAGTACAACTACATTTTTATGCAAATGTAAAAATGTATGTTAATTTAAATATTGCAATTCTGTCATGACTTCAAAATTAATTTATATGAATATCAAAACATATTATACCATTGCAAAATTATAATTTTCACTGATTTTGCTATTTTTAGGTGTATGTTTGAGAAAAATAAACATCTTGTTCTCTATTAACTACTGACAACAAATTCTAAATACTCAAACATATACCTATAAATAGATAAACAGAGAAACCAAAAATTTGCAGTGGTATACATAGCAGTATATAACTGAGTATTGCACTCCGTCAGTGACAATAATTATGAATCTATCAATTATTTTTGCAATGTTCCCTCCTTCCCTCCCTTGACCTAGTTTGAGTTGTGATCACAAGATACATCTATCCACCAAATACCTAGAAAACTTGTAAGATGCAAACCAAAAAGCAGTTCAAGGCTTCTACCACCCGTGAAGATGTCAAAACATCAGCTTCGAAGCACAAGGTTGCTGCTCAAATTCTTCAAATATTCTTCTGCTCCTGGAAGTCTACGTGCCAGAAGCCGAGACACGGGGAAACAGAGATATTGGGCTACAGTACTGGGATATGAATTCATTAATTATCTACTCTGCTTATCCTGCTTGGAGGATGACAGAGGGGGTGGAGCCTATCCAATCTGTCACTGGGCGAGAGGCAGGGTTCACCCGGGACCGGTAGAGACATCCGACCATTCGCTCCTTCATTCACAAATCTGGACAATTGAGGTTCTCAAGTGAACCTACTGCATGTTTTTGTGGGAAGATACCGGAAGGGCTGAAGGAAACACAACCAGAAAGGGGGAAAACATGCACAAACTGCACAAAAAAGCCCCCTGTCAGGTTTGAACCAGGGACCTTCTAATTGTGCTCACTGTTCCACTGTGCTACCTGATAGAAAATTAGATTGAAAAGCTGTATTAGCTGTGGAACACAGCCAATAAACCTATAAATGTCCATAAATGCTATTATTAACTGCAAAATGTTTTTCAGTGTCAAATTTTGACATCACAGCATATGGCATTATGGCATTGGTGGATCTTATGGTATTAGTTTTGTCGAAACAACTCTTAAACATTGCAAGAAATCTGTCCATGGCCTTATAACCTTGTAGCCTTCCCACATCCCAAGTAAATCAAAAAAATATTACAATATATATTACAGTTTCATTTCTTACATTTTATGGAGTATGAATGACGGATAGATCATTGACTACCTGATGGGGCTGGATGCGTTGGACGTTGCAGTTGAAGTCAAAGTAGAGCTGGAACTTGTCGAAGTCCTTGTCTTTGTTTTTAGTTTGCGGGGCTCCCGGCTTACTGGGGCCTTGGCCTGACCGGCTCTGCTCTTTCTCTTTGAGAGCTCCCTTGGAGACAGAGGAGTAGATGGTCACCGGGCTGTTCTCACACCTGAAAAAGAAACACGGCACGGGAGGATGAGGAGCAGAGCAATATTATTGCAGCAACAGCAAGCGGCCCCAAGATCAATGAAACAGAGACCACTGCAGAGATTCAAATGAAACAAATGAAAAGTGTGTGTGTGGGGGAGGGGGGGTCGTTTCTCACAGTGTTTTCACGTGGGTGAGTGTTTCAGGGTCTTTGGCTATCCAGTGAGCCAAGATATGTTCCACGCCTGTGGCCACTTCTTTCACCGATGACAGACCTGAAACACGCAGAAACGCACACTTTAAAATAAAAGCACTCCTCTGACGGATCGTCGACAGTCATGTAGATTTATTATTTCAACTGGGGAGATTTTCTTTCTAGCGCCATTCCTACTCCTGGAAAAATGTGCCCTTCCTGATCATATATCCTGAACTGGTCCGAAATTCAGTAAGAAATGGGTAGTATCAGCAAGATTCCCTCATGGATCTTGACATAGTGTCTCCAATGATGCATTTTACAGTTACTCCTGAGTAGGAGTGTGGAAGTCCTCCTCACCTTCAGTTCCAGGTTTAACCCACGCCCTGAAATCCAGAGTGTTTGGTGCGTCCATCAGTGTGGAGGCAGCCGCCTCTAGGCCAAGAGCTTTGGCCCGGCAAGCCTTTGTTTGCTTACTGCCCTTTTTATAAGGACCGTACTAAAGACGAGACAGGACCAGCTTTAGAATAACATGAAAATCCTGAGATGTTTTTAAGACCAAAGATTTAATTCTGACCACATGATCTAGCTCATCAGCTGATTTGCAGCTCCTCAGATTTTGTTCCAGCTCTGCCGTCCATACCCCATCCTTCTTTAGGGTATTGATCACAGACTGGGTCTTCCTGGACAGAGAGCTATAGCAAGCAAAACACACACACACACACACACACACACACACACACACACACACACACACACACACACACACACACACACACACACACACACACACACACACACACACACACACACAATTACATTTAAAACATACACATGCACTCAGGCTTAGATGCAACGCAAGCCTCAAATCTTATGCAATAGCACCATCTAGTGGCCAAATGTCACAGGCCATGACGTTGCCTGAAGAAAAAGTGAGGGGGTGTGTTGCAGAAACCTCAAAATCTTGGACAGACTTGTGGAAAGCTCAAACATAGTTTAAGATTTGATTAAATAAAGTATTCATTGACATAAATAGTCAGAATTTTGCTATAAACAAGCATATAAATAGTCAAAGCATGGTAAAAAAAGTGGATGTTACCCCTACAGATTGTATAAAAGGCTGTCATACAGACAAACAACAGTGGTTAAACAATGACGAGTAAAATCTTTATTTGTTTATTAAGAATTTTGAAAATGTAAAATGTAGCCAGCTGCTTTTCAACATTTTCCAGCCTGCTGCAGTATGTGCAAGATATGAACACTGACAGAGGACATCTGAAGTCTCTGTAATGTAGCTCCCGGGTCAGCTGGGCTTATATGAACACACATTACATGGTAAAATTGGACATGGAGAACTTAATTATGATGAGGCTCTGAATTCTTATATTGATTAATGGCAGGACTATGCATACATTACATGCTGTGTGATATTTGTTTTTGGGTTCTGTCCAAGACGCTTACCATAACTCTTCATATATGAGCTGGACATCTCGTACAGCATCAGCATCCATGTGGTTTATCATTTCTTTGCGGTAGCGCACAATGAAGGGCACAGTGTTCTCCTCACGCAGCAGTGTGACAATATTTTCACACACCCGTCGCTCCACACAGGTCAGGGTGGAGAGCAACTGCGTGGAAGGACAAACAGGCCGACAGACATTCAAACAGAACATCCACACACACACACACACAGCAAGTGCCAATTCGGTCTAATTATACTTTCACAATTGAGTCTAATTATATTTGTATGAATTTTTTTTTTTTTTTTACATTTTATTTTCCTTTGGCACGTGTTTTAACTGTCATTTTGTAAAATGTGTTTTGTATTTTTCACTGCTGATCTGTGACAGGGGACTCTCTTAAGACATGATGTTCTTTGTCTCAATGGGATTTTGCCTTGTAAAATAAATGTCAAATGAGTAAAAATAAAAGAATAAAAACAAAGAGTAATGTGTAATTGGGATAAAGCACTACTCTTTCTGCAAGAGGTGAAATCAGATGCGCATCAAACACAGAGACAGGTACCTGAAACATGTCCCAGTTCATGTTAAGATCGTTTGACAGAGCAGTTACTCTTTGCTGACAGCCTCCAACCATCCGTGACTTTTTTGGACAAGGCTCATCGAAAGTGTAGTCCTCCTCCTCTTTCGGGTTTAACCCGACAGACGAAGACCCTTGACCTGCCCATTCGTCCATGTGATGGGCTTCTGAAGCACGAAATGACACCCTCTGCAAGAGAATATGAAAGGGAACAACATGTGGAAGCGGCACAGATAAGAGGGTTAGATTCACTGGTCATTTAGTATTTGCATATTTGTGCATTTGGTAATCTGTGTTTTGGTAGATCTTTTGTTTTGTCCATCCTCTCTGCTGTTTCCACATCAAGGGACTTGATATGGAATATTTTATCTCATGAGTCCATTTACTTTCATCTGTTTTTGTCTGCAGAAAGTTGGTTAATCCTACCTCCTCCTTCATCCTGATACTTGGCCCACTCTCTGTGTCTTGCGGTTTCTCTGAAGGGCAAACCATCTCCCTCTGACCTTCAGCAGCCTTGCCTCCTGCAACTTTCTTCCTCTTAGTTCCGGCCATCCTTGAAACATCAGGACCTTTTGAAACTTTCAGATTCCGTGTGTTCTGCTTGGCAGCAGGTTTGGGGTTTTTAGGGTCTTTCAGCTCTTCAGATTTAGCAGGCCTCTTGCCGGCTGACTTCTCCCCGGCTGCTGCTACCGGGGTACCGGGGACCTTGCCAGGCACCTTGGGCTTTGACTCCGATGGCCTCCATTCTTCGCCGTCTTCCTCACTACTCGTTAGGGATAAGGACCTGAGACACAAACAGCATAAAAACGTCACTCCATGAACATGACAATGCATGCAATTCTGTGTAAAAACGCTTAATTCTATGCACCTCTAAGTATGACTTGCTCTGTTACACACTTTTGGCGTTAGCCGCTGTTTTTCTGAAACTCAAGAAAAAGCTAGTCGGATACAATAATAAAGAAATACCCACTTACAGGTCCGAGTCCAAGTCTACGTACTCGACAGCTTTGGCGGTTGTTCGCAGTCTTCGCGTCATCTTTTTTCAAAACGGTAAACGTCACCGTGATAACAAAATCATGTATTTATATCGACGTGAACTCAAAGAATTAATACCCTCAGCTAGCTTGGAGGCTACAGGTGCGCATCGAGCTAGCTTGCGCTGGCTCACAACACATAGCGTTAGCTCTCGTTTCAAATTTGGCGCGGCGACTCAAACGGACAAAAAGTGGGCAGGCTAACCTCCGCCGCAACGGGACACGTTTACTTTTTAAATTATTTTCACGTTTAACGTTTGATATGTTAGGACGTTAAAAGTGGCAACATTAAATACGCCCACTGTATTTGGGAGCGAGTTGACACCGGCCGGCGTTAACAAAACTCTCTTTCCTGCAACAAGGGTTTGTTTGGCCAACGACAATTTCAAGAGAGTCCCTCATCGACACCCGTCCCTCAGAAAACATGCTACTGCTATCTAGTGGCGAGGAGGACGCATCGCAGCTTAGTTTGTTTTTATTTTCTTTTTGATGGGACATCCATTGCAGTAAAACAAGATGTTTAAATCAAGCATCAGAAGTTGCTTTATTTTCTTCAAAACACTGTACAGTGTCTACCTTATTTGTGGATCCCAGATTTTCATATTTTCCTTTGGCCTTTTCTCCTCAGGGGTCACCACAGTGAATCAACCTTCTCCATCGAACCCTATTCTCAGTATCCTCCTCTCTCACACAAACTACCTTTACATTCTCTCTCACGACGTCCATAAATCTTCTCTTCAGTCTTCCTCTAGACTTCCTGCCCGGCAGCTCTAATTCCAGCATCTGTCTATATGTATATATATATATAATATATTCACTATCCCTCCTCTGTACATGGCCCAACCATCTCAGGATAAGATTTGAAAACGACTACTAATACTAATATGGCTACTAGTACTACTTGCCCTCCAAACAATAATAAAAATCATAATGACGAAAATAATAATAATATCATTATTGATATTAGGAGGGTAAGTAGAAGAAGTACTCATAGCAGATCTTATATATTTATCATATTATTATAATTATTATAATAATAAATATCATTATTATGATTATATTTTTTGAGAGAAGAGGATACAGGGAATCTAGTTAGATCTAAGCGGTTAATTCGCAGCGGCGACCCCTGAAGAAGACCATCATCATTACCATAATCAGAAAAACAACTATAATAACAATAACAATAATAATAATATGATGACGATGGGGATGATGTTAACAACAACAACACAGCATGTGAAATCTGGTTCTTCCCAAAGTCCAGTGGAATAGGTTAATCACCGCCAGTTGTCTGATGATCTGCTATAAGTGAGTTGTACGTTTCTATTCTGCGGCTCTGGAAGAGGTCAAACAACTGGGATTGGGTCCAGTGGCTCCCACGACCTTGTGTCCGGCACAAGCAGGACAGATAATGAATGAATGAAAACATTGCATATGGGGCAATAATAGCAAATTTACAAAAGTACGTATCAATAAAACAGACTGAATAAAAATAACATATCACTTGGTGCTGTGAGCCTTTAGCCCTGACTTTGGAACACTCGGGAGGACGTCAGCAGTCGGTTCAGACTCAAGCCATTGATCATCGCACTGACATTTGTTTTCAAAAGGTCATGATTGACCAGCGTTGACTTGCCGCGTCTCCAGCTCTCACTTCCCTTCAGCAGGGCACTTTTGCTTAGGCTTTTACAGAAACCGTGGCTTCCATCTAATTCCTACTCGCAGTGGCTCTGACGTAACAAGGCTTTTAACGATCATATCCAATAGTTTTTTATGAGCCTGTGAAGAGAAGGAAGGACTTTAGAAAATCAAATCGCATCTGTTTTGACATAATATCCAATACTTAGTCATAAGTTGTTTTGATTGGTTGCTTTTTAGCCGAAACACGTCTTTTCCAACAGATATAGCAGAAACAGGTTTATTTTTTAGCCCGTTTATGTGTTTCTAGGTGATTGAGCACTTTTAAAAATGACTCCCAAACTTGTTTTAATTCTTTAGAATCCATTGTTGAAACAGCGCCGGATCAAAGATTAGCCCATTTCCAAGTCTATTTTGACATGTTCGTTTCCTCCTTCCTGAGCCAGAGGGTGGTTGTGAGGCTGATATCTCCTTTACCTGGGAACAGATGATGGGGAAGAAAAGGAGCCAATCAGAAATCAAGCCTGATCAAAAAAAAATCCCCTGTGAGTCAGTCTGGTTAGTCGGGGTTGTTGGTGTTAGTTTCACTTCTGTGTCTTTCTCCTCATATGAGCTGAATCCAGTAGATCCTCCTCACAGAATTGCGAAAGAACTCGTCCTGAGAGAAGGTACATCGAGAGGTGTTACCGATGTCCCACGGCCCTTGTTTGAACTTCTGGTAACCTTTGCTCTGTGGTGTTTCCAGGTTGATATCCTTGAAAATGGCTGATCCAGAGAGTCCTCTCATCAACGTAGGTGCTCCAGAAAACAGGTAAACATAGCTGCTGTAATTGTTGTCGTTACATGGCAGAAATTTGCCCGTCCGTTGCGACCTGTGAGCAGCGAGACTCACAGAAACAATAGAGCGAAGGCCCTCTGATCCAGAAAGCAACCGTCCGAACCTCAAGATTAGATGAGGACGTTGTTGGCTGATTACACCGCCTTCCCTTTTTCTCATAACATTTTTAAAAACAGTCTCCATTTGCATACTTTTCCTGTCACAGATGCTTTTTTATGCCACTTCTTCTTTTACGAAGTCTCTTCGTGGAACGGCGATAGAGCATGTTTAGCGATCACAATCAGTGTCAAGAACCACCAAGGCACTCCTCACGGAGAAGATGCCCGATGATTGTTTTCCTTCAACGGTTCCCTTGTTGTCCGAAAACATGTGGGAGGTTCATTGGAGACTCTAAACCATAAATGTGAGGGTGAATGATTGTCTCCAAGAGGTATGAATGAATGGTTGTATGTTTGCATGTTGCAAGAGTTTTTTTTTCTCTCCATGACGTGAAAATGATAGGATGAACGGTTGTATGCTTCTATTTGACGTGAATGGTTTCATGTCTCCATGTGACAAGCAAATGAGTTGTATGTCTCTATATGATGTGAAAATGAGAGGATGAATAGTTTAATTTCTATACGACATGAATGAGAGGGTGAACGGTTGTACGTCTCCATGTGACGTGCAAATGAGAGGGTGAATGGTTTTATGTCTCCATCTCCCTGGTCTCTTGTTTGTGGACGTGAAAGTTTCCTTCTTCTTTCGCTATTAGAGCGTCTGGGTTTCATGTGTCTTCCTCTGACCGTCCCTCCCTCCCGCGCCTCATCTCCCCCCACCTCCCCAGGGACAGAAACAGCCGCGCATGCAAGGTGGCGGCCGTGACCCTGCTGGCGTGCACACTGCTGGTGGGCCAGGCCATGCTCATCTACGTCTTCATGGGCGAGAAAAGCGAGATCAAGTCCCTGAAGGAGGAGACCAGCAACCTGAGGGACGACATGGACAGAGCGCGGTCCGGTAAGGGGGAAGTCCGGCGTCCGCACAGAGAACGCTTCCTCTTTCACGCAGCTGATCTCGGTCGCTGATTGACGTGCAAATCAAGTTTTAGGAATCCTTCTCTTTGCGGGAATTCCCCCGGACTTCGCATGGCTTTTGCTTTTGCTTTATTGCTCATATCGGTATGACATGTCAACAAAGAGGTATTGTTAAGTGAGGTTAATCATGATACAATGTGATAACTCTTTTCATATTAAAAAAATGTAAAAATGTAAGGGAAATCATAAGAAGACGCTTTTTATAACAAAATTTGTGTTAGCTATGAGATAATTCATCATCATGATATTATGCTAATATCAATGCTTTGTTCCATGATATTTTAAAACAATCAATTCCTAGGGAAAAACCTAGAAATGTCTTTTAATTAATTTATTTGATGAACGACAAGACGGTAACATTGGACAGCCGGCCAACTCTGGCGGTTCCCTGTGTGGGGAAAAAGACGAAAACAAGTTTGGACGTATTGTTCAAAACAAGTTTGAGATTATTTTAGAAATGTTCGGCACTCCTTTGTTTCAAGCCGTTCTTGGATTTACTTCCTGATCCAGGCTGCAGTTCAGATCACTCAGTCACGACGGGTAAAAGGGTTCAGGAGGAAGTCAAACCCGTGTGGGTTCCGGTTTAAGTTAGGTTTTAGATCAGGGTCTGGGCTGAGGGGTTCTCCATATAAATCAAGCAAAAACTCCCAAATTGACATGAAGTCACACTAACTATCTGCAAACGAGGAGGAACAAGGAAACACCGGATTCAAACCTCCGCGTTCCCTCTTCGGCAGCTCTTCTGCTCCTTGCCTAAAATAAAAATATCTGGGTTTATCTCCACAGGCTCTTATGTGATCCAGAAGAACATGGCCAGCAACCCCATGCTGCCGGTACTTTACAACATGGATAAGGTCTGGATCATTTCAATGATTCATTGATTGATTTATTGAATACTGACTATGATTTTTAGGGTGTAAGTCAGCCCTTACCCACAAAAAGGACAATCTAATAGTTAAATATTGTGCGGTACGACGTCTTAACGGTTAAAATCCTTTCTTTGTAGATATAGAAAAGTGCTTGTCCAATACATACTTTTGCAGTAATTCTATATTAATTCTGATTCAGAATGTTGTTTTCCTGATTTTAAATAGTCACCGTGGTTTATTGATCATCTGTTATTGTAGCGATTAGTTTTAATTACCTTATCGATAATATCCAACTCACTCATGCCTGCATGTTTTCCTCTCCATGTTTGTTTTTCAGGAAGAGTCTCCTCGAGCTGAGTCATCGTCATGTATGTGCAAAGAGCATTAATTCAATGAGCACACATGTGAAGGGACCCACGATGCATTATCTGTGACCTGATTAGTCATGAACTGAATGTGCAAATTATTGTCTAATTCTAATCTGTCATCATAACAAGACATTTTTAGTTGTTATCTAAAATTTAGTTGTTTTTTTTTCAATTTTTTTCATTTCAAAATGGTTTGGTTAGAGAAAAAAATGATTGACCTGAAAATAAAAAAAGTGTGAATTTAGCAGTAAAAAAATATTGAAATTTGAAGCAAATAAAAATTATTAATGATTAAAAATGATCCTATAAATTTATTTAAAAAAAATATTTATTCAAATTAGATTTCCATCATGTCAAGTTGCAATATAAAAAAAGTTCAATTCATTCCTTTTTGCCGAGGAAAAAAAAATGAATCGAGATTTTTGTTTTTAACTTCCGCCCTGTCGCTCTGACCGTCACATGATCTGGTTCCCTTGTCTTTCCCTGTCGTCTTCTTTTCCGTCCAGTTGCCCCAAAGCTCTCCAGCTGCCAGCTGGAGGCCCTGGGACTGAAGAAGACTCAGCTGCCCAATTTCCGTCCGTCCTGTGACGAGCGCGGCCTCTACCAGGCCCGCCAGTGCTTCTTGCAGGTCTGTTGGTGTGTGAACCCCGACACTGGGGACCAGATCCGTGGGACCATGATGAGCGGGGAGCCCAAATGCGGAACCCAAGTCCACGCTGGTGAGACACATCACTTCTGAATCTCACAGAAATACGTCAGATGATTTCCTGTGTTGCCTGCCTCCGTCTAATCCACAGCCAACCATCAGCCACCAAACTTCCTGTCCTTTCTCCCTCCATCCATGAACCTCGGCATCTTTCTGCTCAGATCTTCATCCTCCCTCCTCTGTTTATGTCCAAACCATCTCAGTCTAGCTCTTCCTACAGAACATTTACCACATGCTGTCCCTCTGATTGACTTGTTCCTGATCCTCCCCATGTTCCTCGCTCCCAAAGACAAACCTCCACCTCTTGACCTCTGCTGCCTCCAACTGTGCCTACTATCTTCTCCAAACCAGACATCATGGCTGCTCTCACCTCCGTGCTCTACACCTTTCTGACACTTTTCTCCATACATACGTCTCTTCACACTCTCCGTTTCCTTGTGCTGTTGACCCTCCACCCTCTTCATCACCACCCCCTGTAGCCTCATGGTTCCGCATGTTTCCTGTCTTGCTGCAGCTAACATTAACCTCCACCCATCTAGATTTCCTTTCTCCAACCGCCTTCAGTTCAGACCTCGGTTTCCTCTCCAAACGTGAGCGCAGTTAATCAAACGCAGAACACTGATGGCTATGTTTCTTGGACCCGCAGGCCGTCTCACCAACATTCTGGCTGCGCCCCAGTTGGAGGAATAGAGGTGAGAACCTTCTTGACCTCTCCGCCCCACATCCACTTTGCTTCACATTTGGACCATCGTGGCTACATCCGGTCACTATGCGAATGATTGACGAGTACTCATTTCCTGTTTTCTCCCGTGCAGCAGACAGAGCTTCTCTTCTCCTCTGGCTGCAATCCCACTCCTGATCGTGCCGCAGGCTTTTGATTTATCGCGACGATCTCACACGCTGTGATGGAGCTCTATTATGTTGAGGTACCCGATCAATATGGCTTCACGAGTTTCCCGGGGAAGGGGTGCCTTTTGCTGTCTGCGCTATTCATCTTTAATCACCGTCTGGCATTTGATAAAGCGTCGAATTAAAAGCTGCAAATGTTTTCTTGCAGTTGTAATGATTGATAGTAGCCCGCTTTCTTTCTTTTTTACATGTACATGTATATGGTGAGAGAGTTGGTCTGGATACAAAGATGTGACGTGTCTGCTAGGGTAGTGTCGACCTGAGGGCAGAGGTTCGGTTTAAGTTTTACCATTAGATCATGAGATGCCTTAAAAATCTGGCATACAAAAATATCATTTTACTTAATCATGTTGAGAAAGTTATCTTTCTTTTGTTTTAATATTTTAAATTCCTTTAAAGTGACATCATTCTTAAGTTTGACAAGACGTTACTGGTGGTGCATGGCTGTAATTCCAGTAACGACCACTAGGGGGCTCGACGAGCACCCAGTAACCAAGTAAACTGCACCTTTGACTGAAGTTGAAAGGACGACACTCAATAATCCATGTTTTTTTTTTGACATAATTTTTTTACTGTATGCATTTTAACCCAAATAAACCTGCTAAACAATGTGTGAACTTTATTTTTATAAAAGGAGGTAAAAACATTGGGATGAGAAACCCTCTGACAAGAGACAAAATAGAATATAACTCCCAGTGAGTGGCAGGGAAAACGTGCACACGATAGTAAACTGACAAAACAAAAGCATGCCATACACAGCAAACGCAGACAGCGAACCGGCATCTGTGGACAGGAACGCGCACAGTGCACGCTGTCCTCCCAACACCAAGACCTTTCTGGTCAAAGACAAAAAACTCACTCATTCATGGTTCCTTTCTCTTGGCTTCCTGCAAACACACGTGACACGTTCATTATTCACCAACAGCGATGAAACCTGAGGCGTGACAGGATCTACTTCTCATATAAAACTTTAAAGAACACATTTTTCCTCTAAACAAATAAAGCAAAGGGTCCTGACAGGATAAGAGCACCGCTATTTGTGCGTTTCAATGAGTGCAGGTGCAGAAGCACGTCATCCAGATAATCCATAGAGGAAGAATCTCTAGCAACTGTGCAATAATTGCAACTGCTGCCTCCACAGACCATCATATTAGCTCACAAACCCCTTACAGTACATAGAATATTGTAAAATGATTGACAGGCTTGATGAGAAAATGATATATATTCCAACAAGTGCAGCAGCTTTAAGAGTTTCCAGCATATAAAAATAAGTAGCCGTTCCACAAACGGCTTGAGATGAGTATGTAGACTCCAGACCCAGCAGAGGCACTCTTTGTGGACGTGATGTTAAATAAAAGGACATACATTTGGTTTTTAAGTTCAAAAATGCAAAGAAAACCAACATCTTTAACCTGACCTTTGGCACTGAAAACGTACTCTTATTTTCGGGGGGTTCTAAATTATTTTTGGTGATATTCTGAAAATATATTTTGAAAGATCTCGTGCGTTTCGTACCCTTGAATAACCCCACAGGGCAGGAACCAATTTGCCCGCAAAGTCACATGACTTTGCTTGTCCAATGAAAAACACCGTGAGCCACGAAGCGCAAACTAGTCAAGTAAAACTGATGAACTGGTGGTGGTCACCGCTAGGGGACAGTAAAACACACTGCTTCATTTTGATATGGAAGAGTTATCTGGTTCCGCGTGGAGATTCATGTGTAAAAGCGGTGATTAGATCACATTTCTTGATGTTTCAGATCACACTTGGGATAGTATTGCAGGTAGATGAAACTGCTTATCTAGTGGTCCAGTGAATGACCTATCTTTCTGGAGTAAGGGGGTTCATGGCAAAATTAAATTATGCCACTTTTTTTTTTTTTTAAATGCATGCTCTTGACAACAAAATCAGAAGAAATCAGGGGTATTCCCCCTTACAAAAATGCATCTGTACTCCTTTAGCTGATAATGTAACAGTCGCCAATTCTCCATGATCAGGTCCCGCTGTGCTTTGGATTTCTTTTCTGGACGTTTCCTATGCATCCCAGCGTGTGAAAGATAAACCAAAACATTCCACAGCTCCAAGCTGTTGTTATTGCACCTCTCAGCTCCTTTTTCTTTTCTCCTCAATTGCGACCTCCTCTCAGACTGCGTACGTAGTCTTTGATGGTGTTTTCCACATTGGGGACGACGTAGCTTTGCGCCGCATAGATTCCCGTGCATGTTCCTATGGCGACCCCCAGCAACGCAGAGGAGCGCAACCTTGCGACGATGTACCCTGCCAGAAAGCCCTTAAGGAAAGGGGAGGCCAGCAGACTTCCTCCCTAGGAGAGAAGACAGAAGATAAGACCCTCTTGTTTCATTGGAGATAACACAAACTGGCATCAGAACTTGGGGTTACGTGCAATGACTCACCGCAGGAACCCCGGCCTGTATCTCATCCTCCATCCGTCTCTGGATGTCCTCCAGCTGGTCCTTCAGCTCCACCAGGTCTCTGAGCTGGTTCAGAGGATTCTATGCATGCAAATATTAAGTTTGAATATGAGTTCAGTATATATTTAATAAAAATGGTCTACAGGATAAGCGGCATGGAAAATGAATGAATGAAACCCTGGGCTCCAGAAGCTTTTTGTTTTTCAAGTCAGTCTATTTCGCATGGGGGAATAATTTGTAGTAACCATTTTATCCACGGCTTCTTTTATTTTCCAAAGAGCTACTTTGACAAAAAATGAACACCGAACGGTTTACTTTTCAGAGACAAGAAGCATTATGTTCTTTCAAAAGACTGAAATTATTCTTGGAATAACTCAGCTGTCAGTTTGTTACACAGCTACTCCACCCAAGTGTTTTTCTTTGTCGATTACATAATAAATCTTTACATTAGTCAGCTGTCCAACTTTCAATCGTTTTCCAGTAAAGAAGGCAACAAATGTCACTCAAACATCGGACTATGGGATGTCAGGCAGATAACTCGCTTCCACCAGAGTGTTAAAGTTAGAAGTAGTTTTAAGAGAAAATCCGGGTCTAAAGTCGGATATGAGTCATAGTTAGCAGCTGCATTGAAGTTAGCTTAGTTCGGCTAATGTAGCTGGAAAGAGCTAGGCTAAAAAATACACACCGGACAGCTGCACTGCCGTTAGCGGCTAACTCTAAGCTTAGCTAACGATCGCCGGATGTTTCGACTACTTGTAAGTATTACAGAGCAACGTTAATGTATCCAAAAAAAAAACCCATTTGGATGCATGAGGACACCGACCTTGTCATTTGCCATTTTTCTTGAGGTGAATTGAACTAGTGATGTGTTTCTTCTTCTTTTCCAGCGGTGCGTTCACGGAGAGCTTTGCTGCCCCCTAGTGGTCATTTTCCGAGCACCCAGGTGACGCTTGCACTGCCCGCACAGCACAAATCAGACCGTGGGCCCTTGAAAATGTAAACACTGGACTCTTTCCAACAATAGCTTAGGGTCAGAGCATTTAGAATATTACATTTAAAATAATATGCAGCCATTCTGCAACACTGTGCAGTTTTTGCAAAACTGTTGAGTCAAACATTTGTCGCGATCTGAAAACTTTCCCAGAAACGAGGTGGTGCCATCTGGTGAACTTGTTCTTGTGAGTTTTCCGTCCTGGTGTTTGAGAGAAGGGGACAGAAGGTGCCGTTTGCACGTCAACCAAGGAAGTGACACGGTCATTAATCAGAGCTGATACTTTATCCACGTCACGGGTACGGCAAGCAGCAAACAGTGTGACCCCCCCCCCACTGAACATCTGTTTATCTGTTGAGCACAAAATTCCATCAGATTTCAAAGTAGTGACTGGAGGGGGAGAAGTGCTATTCACACCGCGGCTGTGATTGACGGTGAGCGCCCAAGATCGGCGAGCCGAGAGGCGAGAAAAACAGAGTAGAGACTTCACAGCGTACATGGAGATCTGACTGGAAGATAGGAAGAGCGCCTGAGGGAGCAGTCTGTAGGGGACTTATTTCGGCACAGCACGAACGACTACTACTTCAGTACGACTTGTATTCAGCACGAACATTTTGTTTCTCCACGGGACGTCAATATATTTAATCCTCTTAAGCCTGCAGGACAGAGTGTCCATTAACCTTTCTGTATTCAGGGTTAACATAAGTTGATATGGACCAGGCTATTTAATGGTCTGTTCAAGCTGGAATAAAACGTTGTCTTTTTGCAAGATTTGAGTCACCGGTCAGACGTTCCTCAGGACCGCAGGCATCTAGGAGCAGGAAGGAACGAAAAATGGAGGTAGGGCGTCTGGTCCTCGCCGCTGTTTGTCATTCAGAGGGGTATTGATTTTGGCCGGGGCTAGCGTGGCTGACTGCCTTCTGGATGCGCGTGAAAGGGAAAGTTCACAGCGGCTTACAGTGCCATCAGTCCAAAAGGCGAGCTTGCGGTGGAAAATGTGAACTCACCGGGCGGACAAAAGAAGCGGCAGCCGCGGTGCAGAAGGTGCTGCAAAACAAAGATAATACAGCTTATATTCAGCGAACACCAAACTTCAATTTGACTTTCACGGCTCTCCTCATTAAGCTCGATCAATTATTCAACAGCCGGGTACGATTTTTTACTCTCGCACAATGAGACTAACTTTGTTTCGGTTGAGCTGCGTGTGCTATTATAATCTTGATAATGGTAAAAGGGCATTCCGTGTATGTCCAGTGCATGAATATCGTAGACTTTTAGATTCTTTTAGATTGACTGTCGTGTTGCACGGTCACACCCCAGCGTTGGAGGCGGTTTCACAGGAGATGCGAGAAACTGCAAGGTGATGGGTTCAGATGAGGTTATCGTCTGAACATCAACATCGCCTCAGATTCACGCAGGTTTGACCAAAACCGGACATCACTCTGCCTTAAGACACTTAATTGCTCCATTACAACGTGATAGTATCACTCAGGTTATGGAAGATGTGGAACTCACCTTTATAAATGAAAAGTATAACGTATTAGGAAACTGGGAAGCTGCTAATTTGATGTTGATCTGAGATTGAGTTGATGGCGGACTTTTGGAAATGGAGGATCTGTCCAAACCTCATCTCCATCAATAGGACAGATGTGGACATTGTGGATGAGTACAAGTACCTTGGCCTCCATATATGTTCCTGATGCGGCTCCCTGTAGCTTTTGAAAATAATCAATGAGTATTTAATTAAAATCTTGTAACATCTTGATAAAACGTGTTAACATATTTTTGTCGCTCTTAATAAACGAGTGCACGCGCCAGTAAAAGGATTACAGTACTCAGAGAGAGGAAGGCATTTTTGTTTTTTTGTGATGAATAATTTGATTATTGTTATTTTTTTTTTTTTTCATAAATACAAGAATACCTTAAATAGACACTGAGTATTTTGCTTAAAAGTAACCTTCAACCCAACGCCTTTTTTTCGGTGTTCAAAATGTTTTGTTGCATGTATTTTCTCTGCAGTTGTTCATTGCAAAACATTTTGTTCATACATTCAAAGCGTTTATAGTCACATGCACAGTATAGAAACATGTCTCCCTGTACAGTGAAATTCCTACTTTGCAGTTTGCAGTGAATTTGGATACATAGCATGAAAGCAAAAAAAATATATAACATTACATGCCGTGTTAATTCATTTTGAATTTCTAAAGGGTTGTGTGGCTCCCGGTGTTTTCTTTATTGTGGGGAAACGGGTCCAAATGACTCTTTGAGTGGCAAAGGTTGCTGAAACCTGATATAGACACTAAACTAGACTGGACTAAAAACACAGATGACTCTTGAGTAACTGCATTAATGCTGGAGCAAAAGAATTTCCCTCGGGATTAATAAAGTTCTATTCTATTTGTACGGCGGTTTCAGGCCTTTAAATGTAAAATCACTTGTCTCCCTGTGCGGCGATCCAGGTTACTTTATTTTCCACTGGTAGTACTTGGATTTTTCTGCCTGATAAACGGTGCAGTGTTCTTGCAGCTTTTAAAGTAGTCCGGTTCCCATTCTATGGTGATCAATTCTAAACATAGTATGGTTATCCTCATTGGTTGGTGTTTTTTTTTGTAGGACTATTACTGTTCACACACATTTTCATCACTAAAACTCCCTTAGCACATTGTTTCACCTCGATGTTCTACATCTATGCAATGTTTGCGTATGACATCTGGGTCTGTGGTGAGAGATGGAAGCAGGCGGAGGAACATCTAGAGAGGTGGTGAAGAGGTTGGCTGCAGCGAGATAGAGCAAAAGTGTGAATGAAAGGAACTCAAGTGGAACGGCGAGGCGACAGGGAGCGCAGATGAAGAAGGTGGAGGGTCAACGGTCCAGAGAAACGGAGAGGGCGGAGAAGAGATGAAGAAACGTGCGCAGGAGGGTTGGAATGGGTGGAGAAAGACGTAGAAGACAGAGGTGAAAGCGGTCATCTTGTCTGCTTTGGAGACATTGAGGAGAAGGCAGGAGACAGCAGAGATGAAGATGTGGAGGTTCTCCTTGGGAGTGAGGAGAATGAGTCCATCTGAGGGACAGGGCACGGTAGATGTTCTGGAGATAAGGCCAGACCGAGATGCTTTGGACATGAACAGAGAAAGGGTGGTGAAGATCTTAGTAGAAGGATGCTGAGCTTGGAGCAGCCATGAAGGAGTTCTGTAGAAAGACCTAGAATGAAGGGTGAATATGAGGCAGATGGTTGTCTTCCCTGAAGAGAGCAGCTACAAGGAAAGGATTCAGTCTCTGTACAATGCAGTACTTTCAGTTCCTTCTATTTCATATTGTCATTTTATACCTGAATGTGAAGTTCTAGTTCACGTATCTGGATTGTGCAGAGCTCCAGTCCAAATTACGTATTCTTGGAGTTAAATGTAATTGATTGCTTCTGAATGGCCCCCTTGTGCCCAAAGCGCTGAGCGATAGTGATCTGCCTTGGGAGTCTAAAGTGTCCTTCTGCATTGTGTTAAATAAGGCCGTTCCTCTGTATTTCAATACACGTGGAGCCATGTTGTGCACAGCACTCACACACACACACACACACACACACACACACATCACATGCTTTATGACTGGAAGCGGAGGCCCGAGCCGTTCAAGCTGTGATTTTTCTAAGCCCCCTCTTTGGTTTGCAGCTACAGTCCAAAAAGATTTACGCTGCTTGCGACTCACTTCCATGAAATGAAATGGTTTCATCATGCACTTTTCTGCACGGTACATAATGGGATGCATTTCTCCACAGCCTCAGCCTGGAAACCTCTCAGGGTGTCTCCATTTTTTTTTTTTTATTTTTTTTTTTTGTGGGTTGACTTGGCCCGCGTTCACTAAAGTTCCCCGTCGCTCAGTATTCAGCCAGCGCTCCCGCTGATGGATCCCGATGCAGTAAGGCTCGCACACGCTGCCAGCAGAGAGAATGTGATTGGAATAGCCCTCGGGTGCTGCTGAATAATAAACACAGAGCTCCGTGGACTGTGTGAGCGTCTTTATAAATGACTCAGCATTATTACACAGGAATGCACGGCCACACAGACACTTATCATGGGTTTGGGGGGAAAAAATAAATAAATCTATCAATGGAGAGATGGAAACAAATGAGCGGAGCAGGACAATTACCTCTGACCTGACAGGCCGTGTATTTTGAGGGATGGCGCAAACACTTGTATTGATATATACTTTTGAAATAATAAAATGTTCATTATTGGATGCCCTTTGTAATGAACCTCAAGCCGTGAAAATGACGGCCATTAGAGATTGACGTTTCCCCTCTGCCCATCAATAACCCAGACTTTTAATATTTTACTGTTACAGATGCAACAACGGTAACTGTCAACCATGAAATTAGAAACAGTGATGATGGATACTCGTTCCCATTGGATCCCGTTTGTTCAATCTGATACTCCTATAACTGAAAATGATATTTGAAAGTGTAAAGAATTTATAGAGATTGTACTCGGACTCTCTTTTTTTGGCCACAAGTGATGCGGCGTTGTTGTTTCTCGAAAGAGAATAACAGATAAAAATCTCCATTTAGAAAAAAAAACAGAGATGTGCTTTGTTCAGGATGATTGAACAGAGGAAGGGTGATAATGTGCACATTTGCTTAGGCAACACACATCGTGAAACGCACACACACACACGTCATATTAGTGTATAATATAATTGGCAAAGCAGCTATGTGGTTGCCTAATGAGCGCAGTAGCCTTGTGGTCTGATGTACAACAGAGGCCCAAAGGCAAGGCAATTAAAATCTTTTCACTCAGAGTGAAGATGCACGGATTGTTTACGCCTGATTTTTTTAAGTTTATGTGGTGTGAGTGTGTTTTCGTGAGCTTCTCTAGATGCCACTTAAGAGAAAATTAAATCCCCCCCTAACCACTTACGGATGGAGCACATTGTTGTGACGGAGATTTAATGTGCAGAACTTCGATTTAAAAACTAAAGTGCTTCGTGACATTGCAGCTCTTTGTGGATGTTTTCTCCGGTCAGGATGTAAAAAAAAAAAAAAAAAAAAGCGAAGCCTCAACTGCACCGACACGGGAAAATTGCCTTTTTTTTTTTTTAAATTGAGTGGAGAGCAGTTGCGTCTCTGAACTGAGAGACATTTGCATATTCTCAACTTTGCGCTGAATGAGGGAGGGGGGTGCCATCTTAAGGACTCTCGATATGGTGATTCGACACGTTTCTTCGGGGGGGGAAACAAAGAGGAGGGCAAAATGTGCGTGTCTTTTTCAAGTTTTTTCATGCACTTTGGTGCTTTCGCCGGCTCAACAGGGCACTTCTGAGTGAAAGGGCTGGGGTACTGCAGCCTCACTGCACCACTCTAACGTGATGTGCCGGGGTGTTTGGCGCGCGTGCCTGTGTGCGTTGAATGTGTAAAACGGATCACACTCGATAAAGAGAGGATGCATGTAGACAAGAGAGTGACTGATTAAGTACCGGCGGGAGTTGGGGTGGGGGGGAGTGGCAGGAGGAGAAGAGTGAGCGAAGGTGGAAGTCCTGAAAAGAGGAGAGAAGGAAGGGTGCATTTGAGGCTTAGTGTCTCCATAAAAAGTGTCATCTGGGCTGCTGGTTCCGCTGGGTCTTTCTGTCCTCCATTACACCATATCAGCATCATTAGAACTCTCTCTCTCTCTCTCTCTCTCTCTCTCTCTCTCTCTCGTCTCTCTCTTTCTACCGCTTTCTCCCTGTCTCCTCCTCCCATTCCTTACCCCCACACATGCGCGTCCGTTCTGGAGATGCTTGATTCGGTGGAACTCCCGCTCAGAGGTGAGCCAAACACGTCTGTGTGACTCCAGTCCAGCCTGCGGCTCGGCTCGGGCGGTCCGGGCAGGCAGGAGTCTTCTGGAAACGAAGCTCTCCGCAAAACAGAGTGAATGAAGGTAGTCGTTAGGATGCACGGAAGAAGACGATTCACTGCTGACAACTTTGCAAGCGCAGCAGCGTGAAGACACTGACAGCCATCGGGACCTCGTTTCTTCTGCACATTTACACGCGGGTGGTCTACCGTGCACAGAAGAAGTTAAGGCTGCACGCCAGCTAAACTGCATCCCCCCCACCACCCCAAAAATGAGGAGGCTTCTGCAGCTCTTCTGAGATCGAAAATGTAATAGGGTCTTTTACCGAGACTCACCGCTCTGTCCACCACGATCGTCCATCCGGCCGCATGGAGCTTCGAGGGTTGCGCGGGCCGACCGCCGGCCAGGACCTGAAGGGGCTGGGGTTCGGCATCACGTCCGCCGGCATTCCGGCCACTTCTATCATAACCGCCGTGCAGCAGCAGGACTACTCAGCCAGCGTTTGGCTACGCAGGAGGGACAAACTAGAGCACGTAAGTTCTGGAAACTGGAGCGCCGGGGCTGGGAAACAGGTGGAGGGAGGCTGGGAGAGGGAGATAAAAGTGGCCTTGAGTTAGTAAGTTGGGCACGATTTGTGACTTATTGAAAGGGAAGTGGAACTGTGAAGAACGTTCCGACGTAATCCAGGTCACATGGTTTTCAGTGATCGGTGATGTCATGGGTTCAAAATCATTCTTGAGAGGGAACTTTCGCGAGCCGCTGGCTCAAGACACATGTTTGTCCGAAATCCTTGCCTAAGTCTAGAACTGAAATCCATCTGAGTGGTAGAAATGGCGCGTTACGGGTAGACAACCCCGTCCGGTGTCGGGTATTTCCATTTATTGTGTTTATTTTTAAAAATCATTCATTCAAATAAATCCTCTCTGATGTTGGTTTGTGATCTTTATTTTTTTGGGGATGTGTCGAGAGTTTGTTTTAGAAATGGCAGAACTGTGGCGATCCCCTTGTGATCTGAAGCTCGGTTGTGATAGATGTGAGAATACGAATGGATATGAATTCATCATCAGGCATTATTTTTCTGGAACCAACTGTGCTTTGAATGTGTCAGAATTCCTCCTGGGGACCTTTTTTTTCCATTTGTTCCTGATCATAATTAGGGTAAACAAAATACTCATTTCCAGCCTATGTTTACTTGGAGGCTGAATAACTGAATTTCCTGACTGTCAGACTCAATCTGGTGCTTTCATACCAATAAAAATTCACTTCCGGTTGTTTGCAACATCCATCATCCCCCCCTTGGGGACTCTGACATTTCATATACACCAGACATTATCGCAGGTAAAGCACATTCAATTTTAAAGCTCTGTTGAAAAAAAAGGCATCGCGTGTCACTTTCTGCATTTTGCATGCAGTGGGAAGAAAACAAGGAGTTCCACTTTTGTTCCGGAGACACCCATAGATTTTCTTGCGAGCGCCGGTCTTCAGTAGCACTTACTGCCGAGGCACGTTAAGGCGTGGACGTCCACAGGAGACACGTTGTTTGGAGGTAAACAATATCAGCATTCCACAGAGAGAGGCAAGGTGTAGAGATCCAGTCAGAGAGAAATAAAAGGTGTGTGCTGAATATTTTATGCTGCTTTCTAACCCTGTCTGCATAACCAACGAGAGTGATGAATCAGCCTGGGCCTTATCTAAAGACCGACACACACACACACACAAGCACGCACGCAAAGTCAGTGTGCACAAGCGTGTCCACGCACACATACACACACACGTTGTTTGAGCAGTCACCACATGCTGTTTTTCACACTACTTAACAAGGCTCTGACATTGTGTTAACAGGCTGCTTTGACAGGCATATGCAAACACACACACACACACACACACACACACACACACACACACACATACACACACACACAGACATGCTATGATAGGACAAGTATTTAAATACAACACCGATTCTAGTTGAGAACCACGTGCAGATTGTCAGTTAGATCAGAATCGTAGGCCAACGACTTGATCAGTCCTCATCTGTGATGCCGCAGACATAAAGTAACAGACGCTGCTCAATCCTCCAATGTGCATCGTCCCTTCATAAAGTTCAAAAACGTTTATTATTGTGTTTGAAAGTGATGAAAAACTTGCATAGCAGAACAGCAGTTCAATTTCTAACGTGGAAAGAAAACTGGAAACCGCTATCAACAATTGACACACCGATACGTCTCCCAATCATTGCTGACTCCAGAAATGTGCACGTGACATTCAATTTCTCAGTCGGGGCCACCGAGTCGTGACCGCACCCATGGCAGAGAGACCAGAGAGCAGCGAATGTTAATCACTGCACAATACACCAAAATATAAGACGTACAATGTGTGAACCTGCACCGCCTCCTCAAAGATCCACATTGAAAGGTCAGGATGTATTGAACTAAATACTTGAAATTTTATACGGGGAGCTACCATTTTTATTGTCCAGAAAACAAGCAAACATTAGAAAATCAGGGTTTCTGAGTGACCCATTGTTTTTTCTGGTAAATCACCTCCCAGCAACGCATCACCTCTCCTGTACTCGCTTGCCTGGAGTAAGTTTGTAACCGTTTAGGGAGAGGTGAAAACAGCATATCAAATTAGAGTCAAGATACTGTTTGCCTTTGGCGCAGGAGGTTTTTGCATCCAATCACAGTAAAGACAGCGACGAATAAATCACGGGCACTCGAGTGATATCCAAGCGCAGTGGGCTTAACCTTCTTTCAAAAAAAAAAAAACAAGAGAATAAATGTAACAATAACATGAAATGAAATAGCTGCCTGTTCTATTATTGCTTAAAATAATATCCTGCTGCTGAAAATTAATGACAAAGTAAAAACGTCAAAACTCCCATCAATAGTTTGAGGCACAAGCTAAAACTTGGCTTGTTTAAAAATCATACTATCCAATCTTGGATGCTTCTTATTCAACACCCACGGATTTCTCATTCCTTTCATGAAAAAGCTGTTTATCAAGGCACTCCTTCCAACAAATTTAGTCCAGGCGTTCTGCTAATGAACCGACTAGATTCACCCCGCTGACAAGGGAACTCTGATTTATCGGGAAACTGGGAAGAGAATTTGTTAAGAAGTTAGAAAACGGAGTTCTTGAAGCGCATCGAGCACCGCGGCGAGACCCTGGTGAGTCGATTTTACCATCGACTTGTCATATGCTGAGTCACTTTCTCGCCTGCAAGACATGGGCTCTGGGAAATCACGAGCTGAAGTGTCACAAAATGAACACTTCTGAAGTTATGCCCTCGCGCTCTGTCACTAAACAAAATATTCTCACACTTGAAAAGCACAGACACAATATGGAGGAACGATACGGTTTCTCAGCTCCTGGACGCTTCCAAGGCGGAGCTTTAATGGAATCCGATGGCCGCTTAAGTTCTCAGATGAAATATAGATTGCAGTTGTACAAAAATATGGCTGCAATCTCGTTTTGAAAACGAGACAAAGGACCCGGTGTTTGTGACAAACCCTTTCGACAAAGCACCTCCTATGCAGTTCGCTGGGCATCTCTTTCAATACCGGAAAATCGCTTTTGAATGTATATGCGCCCACTAAGTGCGAGCAAAGCACAACTTATTAGTTTCACGGACAAACAGTTCCGTCCACAGGACCACCTGCTTAGAAAAACCATCTAACAGACATGGTTGTATGTCTATATGAGGTTTGACTGAGAGGGTGAATGGTTGCAGATCTCCATATTTCATGTGGAAGAGAGAGTGAATGGTTGTAGGACTCTATATGAACAATCGTACATCTCTATATGAGGAGTGAAGGAGAGCGTGAATGGTTGTATTCAAGGATTCGAGACCTATTGTTGTTGCACAGAATGCAGCGAAATAAAGAGATAGCAGCTCTCAGGTTCGGTGTAATCAAAAACACAAACCAACCTTAAAAGGTAGGACATAACACGACAATACAACAATAGCAGCATCTCTGGGTTAGAGATATAACACAGAAAAAAAATATAAGACAAAAAAATCCCAAATAACATCTACAAGAAAAAATAGATAAATATGCACAAAGAAAAAAGTGAAACAGTTAAAAACAGAAAAGTTAAAAAAAATCTCTATATAAGGTGTGAATGAGAACGGTGAATGGTTATATGTCTCACTATCACATGTGAATGAAAGAATGAATGTTTGTACGTTTCGATATAACATACCAATGAGAGAGTGAATGATTGTATGTAAAAAAAGTGAAAAGTGGAAAAAAAAGTCTCTACATAAGGTATTAATGAGAGGGTGAACAATTGTATGTCTCTAAGAGGTGTGAATGAGAGGGTGAATGGTTCTATGTATCTATTCTGCATGGATGAGCGGATGAACAACTATCTTGCTCCATACGGTGTGTGAATGAGTGAACGGTTGTGCGTTTCTACGCGACATCTGAATGAAAGGTTGAATGGTTGTACGTCCATACATGTGGCCCAGTGAAGGGCCGGCAACGGGTCCAGGGTGAACCCCGCCTCTTGCCCAATGCCAGCTGGGATCCAGGCCCCTGCCACCCTGAGTGCAGGATAAGCGGCGGAGATATTGAATGAATGAATATAAGGGGAATCCAAACTACCATTTCTAGTGTTATATACTGTGAACCCCAATGATTTCGCTGAATGTGTGTTGCAATAACACTTCACACTATCAACGTTTCCGGTTTCATCGCTCACCCGGCTTTCTCTCTCTCAGTTGTGATATCGTTGTTATTGCTCTGGTCAGCACAATGTTGGCGTTATTAGCCCACAGACGGCCATTACTTCTCCGCTCTGTTACCAACAAAGGGTGATTCATTGCACTTCATATACAGCGGATTTAATGCAGTTGCCGTTCTGAAGCCGCGTGGGCGCTGATAAATGGATTCAATACGATTCTAATCGGACCGGTATTTGTTCTGGTACCTCCTTGTTGTACGTCAGCGTTTTCTTTGCTTTCTTGGTACTGACGATAGATGAAACCAAAAGAAAGAAGTGAATAAATTAGAATATTACAGGTTACTGTTGTGGCAATTACCGGGATCTGGGTGCATTCTTGGGTTGGAGTGAAAAAAATAACCCAGTGGCAGCTGACAACCAGCTTTACTTCTGCTGTCCCCCCTCAGGAGTTCTGTGGCGGCTCAAACTAGAGTTTCCCTGACAGAGACTGAATTTCATTGTGACTTTGCTGATGTATTGACCCAGTACGTGCCGATATTGGTAAAACTCACGCCGTTCCTTCGGTCTCAGAGGTTCGTCTTTCCTTCCATTTATGTGGCGTGCCATTGGAGTCTGAGAGGCAGAATAATGGAGGTGGTGATGGCGGGCGGAGAAAATTCATTTTGAACGTTCATCCTGCAACATAATGATGTGTTTTATCATCTGGATCTGATTTGTTTGCTGTTATGACCCAGTACATTTTTTATGATTCTGCTGATGGTCTGTGACTCATATCCTGCTGGAGACCTGAACGGTATCTCCGTTGTGAATCATATTTTTGTTGTATGAGCGTTATGGGATGTCAGCTGTGAAACGAGAATAAAACTTCTAACCAAAAATAGATACATCAGGCAGTGGATAGGAAGAAATAAAAGACAAGTAAGATTTTAGACAAGTTCAGAATAAGCAACCCAAATTTTGGTTTCACCTGCTTAAAGGAGGTCAAAGGGAACAGAATATTGAGTCTTTATGTAAAGGCTACCCGGCAAATCCAGATAAAGTTTCATCCATTGTTAAAGTGAATAAATGTAACTTTAAAAAAAAAACAAAAGGTTAGAAAGTTTGACCCCTTTTCACATCAACCTTTGGTTCTAGTTAAAGTTTGTAGTATATTTATAAATGATAGAAATAGTGTAAAATTCATGAGATGACATTTCATCTACCGTCACACATCATAATGATTTCCACGGTCTTTAAATAACAGAAAGTTTACTCGTGTCAAATAGGCTTGACTCTGCTAGCATATTCACCAATTAACTCAAGATTTATTGAGTTTAACAGGATAAAAAAAAAAAAAACTCAATGATGAGATTTAAACATCTGTCTGCCGGATGATCCCGAAGAGATTTCCTTTCATCGTGTGAAATCCTCTCAAATCCCTCCGACAAAGGGGGGAGGAGGGGGGGGGGGGGGTCACCTCGCAGTTAAGCTAGAGCCTCATTAATTTGTCTGTCGACAGTGGGCGATCCTGACAAGCCGAACAAAGCTGCGCCTTTAGTTGCTCTTCCCTCCCATTATCCAGTGAAGACCTCGGGCTTCTTCTCCGATTCAAAGAAGCATTTTTGTCAGAACGGGAGGAAATGATCGCCTCAAGGGCTCAGCTGTGGCCGTCAATCAACACTCGCGCAAAAACGCCCAAGGCTTTGAGATCCTTTCGGCTTTCGGTGAGGCGCTCTGGCGTTTCGGTTTGCTCTCAAGTCCGACTAAAGCTCAGATATCTTACCCCCCTCCTGCCGAGCAGACACGTTATCTGCCGCAGTCAGACTGTTAGTGAGGAAGGCAGATCGCTTAATTAGGTTTCCTCACCTCCATCAGACGAGATACTCCCTCGCTGCGGAAAGAGGGAGGTCAGCCGGTGAAGGGAGGCAAGTAAAATGAAAGCAGATTCACTCCAGTGAATACGGGGGGAACGATTTAAAGGACCCAAGACGTGACGTCCCGAACCTCGCCCCTCTCTGTGCTGAGCTCAGGGCCTGCAGAAGCAATCACACTGTCACAACTACTGAATCAGAACTACTTAATTGTTCCATTACCGGCCTGATTGACTGGTCCGTCCTTGAGACGCTTCGGGTAGAACGCTCTCCTGCTTTGTCTCCCAAAACAACCACAAAAAGAACTCTGACTTGAATTGGTACACGAAAACTAAATGCTGTAATTTCCCAGCCCATAACATTCCCAAGGAGGCCAAGATGATGAAACTGATGTGTAGAAGAGCCGGGATAGGAGATGCAGGAGGCTGTCCGGATGACGGATGCCTCAGCCTTTGATTTTGTTGCAGTTTAATTGCAAACTGCCACTCAGAACAAGTAATTACACCACAACGCTGTGTTGTGTAAGCGTTAAATGGGATTTGATTGTGCTCAGCCAAAATGTACATTCTTTTAAATATAAAACCGGTGCCTGTGTCCTCATTCTGTTTCATTTTCTTCTGGGATGTCTGCTGTTGCGGGACCTCCATCTCGGTCTGCAAACCTCCAGCACAATCTGCTGGTCCCAGGTGTCAAGTGAGTGACTGCAGAGATGCTGCGGAGCTGCATTTAGCAAGAAAGGTAGAAGAAAGACGAGCACAACGGGCTCACAGTTTAGATAAATCCCGACACAAGAACCGTGAAAGGAATTTCAGAAAACAAGATGGGGCAAACTATCATTGGAAAAATGTGTTTTCATTTATGTGATATGGGCAACATGGCATTTCAGTGACAGATGACACCAAGCTTGTAAAGAAACAAAAAAAAAAACAAATACAAAACAAAACCACCGAGCGATTAATGTTACATATTTTACCCAGTTTCGGTGAACTCATGGCTCTAAAATATTTACACTTGACCTTTGTGTTAGAGATCTAATTTTTGATCAGTGTCAAGTGCAGATCTGAAGAAATTAAGATTCATGGGAGAGAGTTTATTTTTGGAAAAGAAAACCAGGAAATTCTTCGTTTGAGTTTGCAAGAAACACATTCTCATTAATCACCCAACAATGTCATATTGTTGTCAAGCTCCAGGTCAGGCTTCACTGAATTCAGCAGTAATTTAAATGTTTTAAGGATTTTGCCTGTCAGTTGAGTTTCCTCCCGTTGCCATCTAATTGCTAATTTCCTTCCTTTTCACCGCATCAGTTGAACCGAATAACCGAAGCAGCAGCGGGGAAGACTGTCTCTGCGACTTACCCCAGAATTTGATCCTTGTGTAGCCCACCTAAAGGCCACTAGGAGTATTACACAGGTTGAGTTACTCAGTAGAATGACTGAAGAAAGGAAAGAAGCTTATGTGCAGAATTAAGTCAGTTGTATTAAACTATAATTCAGGTAAAATTGTATGCTCATTTGTTGATTTCTGATAAAAAAAAAAAAAAAAAAAATAGAGATGACAAGGATGGACAACCTAGTGTAACCAGTCAGCTTTGGCTGCAAGTGCTACACCTACACCCCAACCATAAACAAGCAACCTTTTTGGGAATTCACTCCACGCAAAATGCAGCCAGATAACAATGGCAAGTGTTATTCAATACACACCAACAGGAACCAACTCGAGGGCTGTTCACGCCACACCAACATGAGCCGAGCCACAAAGGCTATTCACTCAACAGCAAGCAGGAGCCACAGCAGTGACCAAACTAAACTAAATGTAGAAATAAGAAGACAGAGAAATAAACACATTAAAGAAATGGAGGTAGTTTCACAATATAGCTGGAGCTACAGGACAGAATAGCGAGCGCCTGATGGCCTACAGATGAACACAGATAAACATCACGAGGTTGAGGGTTTCAAGTGTTATAACCTCAAAATAATGGTGGCGTGGTGGCATCCATCTTGACGAGCTGTTTTCTCCCCGCCGGCACAGCTAAGTTGTACAGAAGCTTGCCTTTCTGCGTTTGCCATGTGAATGCGGCTTAAAGAACAACGAGGAAACCTGTGCTGTGGGCCACAGGTGTCTCGTCATGTCAAATGACCATAAGGCTACCTAAAAATTAAAGGGCCGGTATTTCCTGTTACACCTGTAAATCTAAGCTATGTGAGTGTAAATGCAACAATCTTACATACAGCTCTCTGAACAACTTTCCAAAACTCAAAACACTGCCAGCAGATGCAAAATATCCATTCATCATATACAGACAGGCTGTCAAAGTGTACAAGACAGCGGTGAGATCAGCGATGCTGTATGGTCTAGAAACTGTGCCAATGGCAAAAAGAAGGGAGGCAGCGCTGGAGGTTGCAGAGATGAAAATGTCCAGGTTCTCTTTGGGAGCGACCAGGATGGATAGCATCAGGAATGAGTCCATCAGAGGGATGGCACGTGTTAGATGTTTTGGAGAGAAGGTCAGAGAAGCCAGACTGAGATGTTCGGCTCATGTACAGAAGAGGGATAGTGAATATATTGGTAGACGGATGCTGGAATAGGAGCTGCCAGGCAGGAGGTCTCGAGGAAGACCAAAGAGAAGATTTATAAATGTCGTGAGAGAGGATATGAAGGTAGTTGGTGTGAGAGGAGGATACAGAGAATAGGGGTTGATGGAGAAGGTTGATTTGCTGTGGGAAAAGCTCAAACAAAAAGAAAGAAGATATACAGAAGAGCTATTAATCATTCAATGGATACTGGATTTGATCGCAATTAGCCTTAAAGAGCAACAGAGGGAGCTGTTGTTCAATGTTAAACATCAACAGTTCAGTGAAGGACTGAAATAAAAAAGCATTTAAAGTCACTGAAATTGTGTTATTTGTTGGTACATGTCTGTGTCACGCCATCACAAGCGGTAAGGGTCTGAAGGTCAGTCTCCACGATGTGAACTTCAAGTCTTGCCTTTAGCTTAGATATTCTTCTTGATATGTTTATTTGTTGTCGTCTCTATCTTTGCATGTGTCTTTCCACAAACTAACACACCCACATGCTGAGACAAATAATCCAAACGGCCACCTAAGGCTTTTTTCTATTATAAGATGAACTTATTGTTAATTAGCTGAAACTTAGAACAGTCTTTTGTTAGAGAACAGCTGTTCTACGGGTAATTTGTGAAATTCATAGATCATCAAAATGTCACTGGATTAGACGACCAGCATCCATTTTTTGACATCTGGGTCTGGGGCTTTTGTTAAGAAGCCGAGGAGAGATGCCATTTCATAATTCAATCCCAATCAGCCTTATCCAGTAGTTGACTTAAAGTAATTTCTTGCGTTGAATAATAGCATCAGAGCTCTGAAAATACAAATGCCAAATGCACTGTTCAGAAACTCTTTCTTAAAGTTGAGATATGAGATTTTTGATGGCCTATGTTGTTACTGATGTGTCCGAATCTGCTGATTAATCACTCGGTGTGAGAGGCTGTTTTTTTAAGCGTTTTCTGAAAATTAATTATACTGGAGAGGAGACGTGAGACAAAGAAAACAACTGGTCTTGGAGCATGTTCTCAATCCTTGAACATTATCAAGAGACTATTAACAAGAGGCAATATATGATTATACAACTGTTGGTGGAAAGCATTATGTTAATGGGACCGTTAATGTCCAAACTCGCTGTTACGAGCAACCTGAAAATTAAACTCCCTCCTTAAAGTTCCAACTATTACCCAATTAGGAAGGAAGAATGATTGATTTACTGTAACAATCAAGAGTTTTAATACAGCCAAATGGATGCTAGAGAAATACAACTGGCATTCATACTTTTAACAATCGTGGTTGCAAAATTGGAAAGACCAGGCGTGGTCCACCGCCAGTGTTAAAATCAGGGTGATTTGAACTTTCTTAACATAGCATCATGACCACGCAAAGCTCTCAAATTCCAAGTCGATAAATGATAAAACTTACAGTCTAAGGCTTAAAGTAGTTATTGGTATGAATATCACAAATCCAAGCAGCAGAGATGAGTTCCCTCTCTGGCAAACTGGGTGTGTTCTACATTTAACTTCATTGTCCAGTGACTCACTATAGCCTATCATGGCACAAAGTAGGACCACAAAAATGGAAGAACCAATATATTTCAGTAAAATATACTTCATTTGAAGAAATTTTGAAATATTCATTTATGCTGGAGAGCGATGAATATCAAAACAGGTACATGTGACAGTTAAGTTACTGTTGACAGACAAAAAGTTTTTTGAAGTATAGTCAGATTTTGTCATTTTATATCAAAGTAATGTAAACCTTTAGGTAAAGTCAAAAATATGCAGGTAAATGCATAAAATCCTCTGATGCCACAGGCATCTGTCTGTCCATCCCAACACTGCATCTTGTCAGTGCGCCACACAGGTTCGAGAGCATAAAACCACTGGTACATTTGAAATACCAAGCCACAATCTGCTGTGTGTGAAATACCATCATGCATCTGACATTAGCGTGCCTTTTTTTCCCGCCACGTTCTGAAATTAAATCCAATAGAAACTGTAAAATGCACATCAATACAATCATACACAAACACATTTTATTGCTTTGTTCTCGTCCACATCAGTGGAGAAGAATAGGTAGCCATTAACATAACGCTGTGAATATTTAGCAACCCATTAACATCCCCGGGACATATTATTTCTACCTCTTTGTAGCTGCTCTCTCATCTTCAAAGCTAAATGAACAGGGATAAAGGGGCAGACAACCACCCTATTAATAGTCTTAACTTGATTTATGTCGCAGCCATTCTGAGTTACCAGACTGTTTGGCCTATAAAAATTCTCTTGCCTCAAAACATACCAAAGTTGCTCCGGTAGAAAGTAAATGTTATGTCTATCGAAATGTGGTACTCACCTCCAGCCCAGAGAAGTGGAGCAGTAAGGAACAGATGGCTTTTGCATTGTACTTCCAGCAAAGGCAATGTATTTATTTCAGCATGCCAAATCATAATCCCTCTACCCTGAAATCTCCATATTCAATGCAATTTCCAGTTACCGACGAAATATTCATGCTGTGAAGGAGATATTACACTCTGAAGTTCATCAACCACATACATCGACAGTAAACGTATGCTTTAGCTTGCAGCTCTTGTGATATTTCATACAACTATATGATGCCAAAAATACCTATAGTGTATTTACATATTTCCCTCTTCGCTCTATGATCATTTAAATGTTATAACACAAAGAAAAGTCCTTCTGCAGTTACAATAAGCGACTTAGAGATGACTTCCAGCTAACTTTGGGTGTTAGCATTGACGACGATGCAAGCTTAGCAAGCAAAGACAAAAGATGTCGGCTTAGCTAGCAAAGAAGACGATGTCGGCTACCTTAAATGCATTAAATTAAATGCATTTATATTAAATGCAACTTGAAAATAACATTTCACAACTGAGACGTATTTCAAACCACACTTTACGTGACTTAAGCGGTTTTAACGGTTTACCGGTTAACGGTTTAAGCTAACGCACCTGTCGCTAAAGCGCCATATTTTATTTTTTGCATTAGCCGGAAGCAGGCGTTCCTGCCTGGAGCACCGCGACAGCGACACCTAGTGGCCATGGGGCGCATTGCAAGGCGTCTGTGGATCCCTTTATTAAGAAATGAATGATTTCTAATTTCCTTTTTAAGAAATGAATGATTTCTAATGGGACATCAATGTTTAAGACAAAAGAATGAATGAATTATTAAATAAACAAATAGATATACTTGGGACTGTCGGCTTCATTTGACTTTAAGTTCGAGTCATTTTCCTCAGCATCCACACCCGTCACATTTAATCAATATCATGTCATCATAGCAATTTAACCGCTGACATGAGTGATTGACAGATGTCCTTGTGTGTCGCACTCTCGGGTTTCGCCGAAAATGGTCTCGCAGCATCGTCAAAGTTAATGGTTGATCACAAATGTCCGCTGAAATTCAAAGAAGTGCCATCTCTGTTCGCAGCTTAGAAAATTTGAATAACTTATCGATTCTTTTCAGAATCAATAACTACTACGATGCTCTATTTTGCCATCCTCTAAAGAGGTGGACTAAATTTTGTTGATTTGTTGTGGAACTATTTCATTTGGAGTAAACTCTGACCTACTAAGTTTGAACTCAAGTTAGGAATGATATTTATTTAAACAAACAGATAAAGAAGTTATGAGAGGACCGCCCGAAACAAACCAAATATTTATATCGGAAGAAGTGAAATAATAATAAAATAAATTCTGCTGTGACATTTCCATTCAAAGGAAGGGGAATCCTGCAGCAGCACAGCGGCATTAAAGGGCACGGCGAGCACAAACACATGAAATGCAGTTAGAGGAATCATGAAAAAAGAAAAAAAACACATCGGTGTGATGCCGCGCCTCTGACAGAAAAAGCTGACAATGAGCAGAACGACTGCAGCTTGACCTTTCCGAGAGCCCTGCATCTGACAGGCCTCCCCCGCCACCGCCACCACCTGCCCGATAACACGCTAACTGAGGGCCGGCTGCGGGACTACACGTGCACAAACACACACGCGCACAAAACCATTGGTCTTCAGCAGAGCTTTATCAAAAATTAGCTACATTCTGCAGGGGAGGCCAGGAACTGCAGCTGTAGCTTTTGTGGGTAGATGACATAAATTGATACTTTCTCAGTAACACACGGGGTGTTTTCGGGTGGTGCTAATTTGTCTCGAGGACTCGATGCATTAAAACCCGTAATTGCCTCATCTTCTTGTGCGATCATTCGTGTTCTTGGGTTGAGTGAAGGTGTTGATGATTGAATTTCTATTTGAAGCCTCTCTGCTGCTCTATGAGCCCTGTATCTCCTCAGATCAAAAAAACAAAACAAAAAACAACTCTGACATGTCCTGCCTCGCTGGGAAATATCAGACTCGAGAGTGAGTCTCATCAGGAAACAAATCGCGGCAAATTAATCAGCTTCAGAGAAGAAACCGACCAGAGATCAAGCATCGCATTGACATTCAAAGTGAGACACACATATATACATTATATCACAGACGGAGAGGCTTGAGTGACATCAATAATTCAACTCTGAAATCCCTTTTAACTCATAAGTATTTAAATTTAAATGAGATAGCCTCAGTGCTAAGAAAGTGATTATCATACTTATACTGCTAGTTACACCTGCGGCTGTTGGGGAAAGAGACACTTATTTAGTCAACCCGGAGCTGTCCACTGTTCAACGCAATTAGCTCTGCTTTAATCCATAAAAAGAAAGGTTTTATTTCTCACTTCTCCACGATAAACTCAAATTCCGAGCTCACAGCCCGATCTTAGGACAGGAGGGCTTCTCTCTGTAAGTGCTTATCTCTTCTCATTCGAACTGCTCAGACGCTTCATCATTTCATCTGGGCAAACATCGACACCTTTGGCTTCCGTTGCAATACAACTAGTTTATCATACTTTTATCGGAAATGCTTTTAACACGCCTGCCGTCATTTTCTCAAATGACCTGTCCTCCTTTCTACTATTATCTATCACTGTCATGTTTTTTACTTGAAACTCTGGCACAACAATTTCCTTCGGGATTAATAAAGTTGTTCTCATCTCATCTCTCATCTAATCAACTTGGACCTGCCTTGACCTGACGTGCATGTCTGACGGGCCAGGCCACACGACTCCTCAGACGGGGATTAGTATATCGGAAGATTAAAAATATCCCAAAATTAAGGGTGAAAATGCTGTAATAAGAGGCTTTTTAAGAGGGTGAATGGATAAAAGGAATTTTCATGTGACGTTGTGAGGAAGTAGCTTTAAGTTGGATCCGATTTTCAAGCTTTTCTCTGCTCCTGCGCCACAGCGCCCTCTATTGGAAGCTTGGCGTCATTGTAGCTCTGCAGGGTCCCAATCTTTACATCCACTGGAGCTGCACAGCATCTCGATGTGTTGCTTCTCCATATAAGCAGAACTAAATAATTAAATGAATGAATCATTCAAAGTCTTTTTTTAAAAATTCTTTTTTATTGTCGGTGGACCCACTGGCTCACATGGGTCCAAATGCTTGGATCCGTCTTTGAAAGGCAGCCTCTGATGCTAACGTAAGCCTGAAATAAGACACCGTCAACTTCCGCGCAAACAGCCAAGGTTTTCTTTTAAACAGCTCAGTATCAGCGCACATCCTGCGCTGTTTAAAAATAATTTTGCACAAAATAGGAGAAATAGAGACAACAAAATATTTGGGTACGTTTTACAGGTGTTTTAATGTCGGATGCGGTTATTTACTATATATCTGAGGAGATTGCTCTTGCATGGTGTGAGTGTGTGTGTGTGTGTGTGTTTGGGGGGGGGGTTAATCACATTTATTTATGACAGCAAGGGCAGGGCAGCTCGGCGGCACACACAGCAGGACGGGAACAGAGGAGGCGCAGGGATGGACGGGGAGGAGAGCCACACCGTCTATTCATTCTGCCTTCCTCTCACTCTTTTTGTGTCTATATCGCGGAACAGGGAAACGTGAGCTTTCTATTAGAGGGAGAGGGTGGGGAGACGGAGGGGTGAGCGAGGGAGGGGTCGGGGAGACGGAGACTTACTAGGAGGTGGAGGAACACATGATACAGTGAGGCGAAGGGACTGGAGGAGAGGAAGGAGGACAGAAGAAGGGAGGAGAGCCAGGGGAGGAAAGTAAGAAATCGGGATAGATAGATAGATAGATAGATAGATAGATAGATAGATAGATAGATAGATAGATAGATAGATAGATAGATAGATAGATAGATCATTCAAGAAACAGAGAAACGAGGAGGGGCACTACTTTCTCCAGCACGCACACACACACACACACACACACACACACACACACACACACACACGTCCCACATGCATTCACAAACAGCAACCCTCTCAGTTGCGCTGCAGAGAGGGACACATTCCCCTCCCCTCTGACTCCTGGGGGAAAAAGGGGCACGCAAACACACACACACACACACACACACACACACACACACACACACATACACACACCCACACACACACACACATACAGGTTTCTCCTCCTTCTTTCATCACACACTCACTCACACACATGCACAGAAAAGCACATGCGTCTCGGGTATGGCAACAGAGTGATGCGTCATGAAGGTGAGATTAATTTCTGATTCTCTTATTGCTGTTTACTTTTGTCGGAGTCACTGTGATGCAAGTAAAACCGATGTCCGTCTCTTTGTCTTCTGGGAACGATGCCACGTTTGATGCTTTTTGGTGCGAGGGGCTTTGGATGCGCGGCTCTTTTTAACTTGGGGGTACGAAAGTGCGCAGCCTTGAGAGCAACTGTGAAACATAATCGTGACAGTTGTGTATACTGACGACTTTACTCATCTGAATAACTGCTAAATGACTGTGTGTGTGTGTGTGTGTGTGTCCCTGTTTGTTGGTGCAGACTGGAGAATGTTTGGGAGAAAGTGTTGATGTTGACCGGGTTTGGTCAAAATCACCTAACATTCAATGTTGTTATTTCTAATGAACCTTATAAGGCGATTGGGGTAAAACAGCGGCAACGCTAATGGTTGCAACAGCTTCTTTGGGACGAGGAGCATTTGTGAAACACTTCAGGCGCTGACATGAACCTGCATTCATCACGCCGTCCGTCGGCGACAGATTAAGGGGGCTTTCGGAGCCACTCGGAGTCTGATTTCGCATCTGTTCTCGCGTAATCAGACGCAAAGGACGGGACAAACGCCCCTTTTTATGGCTTAGAATGCAGCTTTTGAGAGTGTGCCGGAAGCTTGAAGTGTCAAAACAACACACAGATAGGGGGCGCGGACTGGAGAAGTTGCTGACCCAAGCAAACAGTCACCGCAGCACAAAAATAATGTGGTGCCAAACGGTGATTTTGGTGCATTACTGACCAGGATTAAATTTCCAGTTGCAACCTACACTTCAGGTGCGGTGCATTAGCACTACGAAGTCATGAGAAACTATTAAAATCTCCATCAAATGGTTGAAAAAAGTGGAGATCATGGAGAGGGATTAGATATTCCATTAATTTAATATCACTAACATAAAGTAGATGAGGTGCAGCTATAATTATTAAACAGCAAATCATTCATTCTTTCATTCATTTATTCATTTTCACATTTATTATCTATACCACTTATCCAGCAGGGGAGCTGGAGCCTATTGGGCCAGTTTCCAGTCGTCCACATATAAAAACATACAACCATTCACTCTTTCATTCTCATGTCATATGTAACTAATTTGCAATCTATTTTTATTATTTTGTTAATTTCATGTCACCATTGGATTCTGAGAAACATCTTCTCAATTACTCTGTATATCTTGTACATGTGGAGAAGTTGTTGTTATCTATCTTTATCATTGTTGCTATTCATTTTGTTATCTATTTTTATCCTTGTCATCATTCTGTTTTCATCTATTTTTTTTTCCTCCATTCTCATCCTTTTTATATTTATCCTGGTTGTCATTCTATTATTTGTCCCTATCTTTGTCATTGTCTTCGCCCTTTTAATTGTCGCTTCTATTCATATTTATATCATATTTATTATTATATTAATAATTTTTATATTTATTTATCATAAAAAATAATTTATAAATAAATATTTAATTAGTAAATAATTTATTATATTTATATTTATATTTATATTTATATTTATATTTATATTTATATTTACCTCCTGGAGGAATCCCACGTCGACACAGGGAGAACATGCAGACACCACACAGAAAGAGACCTTGTTGCTGTGAGGTGAAAGCGCTAACGGCTCCGCCACCCCTGCAGACGAAAATCCCGCTTTGAAACCCAGAGCACGACGGATGGCACATCTGTTGCAGACCTCACGGATCACGCAGGAAACGTCTGTCTGGTTTGCGATCGGAGCAAATATTCCTGCAAAATAATTAAACCCACCTCCTCGTTCAATAAAGAATGGAGGTCGGGAAAAGGCTCCCCAGAGCTCATTATACAACACCGCAACAGGATATTGGCTCTTTTTTTTTTTAATCTGACTCCAGCGTTTTCCTGATGAGTTTAACGCTTAAAAAGATTCAGGGCTCACTTCCGTGGCTTCGTGGGTCATTGACAAATCACTTGGTATTAGTGTTGACCAGGTTGGTTTTCACCACTAGAACTACTTTATTGACAAAATGCTGCAGCAGCGCAGAATTCCCCACTTCTTTCTGCTGACCTGTAACATTATTATCGCCTGCATTCACTTTCCAGAAGAGAGAAGTTCAAATACCGACATTTCTTTTCATGTAGAATTCCAAATCAGCGGATTATTTTATCAAAGCGGTGACTCCATTGATCATGGCTGGGATCAATAATAAACCCCCCTCCCTCCCAATGGCGTGGTGATTGGGATCGGATTTCAGGCGCAGCTCGGTTTTACTATGAAACATCCATAATTGTTTTTGATGTTATATACCGTAATTTCTGGACGATAAAGCCGCGACTTTTTTCATGTAAACAACGCTGCGGCTAATATATGGACTTTTTTTGGGGGGGGGCTAACGAGCTTCATGCCGCTAAAACATTTATCCTTGTCACATCGGATCCATGAAATGACCGAGAAATTCTGAGTCTGTTCAACTCTGACACCGAAGAAGACGACTTTGACGGTTTTAGTGCGCAGGAGGAAGCCCGATACAGCGATCGGCTAGCCGGTGTGGCTTGTATTGAGGTGCGCTCAATAGTCCGGAAATTACGGAACATAAATATAGTAATATGAATTACTGGATGACTGGCATTGAACTCCTGAGAGGATTTTCCAGGGTAAACTGGTCGGTGAACTGATATGCCGGTAAACTGGCGGGAACCCAAAAGAAAACCGCCATTTTTTCTGTGCCTCTTTAGATTAACAAAGTGATCACTCCAACTTCTGTTCCAACCAGAAACATTGGAAACTGCTGCAAAAGAAAAGAACGGTCCGCTTCACTCGGCTGAAAACGGGCCACGTTATACCGATTATTGCCGACCTTCGCCCTCAGGACCGGTGGCGGCTTCCCCTCGGACGTTACTCCTCATACCTTTCTGCCTTTATTATTTGTTCTCCCTCTCCATCTCTGTCTCTCACCGTGTCCTTGTCTAATCCATCTTTCTGCACGGCCGCACAGCTCGGCGGCTGACGACCGGCGCTACCTGGCCAATAGATGCCCGGCCGGCCTGCGGTGACATTCAGCCAGGGGAGGCGGGAGAGGCCGTGCCTCACTTGCCAAAATGTCAAATGAAAAAAATCGTTAAACGGCTATATTTATCAGTGATTTGCACCACAAAGGTATTTTTCATTTAACTTCACCAGTTTTAGATCACCTGTTTTTTTATTCAAAATGGCTGGATTTTGATATTTACTGTTCATATATTGTGGTGAGGCCGCAGACTTTTGAGCCTCAACATAGATTGCCAACATGCTCTGCACTAAGACCATATTTCTTTTCTCTCGAAATGTTGAAATACTTTTGCTGTATGAACTACGTTTCTAATGTATAGTGTTTTTTGTCAACAACTGTGTGTGTGTTACCAGCTTCTTATGCAGAGTGATCATAAAACGGCTGCCAAGAGCCAGTGAGGGAGGCACGCAGCCCTCCTGCCTCACACGCTGAAATCGCAAGTGCTATCTGGCCGAGCCGTAACACCTGGACTGGTATCCATGACGACCAAATTACCGTCTCCCGTGCAAATGGAACTGTCGCGTGGCGTGTTTCCCCTTCGCGCCCAGGTGACCGGGGCCTGAAGCCGGGGGTTGTTTACACTGGGGAAGTAAAACGAGGGCGGTGTGTATTTGAGGATTAAGGCGAGTCTGTGCACGGAGACGGCGTCCGAGGCACTTCAACGCCGTTCGCAGACGAGAAACAACAGGTGGCGAACCCCCGCTGACAAGCTGCATAATAATAACGGGGAGCGTCGCCGTGCGTGCATCCATGCAAATCATCCCCCCGCTTGCAGCCGATCAGCATTATTCCTGTGATCATCATAATTGGGAGAAGAAGAAGAAGGAAAAGATGATGAGTCCGCACTTAAACTGCTTTGCTGTTATAGTTCTTTTTTTTTTTTTTTTTCATCCAGGGGTTATGCAGACGGATATGACACTGCTTGGTGGACGAGGGTGTCCAAAAACAGCCCTGGACATTTTGAAAAATCAAGATGACAGTGTATGGAGCTGGGGTTGGTCTTGGAGCTGTGCTTGATCCGGGATTTGCAGTTGTTCCTGAAGCTGTGGTTGGTCCTGGATCTGCAACTGGTCCTGGAGCGATGGTTGGTCTAGTCCTGGGGTTGTGGTTGATCCTGGATTGGCAGTTGGTCCTGGATCTTTAGCTGGTCTTGGAATTATAGCTGGTCCTGGAGCTGTGGTTGGTCCTGGATCTGTAGTTGGTCCTGGAACTGTGGCTGGTCCTGGAGCTGTGGTTGGTCTGGTCCTGGAGTTGTGGTTGATCCAGGATCTGCAGGTGATCCTGGAACTGTAGTTGGTTCTGGATCTGTAGTTGGCCCTGGATCTGTAGCTGGTCATGGAGCTGTTGTTGGTCCTGGTTGGTCCTGGAGTTTGCGGTTGGTTTTGGGAGTTGGTTGTTCCTGGATCTGCAGTTGGTCCTGTAGTTGTAGTTGGTCCTGGATCTGTAGTTGGTTCTGGCTCTATAGTTGGTCCTGGAACTATAGCTGGTTCTGGAGCTGTGGTTGGTCCTGGTTGGTCATGGAGTTCTGGTTGCTTTTTGGGAGTTGGTTGTTCCTGGATCTGCAGTTGGTCCTGTAGTTGTAGTTGGTCCTGGAACTGTCGCTGGTCTGGTACTGGAGTTCTGGTTGATCCTGGATCTGCAGGTGATCCTGGATCTGTAGCTGGTCATGGAGCCGTGGTTGGTCAGGTCCTGGAGCTGTTTTTGCCCCTGGTTGGTCCTGGAGTTGCGGTTGGTTTTGGGAAATTGGTTGTTCCTGGATCTGCAGTTGGTCCTGTAGTTGTAGTTGGTCCCTGATCAGTCGCTGGTCTGGTACTGGAGTTCTGCTTGATCCTGGATCCTAGATCTGAGGCTGGTCATCTCCTCTGTCAGTCCGAAGCCTGCTGTGTGGGTGAGCAGCATTTATTTGGTGTACATTTATAACACCTGCACTCTCGTGAAGAATATCATTTTGAAAAACTAGCCAATGACAGATTCTCACATTCCATTTTAAGGGCCAGTGTTCCCTCTCTGCCACCGAAAAGCCTTTGCATCCAGATGAAGTTGGAATGCCATCAAACATATCAGGGCGCCTCGCAAACTCAGACGGGGGTGGGGTGTGGGATGAGGGCGTAAAAAGTGGATTTTAAGCCCTTTGATTGGCAGCCATGTCGTTCGCTGGAATGTTCCGGCGCCTGGGGCGGCATCTGTCACCACTTGCGCAGATGCTGGCTGGTGTTCGTCGCACACAAGAGCCAGCGTCTTTTGTTCTTGCCCTTGAAAACTTCCCTCTTCTCCATCATCCCGAGGGCGGAGGTGCCCCGGTGGGTTTTCTGAAAAGGCACCTCCAGATTTCTGCTTCATTTCATACCGGCGAGCTGAACAAACACACACGTATAAGAGTCTCCGAGATGTTGCATGGAACTGCATTAATGATTGACGGTCCAAACTTAACCCTTATAACAACCAATTTGTTTTCAATCTTTCCTTCCTAAAGTCTGTGATTCTGCAGCGTGGATAGACACGTCACATCAGGCTGTGCTAGCAAGGGTTCCAACAAACAAACGACGCCTCTCCGAACGTTACAAGGTCTTAGTACGGAGCTCACTTTTTGATTTATCGGCGCGTTAAATATGGATGGACCTTTATTAGATGGGATGCAGGGCGCGCGAGGTGACCGAACTTGAAGGGTGATCGCAAACATGTGGAGATGCGGAGGCACAAGTTTGGACGACGTGGAATGTCATATAATCGTTAAGAAAAAATAAAAATAAAAGCTAATTTCCAAACTATTAGTTGCTACTTTTTTTTACAAGCATTGAACACTCTGATGTCAAAGCAATGATGCAGTTAATTTATGGATTTTTTAAGTGGATTAAGATGAGCAGAGTTATCAATTTTCCTGCTAGGCAACTGTTTTTTTTTTTTTTTTTTTAAATCAGCCATGATGCAGGCACTGATGGCTAAAATGCGTTTACATGTATGCTCGCTGTGAGACAGTGGTGAGGTGACAGACAGAGAAGTTCAAGATGGAATCAGCTCTGAGCCCCTTTTTGTTTGCAATGGTGATGGACAGGCTGACAGATGAGGTTAGACAGGAATCTCCAAGGACCATGATGTTTGCAGATGACATTGTGATCGGTAGTAAGAGCAGAGAACAGGTTGAGGAAAATATGGAGAGGTGGAGGTATGCTCTGGAAAGGAGAGGGATGAAGGTTCATGGTAGCAAGACAGAAGATATGAGTGTGAATGAGAGGAACTCGGGTGGAGCGGCGAGGCTACAGGGAGTGGAGATCGAGAAGTACTTAGGGTCAGCAGTCTAGATTAACGGAGAGTGTGGAAAAGAGGTGAAGAAGTGGGTTCAAGCAGGTTGGAATGTGTGGAGAAAAGTGTCAAGGGTACTATGAGATGGAAGACTATCAGCCAGGATGAAAGGGAAGGTGTACAAGACAGTGGTGAGACCAGCAATGCTGTATGGACTAGAAACTGTTCCAATGACAAAAAGACAGGAGGCAGAACTAGAAGTTGCAGAGATGAAGATGTTGAGGTTCTCTTTGGGAGCGACCAGGATGGATAGGATCAGGAATGAATCCATCAGAGGGACAGCACATGTTAGATGTTTTGGAGAGGCCAGACTGAAATGGTCTGGTCGTGTACAGAAGAGGGATGGTGAATATATTGGTAGACGGATGCTGGTATTGGAGCTGCCAGGCAGGAGGTCTGGAGAAAGACCAAAGAGAGGATTTATGGACGTAGTGAGAGAGGATATGAAGGTAGGAGTGTAAATATCTCATGTTACAAACGGACACTTGCGGCTTTTAGATAAGTGCGTCCAATTTGTTTTTCTTGTCAAATAGTGGGTGCGGCTTACATTCAGGTGCACTCAATAGTCTGAAAATTATGGTATGCATACTAAAACAAGATTGTTACTGCGGTAACAGCAAGAAAGTGATCCGCAGAGAAATTAGAGAGAAAAAAACTGCTGATTAAATGCGTAAGCTAATGGGCTCCTCAGAATCACCGCTTTGTCGTCAAGACACGAGCAGATCTGCAACCTGTTGAATCGCTTTCATCAGATTTGCGGATTCGGCTTCATAGATGTGCTCCGCAAGCTTTCGGTAGCCGAGAGAAGCTTCCGAACCCCCCGCTGTCCCATGATAGAGGAGAAGTATCGTTTCGCAGCCGCTGCGATGAGCTCCATCGGGGTTCTATGCGTTTCAGACGGTATGCGCGGCGAACCAGCGCTGCTAGCCTGTCGACGGAATCACCAGATTCACAGGGTCTGGAGTCGCGCCTCAGCCAAAACGGGGAGGACGGTTAGATTGCTCTCTGCAGAGACTGGGCCGGGACTGTCTGAGCTTAAATGACTCTGTGGCTTCATTACGTCTCCGCAATAAGTGCATTATCTACTCATGCTACATCATCATTCCCGCTACGATTGCAAATAAGACTGCGACTTCCGAGCGTCTGACTCCAGATACCAGAAATGGATCCATTTCTAAGGACATGTCCGTCTGGTACCATCATCTGGTACCAACATCTCTTTATTTGGGTTTCATACAACTGAAAGCTTTGTTGTAATGTCAGGGCTGATCTTGAGGAAATGTAATAAGTCCCATGACAGTTTGGAACTGGCGGTGTGTGAAAATGGGGCGTTTCATACTAATAACATGCAATAATATGTGATGAATGGGGCGGCACTGTGCTCTTCACAGCAAGAAGGTCCCTGGTTGGGCTGCAACAGACGAGTCGCCGTGGGTTTCGTCGGTTTCATCGTTGTAGACCCTAAAATGCCATAGGTGTGAATGAAAGGGTGGATGGTTGTATGTCTCCATACCAAATGTGAATGAATGAGTGAATGGTTGTCAAACAGAAGAGTGGTTCTCGACGGGAATAAGGCAGGCAAAGTATGTGGGTAGGCGTTCTCGTTGAAGAACACCAGGTATACAGATGTTCCCTTTAGATGGATTTATTGCTGCGGTCAGAACCCTCAGTATAATCCTGTACATTATACACAAACAGAGCATAATAAAGGACGTTATTTCACTAAACGATGACATTATGTGACTCATATAACAAACAAATCCTTCACAAAAGTGAGGTCTGGTGATTGGCTTAACACAACAGTAAAACTAGTATCAGCCCATGCGCGGATAAGCAATAACTTAGCGCTCATCTTCAACATTAAATGCAATTAAATTCACCTTCTGTCACTCACACACAGAAATAAACCGAGGAAAACAGGCGAACATGAAGAAAGGTGAAAAAAGGTTAAAAATAGCTTCTACAGTATCGTACACAGGTGTGATGCGCTGGAATGACTGCGACGCATTCAGGAGCGTAGGATGCTACGAGAACTTAGCGATAAACACCAGCAGAACAGTATTATTTCAAAAACAGTTAGATACACAGAAGCAAAGTGGGCTTTCGAACAGTTGTGTTATTATGACGTGTAAATTAGAGGGTGGATGGTTGCGCCTCCAAATGCAGGAATCGCGGAATAGATCACGAACGAATGTGATGAAGAATGGGTCTTCACGTCGTGCCCATCATTTTTTAACATTAGCGCCCTCCTTTTAAGCCGAGCCCCATCTGTCGGGCGAAAACCGTCCCCCGCTGTGCTCCTTGTACGCCGTTCAAAAAAACAGACTTTTCCTCATGTTGACGGGCTGAGGAGAGCGGGAAAGCTGCACGTGATAAGTGTCGTTATTGCAGTTCAGCGAGCTAGGAAGCTCCGGGTGATGATGTGAAAAATCACCCTGGTAGTTTGTGTGTGTAATTCTGCTAATAATCCGATCGGCAAACATCTCAAATGCACGCTCATACACGTGCATTTGAGATGCACCCTCTATTTCCAGAAGCAAATCACATTCATCATGTCAAAGCGCTTTTGAAAAAAAAAAAAAAAAAAACCTTCACAAACCTCTTTATATGCTGCGGTTGAAGAGGCTACAGATCTTTTGAAAAAAGGTCACGGCGAAGCTACGCTTTACTTCAGCTGCACTGCGGATGCTGCGCCGAAGCCCCTTCCGCAGAGAGCTATTCATCTATCTGTTCCCAAGGTGATAACTCTGTTCGGCTTTTTACAAAGAAAAAAAAAAAAAAAATTCCGAGCGGGAGAACGGGCACTTTGGACTTCAGTTTAATCATCTGTGAGCACTTTCAATCGTGCAAACACATCTGTTCTTGTCGTCTCAAACTGGTTGAAGTGGGTGAACTCACGGCGGTCTTCCCCCCCGGCCTGCCCGTCTTAATTTCGGCAAAAGCTCGCAGCTTGTCGGTGGAATCGGCCCGCTTGCAGAGCTCAATGAAACATTTTCGGCCCGTGAACGACGGGCGAGTTTCGATTTTTGCAACCGTGCAACCCAATAAACGTCGCTCGCCTGCCCCCCCCCCTCCGTCTGCATGCACCTGCTGAGCCGGTGTAATTAAACATCCCGCTGATTGCGCCGCAAACACGCCCCGTCGCACCGTGCACAACACGTGAAACCCCGGAGGCAATAAGATACTCCGGCTTTTACGGAAATGCGGCGGCAGGAAATGCAATCGGGACGTGGCGTGTGGGGAAAAAAAATGCAAGGGTGTGCAAAAAACTAAACAAAAAAAGAAAAAAACTCCACATCTAGGTAAGATGAGAAGACCGAGACGCAGATATCTTCTGTATCCCTACAACGGCGTGATGTCACGACTATCCATTTCGTTTAGAAGGTGTAGAATTTATTGAAGAAGAGCTATGGACGGCCTTCAGATGGCAGTCATAATGCACTAATGGTGCTTTCAGACTTAATGTATTTCGGTGCAGGGAATAACAACGGCAGCAGACTCAGCGTTCGCGCCGTTGCTTTCAAGGGAACTCAATAAGCACTGCAAATGAAGTACAGCACATTAAATTTTTTTTTTTTTGGTCGGGATCGGCCGCTTTGACATTGGACGTTATTAACACCTGCTTCGTTACTTCTTCTTCTTCTTCTTTCGGCTTTTCCCGTCAGGGGTCGACACAGCGAGTCAACTTTCTCCATCTAACCCTATTCTCCGTATCCTCCTCTCTCACACCAACTACCTTCATATCCTCTCTCACTACGTCCATAAATCTTCTCTTTGGTCTTCCTCGAGACCTCCTGCCTGGCAGCTCCAATTCCAGCATCCGTCTACCAATATATTCACAATCCCTCCTCTGTACATGACCGAACCATCTCAGTCTGGCTTCTCTGACCTTCTCTCCAAAACATCTAACATCTGCTGTTCCTCTGATAGACTCATTCCTGATCCTCTCCATCCTGGTCACTCCCAAAGAGAACCTGAGCATCTTCATCTCTGCAACCTCTCGTTCTGCCTGCTGTCTTTTGGTCATTGTAACAGTTTCTAGTCCATACATCATCGCTGGTCTCACCACTGTCTTGTACACCTTTCCTTTTATTCTGGCCGATAGTCTTCTATCTCTTGGTACCCCTGACACTTTTCTCCACCCATTCCAACCTGCTTGGACCCGTCTCTTCACCTCTTTTCCAAACTCTCCGTTGCTCTGGACTGTTGACCCTAAGTACCTTAAATCCTCCAGCTTCTTGATCTCCACTCCTTGTAGCCTCACCGTTCCACCCGGGTTCCTCTCATTCACACACATATATTCTGTCTTGCTGTGAGTAACTTGCTTCGTTACAGTCCAGGATAAAAAAACGCGTCACGTGGTGAGACGTCATTTCAATAAATGTGAAAGCGATAAGATTCCCGGGGGGGGGGCGGACGGATCAAACGGAGGGGAGGGGGGTCAGGTGTCATCATGGCCGACGAGGCTCTTGTGTCTTTTTAATGGAACTGCGCGATTGATTTATTTATGCGGGGATCATCGGGCGCGGCGGTAAGGATGAGGGCGGGGGAGCACGAGAGTGGAGATACTCGGGGGACACGCTGATGGAGTTCAGCCTGGACTGGACGGCAGTCGATCACAGGGCCGCATATAGACACATTCACCCTGACATGGAGACGCACAGCCGTTCACTGGAATTCACACATCACTTACGGCAGGGGTCGGCAACCCGTGGCTTCCGAGTATCCAGATAAAACATTTAAAAAAATTTCTGTCGCTCTTAATAAGCATTTTCAGCATTTTTGGTTTGCTCCAAGTGAATATTTTAAATAGGACTAATTTTTCATAGATACAAGAATCTAATAGACGTTGAGTGTTTGCATAAAAGTCAACCCGAGTTGAAAATGTTTTGTTGCATGCAGAAATGTAATTTTGTTGTCTCCGCAGTTGTTCATTGATTAAAAAAAATTGCAAAAAACGCATTTTGTTTGTACGTAAAGGTAAAAAAAAATGAAGCTACATGCCGTGTTAATTCATTTTAACTTTCAAAAGGGTTGTGTGGCTCCCAGTGTTTTCTTTACTGTGGGGAAACGGATGCAAATGGCTCTTTGAGTGATAAAGGTTGACGACCTCTGACCTACAGACATGCAATTGGTGGAAAAGTGCAAGTCCGTTTTTTTTGAACGGCGTACCAGGAGAACAGCGGGGGTCAGTTTTTACCCGCCAGATGGGGCTTGACTGAGAAAACAAGCGCTACTGTTGACAAATGATGGGCACGATGTGAGGACACATTCTATATCACGTTTATTTGTTATCTATTCCACAATTCCTGCAGGGAGGGCTGGAATGGGCTCCATTTGGAGACGCAACCATTCACCCTCTAATTTAGCATAAGACCTTTCACTCATTCGTGGCTTTTTGTGTTGAAACATACAACATCTCACATCGAACAACCAGAGGGACTTGGAATTAATGTGAATTACAAGTGGAAGAGAGTGTAATAGCATTGTATCTGCATAATCCATTTTTATGGGCAAATGCACTCCAACTTTCCCATCTTGTTTTATATCAACAATTATCAACTGTTACTACTGCAAGTATTGCTGTTGTTCGCTACTATAATACTTAACACTGTTTATATGTTGTCAACATATTGTTTTGGTGCGACTCGTTAAACAAGTTCTACCTGTTTATAGAAACAGTGACCCCTTAAGTTACGAATCAAATCAATAATAATAATGATAATCAACAAAATTCATTTTAGATAGGAAAAAAAATCATCATATGAACCCACTTTTGTTCCAAAAGTGGGTTCCCTTTTTTTGTTTCCCTTTTTTTTCCCTTTTCCCTTTTCCCTTTTGTTTCCCTTTTTTTTTTTTTTTTTTTTTACATTTTTGGGCTTGGTCACAGCACTCACAAGATATTTTGTGGCGGGAAGTAGATTTAAGCAGTGACGTGCAGTCGGGGGAGGCAGGAGAGGCTGTGCCTCACTTGCCAATCTTGGAAAGAAAATGTCAAATGAAAAAAAAAAGATTATATTTATCAGTGATTTGCACTATAATGGTATTTAGATTTTACTTCAATAGTTTTTGATTGTTTTTTTCAATCAAAATGGCTGAATTTTAGCATTTACCGCTCAAATGCTGAGAAGTGACGTGCGATGAGGCCGTGGGCTGTTGAGCCTCAACCTACATTGTATAATGACGGCTGATTGCCGGCATGCGCTGCATTAAGATCGGATAGCTGTCACGATTAAAATGTTGAAATGCTTTTTGCCATATGAAATACATTTCCAATGTACAGTGTTTTTAGTCAACAATTGTATGTGTGTTACTAGTTTCTTGTGGTGAGCAATTGTAAAACGGCTGCAATGAGCCACCAAGTGAGGCACGCAGTTCTCCTGCCTCATGATAGGCGTGCCCCGCCAGCCATGTACCTCAAAATGAGCTGTCTGCGGTCACAGGTCCCAACCAGACGGGCCAAAACTAATTTCTGCGATAATATTTACGTGAATTCAAAACGGAGTCGCGCCTCGCCCTTATTGATCCGGGGATCCAGGTGCCGGCGTTCAGAGTCCGTGTCAGAAACGAATGAGTGGCTGAGCCATGTGGACGGAAGCTTCATCGGTCACCGGCCCCTCGCACATCATTCAGTCTCCGGCCCGAGCTGATTATCAGTCAGAACGTTTTTTTTTTTGCAACCTGAAGGCTGTGGCCTGAATCATAAATCAAGCTTTTCTGCAGTTTTTTTTTTTCCTGCACCCACATAAACCACACGGCCTCCGCGCACAGACAACCTGACGTGTCAAAACACGACGCGTTGGATTAAGGTGGGAGACGGATAATCTCTGCGGAACAGCCGGGCATCCAATGTGCTAACCTTCAGGAGCTCTGCACATTGGGATGGAACGTGTGCAGTTAATCATGAAGGCTATCGTCTTTTTGGACACACTAGGGGAAAAACAAGGATGAAACCCAGTCCTGGCAGGAGGTTTTCTGACCGGGTGTTCACACTGAACGATCCAAGAGACTACGAATTACAACCGGCCCACAGAAGGGAGTGCGATAGCATCGCATCTGCATAATCCCTTTTTATGGGCAAATCCAGTCCAACTCCACCATGAGCAACGATTGACTCTGTTTAATGTGTTCCCATCTTGTTTTATATCAACAATTAATTTGATTTGTGCCGGAGCAACGATGTTTACATGTCCCCCGCAGCTCAGCGCACTTTAAATACCTTCTGGTTTGTTTTTGTTTTCCTTTTTTTTTTTTTTGCATTTTTGGGCCGTGTCACAGCACTGGCAGGAGAGTTTTTGTGGCAGGAGGTAGATTTAAAGTCAGCAAAAGAGAGAGGAGGTCGAACTTTGGAGAAAGTTGGTTCTTTGCGTGACCCGGTGGTCTAAATGAGTAGCATCAGCCCTTTTCCCACTGTCAGTTTTTGCAGCTCCCAGGACCTTTCCAGGAACCGGGCCATTTCTTGGTGCATCTGTACGGCAGAGGAACCAGGGACCAAGGACTGCAGCTACTTCAGTTCCTATTCCGAGGCGGGATCTTTTTACATTTTCGCAAGAACTCCCACAAGATAGGTGCTTGGTGATTGGTGGAACACATAAGCCCCGCCAGGTACCGGATACTTCTTGCTACTTCTCATAATTATTTTCCTTTTACAAAAATGGACAGAAGGGGCCAGAAATGGGCTGGCAAAAGAGTTCCAAGCTCGCAGAGGAACATCAACATTTTGGCCTGAATAAATGCAGAGTTAGCCGGTGCCTAACGGGCTTCTCCACATGGCAAAGCAGTGCAGAGAGAAGATAAAAACACCTCAACCCATCTGAGAGTACACGGTTATTATTCCATGACTGCATGCAGACACGTGCACGCCATGCTCCTTTCCTGGCTGCAGGAATGCAAAGTGAAAGATCCACCTGGATGTAGCTACTTCCTGGAATCCAATTCGCGCTGGACCATTCTTACAACTTTTTTGAGACTTTGGTTCCTGCTGACGGAGAGGACCGGACTCAAACGTGACCTATCATAAAAAAGGAGGAGGAGGATACTTGGGCGGGGGAAACGAGCGCTGAAGAAATACGAACTCAAGAACAAATCGGAGCAAGCGGCGGCTTGACAGGCCGGCAAGCCGAGGAGAAGCCGCTGCACGACACGAGGAGCTTCTCAAGACGCAGATCTCCCGTTTTTGGCCTGTGAGCTTGATTTTCAGCAAAGGAGAACACACACACACACACACACACACACACACACACATCGAGGGGAAAAGACGAATCAGCGGCCGTCTCGACGCACTCGTGACTCAGCAGAAGCCCATTACGTTAAATATCGGATCTGACGCCACTTCAGGATTCCAGATCATGACCTCATCCCGTCTCAAAGATGGATGCTGTCACTGCTCTGTGGATCTGATGCTGCCCCACCGACTCCGCGGTAAAAGAAAAAGCAAGTTTGGAAGGATCAGACGCCCACAACCTTTGGATGTATATAAAACTACCACCCCTGATGATTATATATCTCACATATAAACCTCCTTGCCGTTATATAAACCCAGTGTGTTTTTATGGCTGCCGAGCAGAAGGCCGTCGGACCGCCGAAACGCAGCGCGGGGCTTTTAATCTTTGCCTGGGAAGCGTAACATGGCATGTAATAACATACATCAGCGCAGCGGAGTGTAATCATGGAGAGCAATAAACACGGAGAATAATGGGAATACAATAAGAGATAACGTTGGCGTGGTGCGATGGAAAAAAAACACTTAAATGCCTGTGAATATTACACACACAGACACCAATATGGCTGGAATCATTGGAATTTACATAGCAACATTTGTCGTGCAAAATTATAATAACTTGATTGAAATGTACAATATCGCAGGTTGCAAATAGAAAAATTCACAAGCCCATTATTGTTTGAGCTAATTTTGAATATTGGATTCTCAGTCACCCGTGTGATGGTGAATTCTTGTTGAAATCTTCATGTCGTGGCAACTGCACTCTCACATTTGTTCACCTGATGATGTTTCAGCCGTCATCCGAGAGGCTTCTTCGCTTCGAACGACCCGTGGGGGGTTTCCGAAAAATAAGTGCCGGGGATTTGAGCGGAGCTAAGTAATGGTGGCTTGTTATGTAAATGGCAGGTTTTTCAGCAGTAACTTAGTCTAAGGGGGTGGTTTGGACAATTTAGCGTTTCTGATGAACCTCCTGCATGTTTTTGGACTGTGGGGAAACCCGGAGAACCCTGAGGAACCCCATGCACACACGGGGAGAACATGGAGACTCCACACAGGAAGACCTCCTGTGGGAATCCAACCAGGGACCTTCTTGCTGCAAGGCGTAGCCACTTTCTGCTGCGCCACCGTGCCGACTTATAATATCACTGAGCTCAACAAATAGGTTCTGGAAACGACTCTCACTTGCTATCAGATGCCAGAACTCTATTAGATATCAAAGGTGTTTGGAGAGAAATTACCTTCCTGGCACTTTAAACAATTCTCAAATGCATCAGCGAATCAGAATCCCTGCATGTCGGCATTTGTGCAGAGTTACAACGGCGCGCGAGAGAGAAATTTCCGCACAGTTACCTTGAGGTGACAATTCTGGATTATTATTTGGGTTACTGACAGCCATCCCTCCAGCTGTCTTGTCTTCAACCTTCGTTCCAGTGCCTGATGGCTCAGCTCCGGGCCTCTTGGAAAAAAAAAAAAAAAAAAAAAAAAACATCAGAAAGACAGAAATATACTCCTGGAATAAGATTCGAGGAAATATGTCACCGCTAGAGATCCGGAAGGGGACGGTTATTCCTCTGGTCGCCCCACAAATGCGTCCGCCCTGGATACTGAAACCCTACAACAATAGAAGGCCGTCTCTCTGATTTATATTGTTGTTTGGTTGTCACTCTATTTATATTGTTTTTTAGTTGTCACTCTATTTATATTGTTTAGTTCTAGTTGTGTATTTTCATCCTCATTGTTCCTTGATGCTGCCCATTGTCATCCCCGATGTTGTTGTTGTTTGTTGTCGTTGTCTTGCTATATCATGTCTTCTGCCTTTCTATCAATACTCATATTTATATTCATATTTATTTCCTTTTTTTTGTTTTTCTCCGACATCATAACTGTTACACTGCTGTGACAAAGGAATTTCCCCTATGGGGATCACTAAAGTTTATCTTATCTTATCTTATCTTATCTTATCTTACCAGGTGTGGTTCTTTTGATGACTGCATCTGGCTCACAGAGAAGTCTTAACTGACATTTCTTAACATGATAAGCAATAAATAATTCCGTTTAGATCCATATATATTTGTTTTATATTGTTCCTGTCCAGGGTTGCAGACGCCAGGAGCCGATCCTAGCTGTAATTCAGGGTTTCGGGAGGGTCAGACTTCTCAACTCTTATTTTTATTGGATAATGCGACTGCCCACACAAGTTGTCGTGAGGTCAAGAAGTAAACTTCCCTTTTTCTAATGAACTAGTCAGCTCGCTACTTTATGCAGAACAAACCCTTCTGAGTAGGAAGATGGCGAAAAGAAAAAAAAGTACCGTACATTTCAATAGGAATGGACAGAGGAATTTGCAGGTTCTGCAATATGTCTAATAGGCGCTGATAAAGTGATTAAAAACAGTCAAATATGGACACTCCATGCCGCATTTACACATGATACATGTATGGACCCGACAAGGTGACTGAAATCCAGCCAGTTTTGTTGGTTCTTTTGCAATAGGAAGGGACGTAAAGTCATTCACAGATGAATGAATGAAGCTTAACCTCACCACGTACCAACCGGACAATGGCAAGACGCATTTTGTAACGTAACGTAACGTAATTAAAAAAAATAAATTCAGATTCTTAATTAAAAATTCACACAGGTGTATTCAGTGTTTTCAAAAATATGATATTGCTCTCACAGATATATATTTTGAAATATGAGGCTTCCATGGCTCTCTCAGCCAAAAAAGTTCTGGGCCCCTGCTCTGCTCGCTGGAAAGAAACCGTGCACAGCTGTTGAGTGACATACAAGATTTCAAATATTACCAGTGACCAAATGCTATGCGCTAAAATTCGATACGTTATAGTGCAAAGAGCTACGCATCTGATGTGGTTTAGGGCTTTGTCTCTTAGCTGTGAAGATGCAAATGATTTCTCATTTTCTATCCTGAATGAAGAAATCTCTGGCTTTCCAACAAAAATACTGATTGGATTTCTTGAAAAGCTGCTTTTGGACGGAAACGTTCTGAGAAGTGTCCAGCTTGACTTTAGTTGAAGGAATTAGCCTTCCTCCATGGAGGACCATCTGCGAAGTGCACCTTAGGCTCCGCACAGAAGAAGATAACACGGACAGCTTGGAGGTGGAAGCCGCCACATTCATGTTCATGAAGAGCAGTCATGGACAATCCGATGGGCTGAAGGGTTTTTATCTTCTCCTTGCACTGTTTTGCCTTTTGAAGAACCCTGTTAGCTGTTAGCGAACTCCGCACTGGCCCAAAATGTAGATGTTCCTCCTGCCGGAAAAGCTCGGACCTCTTCGTTTCTCACTGCTTCTTTCCATTTCGTCGCAAGAAAACATCCAACCGGTGACCAGGATCGTTTTAAAAAATGGTGTCCACGGCCTACAAGAAGCATCCGGTGAAGGCTTATGAGCTCGATCAATCACCGATATCGTCCGAGTTCCCGTAAAAAGACCCTGCCCTGGAGCAGCAGCTGACATCCATGGGTCCTCTGCTTTCCCATGCTAGTTCCTGAAGTTTCCAGATTCTGTAAAAAGTTCCTACAGTTTCAAAGGGGCAGACAAAGCTGCTTTGACAGACGCCGGGGCGGAACTGCTGATCGTGTTGATGTACTCGCCACTGCCTGTCCAATTTTGAGCATCAACAAGCTGATATCTCAGCTGATAAAGTCACGTGACCTCTATCGGCTCGTCCTCCTCGCGCTCGGCTCAGATGGAGTCCTCTGATGGTCAACGGTTGTGTCCTCCAGCCTGCAGGAGATGCTTCATTTTTGATGTGAAAAGTGTGACTGACCTTAATCTCGAAGAGGAACCCCCTAGCTTTTACTGTTGCTAGGTTACAGCGCACATTTCCGAGCCCCCCGCTTCTCCTCTCTTTGAAGGAAAAGTCAAGGCTAACAGGAATAAAACAAACAGTTGGCGTGACGACGGAGTCCTCAAGTGCGAAGAAGAACATGTTGACCACAACTGAACCGCTGATGGAGACGTATGAGTCCATCCACTTGCACCGGCATTTAAACGGACCCGTCATTGAGACTGATGGTGGAAACTCCAGAGCTAATTTGGTTCTCCATGCTTTGGGCTTCCAGCCGTTTTGACAAAAACAAAGAATAGCAGGGAATCGGGGAAATGTCACATATGTAACGCCATCGTGTAAATCACTTCCATTCGCTCGTCTTTCCTTCTTCTTCCTTTAAAGGTGTACGGATTTACCCGTCAACTTCTGCTCTCCTTAACGTCACCGAACAAATAAACGTGACCTGACTTTTATTTGACAGGCGGCATCGGGACGATCGCTGTGTCAAATTAGCCAGGGCTGGAAAGTGGGACGGCGTCCAGCCGGCTAATGGAGTCCCAACGTCAACCGTCTCTCAACCCGCCTTCTTACCCTGGAACGCTTTATGACTCATAATCGTCGTCTCCGACCGGTCGAGTTCATCTCTGAAATATCACGACCTGCGTCGCCAGGCATCTTTGCAAAACATATCACGCTTCCTGCGCCGCCGCAACTCCCGGCCAGATGCGTCCTTATAAAGCTGCGTGTCGTCCGTGTTTTCAAAAGCAACCCCCCCCCCTCCCCAGAAATGCAACATGGGTGAATTATCGCCATGGTAACTGAGCCACTCACGGGCTGACCGAAGAAGTGCATGCATCATGGACGGCGAGGCACTGATTTCATCGCAATCAAACTTACAAACATATGAACCCTACAGAGTAACTTATTCACTATTTGATTGGCAGCAGTTAACAGATTAAAATCTCATGTCAACTTTCTTCACACATACAAACTGTAGTATGCAAAAAGCACATGAAATAAAAAAAAAGTTATTATTGTCTTACCTTTACTTATAAACGCAGTCCATGCGAGTCCAATTTTAGAAAATTGTCGGATATGTGATCCTCCATTTTGAAAGTGAGGAGGGGCACTTGAAATGCTAACTCTAGCTTGCTGTGACCGAGGAGTCACAAGAAGAATTGCTGGAATCACAAGCGCCCCCAACCATGAGGCAGGAGAACTGCGTGCCTCACTTAGTGGCTCTTGGCAGCCATTTTATGATCGCTCGGCACAAGAAACAAGTAACACACCACATACAGTTGTTGACAAAAAAACACTTTACATTGGAAATGTAGTTCATAAAGCAAAAGCATTTCAACATTTTAATAGTGACGGCAATACGGTCTTAGTGCAGAGCATGCCAGCAGTCAGCCGTCATTGCACACTCTACGTTGAGGCTCAACAGTCCGCTGCCTCACCATACATCTCTTCACAGTGTTTGAACAGTAAATACAAAAATCCAGCCAAACCTTAATAATGCGAATCACTGATAAATATACCCATTTTTTTTAATTTGACATTTTTTCCTTTCCAAGATTTACAAGTGAGGCACGGCCTCTCCTGCCTCCCCTGACTGCTCGTCACTGCGTCACTGCATGACCCTGAACGTTCTCGGAGGTCAACGCAACAACCCATCCATACCTTCCCATGAAGGTTTTGTTTTGTGAAACCGAGTGACGCGTGCGGGAAAGTTCTGCATTCCGAACATCCCAACCTCTGCTCTACTGGTCTGCACTTTCTTTTAAATTACGCTTCCAAAAGAAGCAAAATATAGTGAAAAGACGAGACACAAACACCCACTCAGACAGCAAACACAGCATCAGACTGGGAAGACGGTTATGAACCTGGCCTGACTCAACACTCAGGGCAGAAGAAGCAGGAGTGTGTGTGTGTGTGTGTGTAGTAACCAGACAATTTATTGGAAAATAACTGTGTTCCTGGCAATTTACTCCAAGGTCCAACACACACACACACACACACACACACACACACACACACACACACGCACAAACACGCGTGCACAGACTTGCCAGGTCAGCGCTTCGGGTGCATGACAGTATGTGGTCTGATAGACCGTGTGGGAAATAAACGACAACATTTTCTCTAATATTGCAAATGTTAAAATTCAGAGCGAATTTCACGACTTGGATGTTGATTTTGTTTTGTTTGCTTCGACTGTTGAGGTCAGTCTTTAAATCAGGATGTCAGTCATTTGGACCAAATACATGATCAGATATGTATTTTCCACTAATGAGATTCAAAAATATGTTTTTATCGGGACTGTCGAACAATTAAATATGTTTAATCAGATTAAACACATGCACTAAGTGGATTAATTTATATTAATAGCTTTTAAAACATTGTCATTATGTAGTTTTGTAGGGGCAAAACATGTATATAAAGATACATATATAAACACACACATATATGTATACATATACTGAACACACTTAACATGTTTGTAATCTAAACTGGAGACCAGATTAAGTGTTCCTGATTGCAAAGTAAGAAATAAAACGTGAAGACATAATCACCATAGTAACGTGACCCTCTTCCAGCCGGCTGCCAAAACTCACTCCTGTCGCTCCGCTGTCTCGCCCAGAGTTTGTTTGGACTCAAACTTCTCGTCCGGAGGCCGATGTGAGGTTTAGAGCCGGCCATCTTGATAAAGGTCCAGCCACCAATAGCGTTGGAGCAGCAATTGTGGGATTGTGGGATTTGGAGTCATCGTCAGATTAAAGATTCTTAACTAATGCTTTAGTTTTTACTCATTTTTGATACAAAACAAAGCAATTTCATTTCAGTGTATTAACTAAAACCACTGTATTGTATATTTATTAAGGGTAGTTTTTTTTTCATTATAAATTCATTTATTATAGTCATGATTCATTATCATTTCCGTGCATCCAGTGGAATATTCAGCAACATGTCGGTTTCCCCTGCAGGCAGCATTTTGTAAAACTTATTAGAAAATGTCACTGTCACAGGAGCCAAATTACATTTTTGGGACAGAGCCCCTCATAAATAATAGCTTTTAACATCCACAGTCTTCACATTCAGCCAACCACCTTAGATTGTTTCAGACGTACCAGCATGATCTTTCACTGCTTGTCAAGATGTTTAACCTTCAGCTTTGCATCCATAAACACCACGGCATCCGATGAGAAGTATTTTGTGAAACATTCCTACTGAACTCTCTGAAAGTGAAAGTACAAATAAAAAATGTAAAACAGAGGGTCGGCAAAAGAATTCCTTCCAATCATCGCTCTCTGTGTGAGTGGTGAGGTGTGAGTGTGTCTACACGTCCTTTCTTCTTGCACCTGTTATGGAGAAGAGACACTGTGTGTGTGTGTGTGTGTGTGTGTGTGTGTGTGTGTGTGGACGCACAAACCAGTAAAGCTGAATATCTGGTCACGATCAGCAGCGCCGCATATCAAGCGAAAGACTAGAAACCACTTGATCTGCTTTGTACAGGCAAGTGTGTGTGTGTGTGTGTGTGTGTGTGTGTGTGTGTGTGTGTGTGTGTGTGTGTGTGTGTGTGTGTGTGTGTGTGTGTGTATTTTGTACCGTGTAATCGGGGCAGTCACTTGAAATTCAAACTTCTCAAAACACAGGTGACAATGAATCTTTTCCATAGCAACGGCCGCCGGCTCTTCTCTCAGATCAATGGCCAGATGTAAATAACCTGTCGGGTTTTTCCAAGTTGGGACACACAAACTCTAGCGATCCTCCCGCCATGACGGTGTGAGGCTGGGAGTTTTTGTTTCAGCAGCGAAGCCCAGAAGAATCTTAGCATGGAGACAAGGCTTCAATGGCCCTTCATTCATTCATGAATTATACTGCTTATCCTTCTTGTTGTGGCGACTGGGCTTGAATTTCTTTCTTGGAGACATTTCAGCACTCGTCCCAGAGGCTTCGTGGGTTCTGTGGGAAGTTTCCCAATATAACTGCCAAGGTTTGGGGCGGGTCTACATTATGGTGGCTTGTAAATATAAGAGTTGATCAGCAGAAACTAGATCCTAGGGGGTCGTTATGCTAATGGAGTGTTGTTCACTGGGGACAAAAGAGTACCCTAGACCAGAAGGTGAAAAGGTAAAGGTAAACAAAGGAGTGAAACCTGTCGGATCCATAGGTTACTTCATGTGGAAGTGTGGAGGATGCAAAAGGTCCTGGTCCGTGTGCACAAATCAATCTTGCTATTGACGCTAGTATGACGCTATGTGTTTTTGAGGGTTGTGCCCGATGCCTCCTCCTCTGTTCAGAGATGGTTTTTCTGATGATGGCTTCTTTGACTTCTCTTTTGAACCATCTGTCTTCTTTGGCCAGAATAAAAAAATGGCTCTTGTCCTTCAGGTGTAGGTGGACCGCGGAGTCCTGTCCTGAAGTGGTGGCTCTCCTGTGTTGGGTCATCTGCCCATCACCACACCACCATTCTGTTATATATCATCAAATCAGTGAAGTGCAGTCAGGGGAGGCAGGAGAGGCCGTGCCTCACTTGCCAATCATTACATGTCACTTCTTCTGGAAGCAGAATTTTAAAGAAAGTCGGACGATGAATTCTGCATGGGAGGGTATGGAGGCATTGTTGCGCCTCCTGGTGTTACTAAACCACGTCTGAGAACGTTCATGGTAGTAAGTGAAGCAGTGACGTGCAGCTAGGGGAGGCTGGAGAGGCTGTGCCTCACTTGTCAATCTTGGAAAGGAAAAAATGTCAAATGAAGAAAAAAATACTGGTTATATTTATCAGTGACTTGCACTATAAAGGTATTTTACATTTGACTTCACCAATTATGATTTTTTTTTAATTGAAAATGGCTGGATTTTCACATTTACAGTTCAAACACTGTGAAGAGATGTGCAGTGAGGCAGCGGGCTTTTGAGCCTCAACATAGATTGTGCAATGAGGGCTGACTGCTGGCAAGCTCTGCACTAAGACTGGATGTCTTAGTGCATTAAAATGTTGAAATACTTTTGCTATGTGAACTACATTCAAATGTACTGGGTTTTTTTTTTTTTGTCAACAATTGCATGTGTTACTACTTTCTTGTGCTGATCATTCATAAAACGGCTGCCAAGAGCCACTTAGTGAGGCACGCAGTTCTCCTGCCTCATGGTAGGGGGCGCTCGTGTTTCCAGGGATTCTTCTTGGACTCCTCTGCCACAGCTGCCAATCAAATAGTGAATAAGCTAATCTGTAGGGTTCATAATGTTTGTAAATCTAATTGTGATGAAGTCAGGGCCTCACCAGCCATGAACCTTAATGCATGTCATACCATCAAATATATAACCGATATCACTTACCAGCCTCCAGCGGAGACGAGGCAGATCAATATTTACAACCGAACGACGAGCTGAGATTCCTGGCGGGACTCCCATTAGCCAGAAGAACCTGAGCAAAGGATCATTTATTTATCTACCTGCTGGTGCTCTACATTGCTGTCTCATATCCCCTTGAAAGATTTTATTTTTTGGAAGTCGGACACCGAGACAGAGAAGATAAGACGCAGGCAGCATCAATGTTACAACAGATTGCAAACACATTTTTGACTTCTGTCCAAATCAAGAATACTGATTCTCTTCTGAGATAGAAGTTTGAATATATATATATACACATATATATATATATGTATACATAGAAGACAACTGCAGGAAAGCTATTGTTCCTTGATGTTGAAGGACATCTGAATCTGGCAGCTCCTGCTGATGTGTTTGTGCATCTGCTGGATTTTATCTTTTCAGATACACTGGAAATATCTCACTGAGATGCTCCATGTTCGGCTCACCATCATCACAATGAGTTTTTTAGGGGGCTTTAGATTTTAAGTTGGGGATGGTGTCGCGATCACTGACCGGAGGACGATGCAAAGCATCTTCTCACCAGTGTGGAGTTTCAGCTTCGACAAACATGCTTGAGAATTTTCTCAATAATATGTCAACACCAGATCCAGTGGACATTGAATTTATTTTCTACACAAAATGAACGTCACGCAAAGTGGCGCTTCCTACTCACAGCAAGAAAATTAGAATATTGTGATAAAGTTCTTTATGCAATTAAAAAAACAAAACAAATTTCATGATATTCCAATATTTTGAGATAGGATTTTTGAGTTTCCTTAAGATGTAAGCCATAATCAGCAATATTGAAATAATAAAAGGCTTGAAATATTTCAGTTGATTTGTAATGAATCCAGAATGGATGACGTTTTTGTTTTTGTAATTGCATTACAGAGGATAAAGAACTTTATCAAAATATTCTAATTTTCTGGGACAGTCCTGTATATCAGCAGCATTGTGATCCTCTAAACATAAGAGCTCCAGCAGTATTTAATTGTCCTATTCTTATGATTTTTTTTTTAATGTGCATCATGAGGTTGTGGAGTAATGCAAAAAAAAAAAAAGAAAAAATTGCAAAAAAATAATTTTAATTTCTACATGTGACCAAAGCAAGTTATCAGCGTGAGCGTTTTTTTTTTTTTTTTTTTTAAAGTGCAGGCTGAGAATGTGGTGCGAGTGAGATTGTGCAGCAGCTCGGTGACAGTCTGCATGCATGAGGGTCTGTCTTCTGTTGGCAGCTGTAACTTGGCATCTCCTCCCGGCCTTTTCTTTCGCGTTCATCCCGAGTGGAAACTTGGCGGCGCCCCCCCCTCCACGCCGATCACCTCCATTCCCGTGTCTTCCCAGCATCAACAGAACATCTGCGGGTCCTCGCAGGACAAATCACATGGCGACATGTTGTTGATAGCCCTCCCCGTTTCTGTCACGGCCTTGGAAATCACGTCCCTCTGAGGAGCACGGCGCTCATCGCGGAAATAATTGGACCGCTGGCGATTTTTCAAAGCTGACACCGCAGAGGAATTCATTTCGCACCCCCATTCAGTCAGGACTCTTTATGTTTTAAAGCACCGGGAAACCGTATGGCACATATACAGTACATACTGTCAAGGGCGGTTTGTTCATACAGGTCATGCGCTACCAAAAGGGCAGAAAAAGAAGGGAATTTCTTAAATTCTACCACTGTTACAGCAGTTCTGACCATCTTAGCTACCTCTGAATGTTATGTCCAATCAGTGTGCAGCAGCACTGGGGCGATTTTCAGTCAGGTCGAGTTCTCTCATAGGCTCCCATGTGAAATCCTTTTTTTCAGTGCGTTCCCCACGGGTCCTGGGAGGGTTTGCACGAACGTGCTGTGTCATTACGTGACCTCCTCAGTCGTCCTTAGCAGGTTCACCTTTTCGTTTTATGTCACAGGATAATGCTGCGGACATGCGGTGTAAATACACTGTAATTTCCAGACTATTGAACACAACTAAATATAAGCCTCACCGGCTGAAAATGACCAAATAAATATATGTTTACATATAAAGTTGTCTATAAGCCGCAGTTGTAGCATGAGATATTTACACAGAAGGATGTTACACAGAAATTTTTTTTAATTAAAAACTTTTAATTAAATACATACCACAAATTCATGGAAATGCTTTTTACCAAACAGTGCCTACAACACAGCTGATGAAAAAAAGATGAATACTAAATAATACAAGGAAAAGTCCATCCATCCATTTTCTATCCCCGCTTTGTCCTATTCCAGCTGATCGCTATCTTCCTCCCATGCACAAAAACTGGTAAAGTTGTCTTCTTCGGTGTCGGAATTGAACGGCCTCGGAATTTCACGGTAATTCCATTAGTCCGATGTGACGAGGCAAAATGTTTTGGCGGCGTGTAATGCGTTAGTCGCCCAAAAAATCCATAAATTAGCCGCTTCATTGTTTAAGCTGCAGTATTCAATGCGTGTGAAAAAAGTAGGGGGATCTAATCCGGAAATTACGGTATTTTAATATTTATATTTATGGTTTCAATCATTTTTATGGCAAAATAAGTATTTTCTGGGTTGGCGACCGCCCGGAGCATGGTGTATCCTGGGCTCTGATTGGCTCAGCGACGGTAGCATCATTCTCTGCATGTCCTGTGGGTAGCATGCGTTTTACATTGACGTGCAATGTGTCTGTCTTTGTGAGGTGTATTGTATAAATATGTATATGTATATGTATATGTATATGTATATGTATATGTATATGTATATGTATATGTATATGTATATGTATATGCATATGTATAAGCGTTTATGACTGGGGTTGCAAACTCAAATACACAGCTGGCCAATATTCAAAACTAGGATAAAGTCGTGAGCCAACACTGATATTTATTGAAGGAAATTCTTCCTCCAGATATAACAATGAACCTTTTCATGCAAAATGTGCAAACGTGTAAAATCGAAATTCAAATTAATCATTGGCATTCATTTCTTAAATAACAATTAAATAAAACTTCTATGCCTCTTTGTTTTCAGCCTTCTGAATTGAATTTCCTTTAATAACCTTTTTCCACAGGCTGATAATAAATGTAAAAATAAAATAACAATAATAAATCAATTAACTAATAACAATATCCTTCAATGAACATGAAACCGTTCAAACCCATGTCTTGGAGTAGCAAGAAAAGTAAAGAAATCGGTAATTATAGCTCAGTTTGCTACACACTGATCTACTCCGCCTTTCTTTTCACCATTTTTCCAAATGGTAGCACAGTGCTAGTATTAGCATAAGGTTGCTATGACTACTGTCAACAGAGGAGTTAGGCTTTTACGGGTGCTGTTGTGGTTTTTGCGCCAACACAACAGAGGAGCGTTCTGGGATTTTTATATTATTACACTGCAGGCCAAATGTGACACCTATGGTTTATGAGTATGGTACAGGTTAATAAAAGCGTGGGGAGGCCCATAAACCTTTAAAATGTGTATAAATAATAAAATAAAAATGGTCGCTGTCTCGTGGATTGTCTTTCTTGTAGCTGGTTCTGGAAAGTAATCCCCGAGCGTCTACTAGAGATGTACCGAGCTTGTAGCTTATGTAGCTACAGGGAACTTCTTTTGTTTATGTCGCCACCCATTGATTGCAAGTTGTATTGCAATGTAATTTTGACGAGACAAACATAAATTGTGATAGTTATCTCGTCAAAGGAAAACAAAAACAAAGGAAACACCCGGAACGAGGAACATTATTGCTGTTAATGCGAATAGCTTCTCAATCATTTCTAGCTTTGAGGTGAGAGAAATACCTTATCGGGGCGCAAAAGGGCAGACTTTGAATAAAAGGAAAAAAACGTAACAGGTTTGGCATTAGGTTGCAGAGAGAAGGGCAGACGGCCTTGGTTCAAAACAGGCTTTGTCTGATCCCCGCTTATAAACCCTCCGTGGTGTCTGGCCTTCGGTGGTGTCTGTGAAAGGGAAGCAGAGGGTGATCGCCAGCGCGTGTTTGTGTTTTTATCTGCGTGTCTGGCACTTTTGACGTTCACCTTGTACGCGAGTCTTTCTCTGAGCCTCTCCGGGGACATTTTTAAAATAGCTTTTATTTGTCCTTTTGAAAGTCAAATCCAATTAAAAAAAATGACATTGGGGAAAAAAGAACCCCAAATCAGCTCTAAATCAGGGGATTTGGAGGGCTTGTATTCTTCTTCTGAATCCTGACTGACTATTGTTGCACTTCTTTGTCTTGCATGATACATATTTTTATTTTATCAGATCTTTTATCAGATTGATACATATGCATTGAAGCATTCACATCACGCTTCTTCTGTCGCTAGTGTCTCATTTGATGTCGTTCGGTCGTGGATCTCAAGGTCCCCGCTTATTGTCATGATGTATGCACATGCAGAACCTCCTAGCGTCGGTATCGTATCGCCATAGTAACGCTTCCCGTTCTTCATTGCTGTCCAGGCTCTGATGAAACGCTTTGAAATTACCGTTCTTTTCGACGCCAGCTAAACCCGCGGCCCTCGTAACGTGGCACGGTGGCGTCCTCGGCATCATCACCAGTCACACCTTTCTCCATTTGACAGCGGTAACTCTCAACTTGCTGGTGTTCCTCAGACACGTGCGGTCCATCTTCCCTTCAACCCTCTGCGTTTCCTGCCCTTGTTAAACGGTCCCTGCAGGAAAATTCACAAATGGCCGTAGAACGACGCGCCCATGCTTATGCAGCAGAAATATCGACCCCGACTCCGGTTGTCAACCTCCACAATCATGCGATGAAGGTCTTTTCCCTGCTTCCCCTCCCTGTTTATAAACCTGACATGGCTGAGTTGGTTTTTTTTTTGTATGTTTTTTTTTTGCAGCGGTTTAGGCTTCAGTGTTCCATTTGAACTGTTTGTTTGCTATTATTGCTGAAAATTCATTTATTGATATTGACACATTTCTGAAATCCAATGTCACTATGTTTATATGTATATGTATATGTATATGTATGTGTATATGTGTATGTATATGTATATAAATACATTTGCACATCATAAGCTTTATATATACATATATACTGCTTCATGCATACATGTACTGTGCGTGAATTACGTGCACGTTCAGTTCAAAGCGGCACAATCGCAGGTTTTACCTTGCCCTCCTGTCGACTGCATCCGAGAAAATCCTATATATTACATACCCGGCTGTTGTGCGTTCTTCCTGTAATTGAAGGCTTATCGATCCAGAGCTACGGTCCGGTATCAGGTTGCACCGTCCCTTGTGCACGCTTTCAGTCTGACCTCTTCATATAGCTCATACTATGTACACACACACACACACACACACACACACACACACACACACACACACACACACACATACATACACCATTACCACATGCAATATTCAGTCTTTCAGGGTTTTATTGCTGTTCGTCTGGTTTCTAATTTTGATTTAACCTCTATTTACCCCCGTGAGCTTTTCACAAGTGCATCCATTTTTTTTTTTTAATCAAAATGGATAGACAGAACAATTTTTGCCGGGAGCGTTTTTTTTTTTTTTTTTTTTTATTCATTGTTTGTGTTTTATTGAATGTCAGGGTCAGATGTCCATCAGTTTAACTTTCCGGATAGCTTGAGCGCGGGGTTGAAAGAGCGTTCATGGGGGTGTCGCTGCGTTTACGGTTGCACATCGGAAACATGGATGATCGAAAGGAGAGCCGCTTTCCCCAGACATCGGTCCGGACAGATGGCCGCGTGGAATTGAGTATCACTTTGACACCGCATCCACTGCTTCGTCGATTAATTCAATCCCCGCACGAGCTATAAATCTCTAGGATAACATTAAACATAATAAAAGCGTGCTTGTGTTTATGCTGCTCGCGGGGTTGTGATGGAGTACGATGTGAGATGCGTCTCTGAGGAAAAAAAAAAAGGAGCCGCGCTAATGATCCGCCGCGCTAGGCCTAATCCGTTTTTGGCTCATCCGTCTGCGTTTCAAAGGGATCAAGATAAATTTGTTATCGCTTTACAAATAGTCGGGGCGGGTGAGCGGGTCAGAGCTTCTGAACATTAGCTGCTCACGACGGTGGAACTGTTATTGACTGCACCTCAAGGCCGAAATAAGCATCTACTGTACTGTGTGGCAGCTTGTGATCGAAGAAGCATGAAAAAAGAATGTTGTCGAAATAAATGGAATACAATCATCGTATATCGCATCGTACACATCGAAGTTCTTTTACCACTTCATTGAGAAGGTATTGACCTTCTTCCTCACCTGCTGGTTCCCTTCCATCACCCAACACGACAGGAATTGCCTGGAACGCACCAACTTGGTCTGCTCCGAAATAATTGGCCTCTTTCCCGCTTCCATAACACTCAAATATTAAAAACAGCCAAAAAGATTAGTCCCACATCTCAAACCCGGCCTTCTAATGGCTCACCTCCTGGAAAAAAAATATATATATATATATATAAATGTAGAGCTAGCTTACTTACAATTTGTGTACAGTATATTTCTTTTCTTTTAATTTTTTAATTTATTCATTTTTATTTTATATATATATATATATATATATATATATATATATATATATAATATTATATACATATTATTTTATATTATATCAATTTATTTTATTCTTTGATGTACACAGTTTGATGCTGCTACCCCATGTTGGTGACAAATTAATTTTTTTTGGATTCTGATTTTGATTTTGCTTCTTTTTTTGTCTCTTTTATTTATATTTATATTTATATTTATATTTATATTTATATTTATATTTATATTTATATTTATATTTATATTTATATTTATATTTATATTTATATTTATATTTATATTTATTGTTGCCCTGCTGTGACAAAAGAATTTCCCCTATATCAGGGGTCAGCAACCTGCGGCTTCTTGTGGCTTTTGAAAATAATTAACACAGCACACAGAGAAAGGACAGCATTTTTGGTTTGGTGCTGGTGGGTAATTTAAGTTTCTATTTTTCCATAAATACAAGAAGGACTCACATCAATATTGAGTATTTTGCTTAAAAGTAACCTTCTACCCAAAATGGGTTCTTGCATGCAGAAATGTAATTTTCTCTGCAATTGTTCATTGATTTTAAAAAATGCAATACATATTTTGTTTCTACATCGCCTAAAGGCAAAACAAAAATAACATTATATGCCTTGTTAATTCATTTTAAATTTCAAAAGGGTTGTGTGGCTCCCGTTGTCGTCTTTACTGCTGGGAAACGGATCCAAATGACTCTGAGTGCTAAAGGTTGCCGACCCCTGCCCTATGGGGATCAATACAGTATTATCTTATCTTATCTTATCTTATCTTATCTTATCTTATCTTATCTTATCTTATGAATGAGTGAATGAATGACTGTATAATGTACTATACACAAGACACTGACTTAAGTGCATAGCTTTTGCATTAAAATACAACCTCCGGCATCTGATGTAACAACATGAAGGGAAAACTGAGCCAACACCAAATGTAGGTTGCATTGCTATTCAAAGCATGCCAGGCACTATACTGGGGCAGTGTCTATACCCCCCCCCTCCCCCCCTTGAGATGACTTGGTACATCCCTCTAGGCGGTGAGTTTAATGACATTAATGATCTGGGCAGCTGAACTGAGAAGGGTGATGGTTAAGATTACTAGCCGCACCAGGCACCCCTCCACGGAGGGCGCTGCCAATCCCATCAGCTGTACTTTCTGCAGGGTGTCAAGTAGCACTAGTTAGCATGCTAATACGGGAAGGGACCGCTAAGCATCGGTGTGGTAATGGCACTATTTCAAGCCCGTCGGCCCGTCGGCCCATCGGCCCGCCGGCATCCAGGATCAGCTTGATCCCGTACGTTTCTTTGGAGGAGGGAGAAGAAGATCAGCAAAAAAAAAACAAACAAACATCTTAGCTCATTAATTGATGCCACGCCGATTTACGCACGGAGCCGTTCAACGTTTGCTTCGACATTTTAATAACCTCACTTGACCTTCATCATCTGCAAGGTCAACCCTCCTCTAGATGGAAGATGTCACGTTGCTTCCGTCTGGCTGCAGACTCTTGTTGCCAAGTTACGGGGCTGCAATCCTAACGAATTTGAAAATCAGCTCTCTGATTTGTGGGGCTTGTGATGGGCATCCGAGGCTAATATGATTTTTGCAAGTGACGCATTCCTATATCCTTCTATATAAACATTGAATGTGGCCTCTCACGGCATGTGTGTTGCGTAGGACGCCTGCAAGGCAGACCTGGCTGGATTTGTGATGAGGTCCTCCAAAGGTTCGCCAATCCCTCGGGGAATTCCTCCCAGCGGGGAGCAGAAATACTCGCTCTCCTGTCAATATTAATGGATTAGGCACTTTTATCAATAATTTAATGCTCAGTGGGGCTGTTCGGCCAGTATTGCATTTTCTTTTCTTTAACTGGATGCTGGTGTTTTGGAAAGATAGCCAAAATGTGATTTGCTCAAATCCTTTTTTTGTTAATGAAATAGAGATAGTAATTATTGCAATATTTACACTCCAGAAGTTGTATTATTGCAACCCATATGCACATTTACAATGTGCATCGTTCCTGCAAGACACAAATCTGTAGATCTCCTGTGTGTGTGTGTGTGTGTGTGTGTGTGTGTGTGACTGTGTGTGTGTGTGTGTGTGTTTGAATGCGTGTAAGATACTGTTAAATACAGCTGGATATATTTGAATATTCAGCTTTTAGTCATATATTTCACTACAACTTCGATGTTTAGTGTAGAATATTTGGTATAGGTTGTCATGTATTTTATATATATAGTATACGTGTGTGTGTGTGTGTGTGTGTGTGTGTATGTGTGTGTGTGTGTGTGTGTATATATATATATATATATATATTTTTTTTTTTTTTAATTTTTTTTTTATTCTTCATTTTTATTATTTTTCGTATTATTTTATGTTCTGACAGGTATTACTTGTATAAATTGTCTTCCATGGCATGTTGCTCTATCTTGTCTGCAATTACACCCCAGAGGACAGATCAAGGTTTTTTATTAATTTAGATTAAATGCACTTTCACATCAAGCTTGCTTATATGTACAAAAGAAAAAAAGTCAAATAGGGGAAGAAAATATCGGGGCCGGTCATTGGGAACAACTGTGAATTTTTATTTCCTCCACATGTTTACTGATGATCCCGACGCAGACCCCGGATATGCAGCGCTAACGGCTAGGAATCTGTCTCACTAATCACCGTGTTTTACCGTTATTTACGTGAGCACGTCGTAACGGACCCTCTGCGCGCTTGTATTAAATCCCCCCTGAATGTCACGTCACGCAGCTGAGCGGTGCCTTAAATCCCGAGACGTGTCAGCTCAACTAGCGGCTAATGGAAGCCCGGGTTCGGGGCCCTTTGGCCTCGTTTTGACCGCGTTGTTTGAAATACGCGCCGGAAATCAATGCTTTTTTTTTTTTTTTTTTTTTTTTCCTGCCTTGCAGTCTCAGCAGAAGTGCATCGTGATTTTTGCCCTGGTTTGCTGCTTCGCCGTCCTGGTGGCCTTGATTTTCTCAGCGGTGGACATCTGGGGCGAAGACGCCGACGGGATCACGGAGGACAACTGCAGCAGGAACTGCAGGTCGGAATCCGCTCGCCTCCAGGCTCTGAACCCTTTGGGTTTGATCATTTAGAAAAAAACAAACCAAAACAAAAAAAAAAAATTCCATTTACACATTTTTAATTACCTCCCATCCCCTTCAATTTGTCTTTAAAAGCCCGGGGCTCCAAAATCTGATGCTAGAACTTTTAATTAACTCAAAATGTTACATTAAATGACAACAGCTGTTCATTTGAGTGTCTTTTATGACCTCGGCTGGGTGGTTGATGTCCCTTTTAACAAGGACACACACACACACAGACACTCACACAGATAGTGGAATCAGCTACCCAGAGAATTCTATAAAATTGTAATTTTATGGAATTGTTATATAAATGAGTGATATCTTCTGACTCTGAGCCAAGATTTCTTTTTAATCCTTCCTCTGTCTTAACTCTGCATGTAGTTGTTTTCAATCAGCCTCGATGCTGACGCCGGCTATGCTTACACACACACACACACACACACACACACACACACACACACACATAAACACACATACACGCTATTTTTTTGTCATGTTTTATACACTGCAGGTAACTGTGTCGGGATGTTGAAACCAAAAAATGAATAAATCGAGCCAATTTTGATGCAGTGCCACATCATGCATTTAAAAAAAAAAAGAGTGCAGGAAAAAAACTAACAGCAGAATTTGAAAACATTGTTTTTTTTTTATAATTTTATGAAATTGGAATTTCAGTTGAAAGGTAAAATATTTGATAGTCAAAACTGGAGAAATTTGAGTACAACATTTTTTACTTAAGCATGTGTGTATGTATAAATATAAAGAAAAGTTTAAATTTAATGGAAACCTCAATTTTCTGTTTAAAAGGTAAAAATACTTAAGAAATAAAACCGGAGAAATAATCTTTCAATCAGAGTATAAATTTGCAATTTACAATTCAGCCCCTGAACATACGGTAAGTGTGTATGTGAAAATGTGTGTATGTATTTATTCATTTCCTAGTTCGGATTAGTTCATTTCCTGTGTAACTTTGTCCATGACAGACGCTAAACGTAGCCAAGAGAAGCCTTTAGGAGGCAATGTTGCGCAGAATGCTCAAGTACGACCAGCGAACGGCCAGATGAGAAGAACGTGGCGCCATTTTTACAATGCCGCCATTTATTCAACGCCTCTCTCTTAGTATGTACATTATAACCAGTTCCCACACCATCATCATGTTCCACATTAAATGGAATACCTGTTTACGTACGTAGCATCGGCTCAAATGAGCCTTAAATTAGTTCAGGGATATGAAGGGATACAATTCTTATTTTCTTTTCAACGTTTTTGCTATGATAATGCTTCTTTTCAACTCTTATCTTCTATTTCCTGCTATGGGGTGCAAAGTCCTGCGCATGTTGTTCATCTGGTTCTTACATTCACCTCCGCTCTTTCTAGCCACGCGCCTGAAAACCATTTCTTGGGTCTGATTAGTAATCACGACGTCGCTGGCGCTTCTTCCCGAGCCTTCCCCGTCATCACCGCCATCCCTCAAGCCGCGGCTCGCTCTTGAATTGCTGCTCTGTCTCCTCTTTCGCCGTCTCCTCTCCCCTTCCAGCTACACGAGGCATTAGGCGATCCTCTCTCAGCCTCGAGACCAATGAGAAGCAGAAATAAAGGCGTTGCCGTCCGACCGACCGGCGCCGACGACGGCTCCTGTCAATTTCACGGCCGGGTGCAAACGGTTCGATACTTGACCCCAAAACAAATTTCCAGAATGTAGGACGTCAGATTCATTTACTTCCCCTCGACTCGGCGGGTGAGGGTTGAATAATGGAGGTTTCCTTTTGCCCGCATCGTTGAGCGGACCGACGAGGTGTCCGAGAGGGGCGGTTAATGATGAAGTATTTTTCGCCGAAAGCAAGTTCCCGTGGATACGAGGTGAATTATTGGGGTGCGCTTCGCTAAATTCCTAAAGGTACCGGTGATCCATCAAGGACATGCGTTCAAAACCCCTTTACTTTTCAGCGATTCACCCGTCTGGAAGGCAGAAAGGGCGAAACTCACGGCGAAAAAGATGATCTGTTCACGAGAAGCCAGCGCAGCTTTGTGACACGCTTGAAACTACAACTAGAATCCTCAAATTTCTAGGAATGTCCGTAACTTTCACATTTATCTGCTGTCTCTCCAGTCATTCCCACGCGGATGTTCATACGGATTATGAACAATTCACGCAGAATCAACTGTACTCGTGTCGTCGTGTGTTGACCCAGACATAGGGAACAAACATTCTAACATTCATTCATTCATTACGTAGCATTTTATCCACTTAATCTTCATTGAACTCGTTCCCACCAACACGTCATACCAACGTACGATCATTCACCCCCTGGTTCATATCATATCGTCACCTTCTTAACCTTTTCAGAAAAAACTAAAAAAAATGAAAAAATTGAGCTATATGTTGAGTTGATTAAGCTTTTTTTTTTTTTTTGTTATTCATTTATTTAAAAAAAAAAAACATAAGCAATTATTTCACTGAAGGGATGATATGAAGTCATACAGTTCGAATGACCTTTCCAAGTATAACTTTTGCGATATTGGGGAATTAGAAGCGATGAAGCCTCACGTCTTCCAGTGAAGAAATCCAAATCCAGTTGCAGCGACAAGAAGATGTCAACAATAATTCACCGTGACCTGGATGACCGAGAAGCTCCTCAGAGACGCAGAGACAAACAGTACAACCATTCGCTCACTCATTCACACGTCCGCGCAAATTCAATTTGCCGATTCTCTCATTCTCTCATCCGGCTCAAAACCTGCCGTTTCTTTCCCGCTGATTTATATCACCGACATCCATAAATGCGAGTATTTCATTTTACACTTCTGAACGTGAACAAGTTCACATTGGCACTTGACAAATGCGATTTTAGCGCCGCGACGTTGCGTGAAGTGGCAGCCGACGTGTCCCAGATGCGATGACCCGGGGTCGCGCAACCAATAAGCGCGTTAGCATCGATCCATGGAGTAGTTCGGACGCGCTGCCGTCACTAAGATGGCTTTTAGCGCCTGGTGAAGCTTCGAGACCCGCATCTCCGACGTTTTTAGGGCGCGGATGCACGGGCGCTTGGGATTTTTGAACCTGCTCGGGACCGAGCATCTCCCGCTTCCCGGAACGGCAAGAGAGTTATAAGAGAGAAAAATATTGACGTGGCTCCGGGAGGATTTTAAAACATTTTGCACGGTAATTCGATAAGTGTTTTAATGTGATTTACGCTCCTGGTTGAACCCGAAAAGACATAAACGGAGCGGACGGACGCTCGGGGGATGCCTCGGTTAAACGGCTTTACAAACAAGGGGCCGTTTAAAACGAACACGACGCTTTTACGCTTGGGGCCGTTACATGCGGCTATTTATTAAGCTGGCCATGTTAGCGGTTTGTGACAGGCAATAAATCACTACATTTATAAGCACCATTCCATGTATTTTAGATTAAATGCTTCAATTGCCACCGATGGCATTTTATTTTCACCGTATGCTACAAATTGGCCATTAGGGTTGGGCAATTATTTCTTATTTACACATTTCTTATTTAATTTTTATGCTTAGGACAACTAGGTATCAAGTATATTTAACAAAATGAAAATTGCAATTTAAATATTTCTGCATTTTATTTCAACTTTAAAATCATTCAGGATCATATAAATGTGCCAATATTATTTTGTATGTAATCATCTGTACAAAATTAAACAAAAAGGAAAAAAAAAAAAAAAGGAGTTTCTAAATTCAATATTGATTAAAAATACTTATTAAAATATTTAAAGAAAATAGTTCGGGCCGTAAAATGCCCAGGTCTGACCTATATCTGACTTGCATATGAATGAATATGAATTAAGTTTTTTTAAACACATGCCGGTAGTTTTCTTCCGTAAAGTATTTTGTTATTTTTTGACAGATAGATGAGATCTCGGGCGGCACGACAGAGTGTGTAGATAATGTGTGGATAATGAAAGAATGAATGAAGAGATGACCCGATCACAAAAAAAAAAGGTATAAATAATGTAGGCCAGGGGACTCACCATTAATTATTGAATGACTCCAACCCACTGAATTTAGGGCTTTTATACTTTTTTACACCAGGACCTGGATTATTTATGGTTTTGCACATACGGTTGGTGCCTTGCTTTATGTACTAATACAGTGGCCCCTTAAGATACCAATCACTTTTCATGCACCACTTTTGCACATGTTAATGCTGTTTATATATTGTCAACATATTGTTTAGGTGCATCTTGTTACAATTCCTACCTGTTTGTATATACAATGGCCTCTTGAGGTACAAATCACTACATATGGGAATTTTTTTAAGATACGAAGCACGATTTGAGTAAATTTTATCCCTGAAATACAAAAAAAAAAACAATAGAAAGATGAAAGTGAGAAAATTGAAATTAGAAATTATACTTTTCATGACGCTGTCGATATCGCACGTGAATATGATCGCAATACATCCAGGATATGTACCATCCTAAAGCAAAAGGCTATGAAGCCTTCCAAGGGTTTTACTATTATGTCCCAAAATCTATACATGACGACATGTAAAATGTGTGTGAATGAGGAAACAGATCGCTGGCAATACCATAACGCAGACAATCATAAGTGAGAATGAATAAACTAATTTATTTTCTGTTATTTTAAATGGGGTAAATTAATTTAAGATACAAAAAAAAAAAAAAAAAGAATCAACATACAAACCCACTTCTGGAGCTGATTAAACTCGTATTTTAAGGGACCGCCGAATTTATAATCTAGATCAGGGGTGCCCACTCTTTTACGCCCTGAGAGCTACTTTTCAAATGACCGTGTGAAAGTGACCTACCTCCACTAAAAATGCTGAATATATATTTATTGATATATCTACCGAGTATACTTAACATACTAAATGGATCTTGCATAACTGCATGAACCCTTATGTCACACTACAACAGAGTACTTTTTTGGTAAACACCTTATTCTGATGGCTTGAATGGAGTCAGCAGCATTGTTGAAGTTAGCTGTGGAAAAAAATGAATGATGGAATTTTAGTTCCTTCACTTTTCTCCTTCTCGGCTCACTTTTCGGATGTAAATCGGTGTCGTAGTTTTTACGAGCGGTCTGAAAATGCCGCTCCGCATTTCCCTTTTTCGGTATAGCAACGGCAGATGAGGCGAACGCACTTTGAAAATGACTCAGCAAAAAAAAAGTCCACCTCCTATTCCGTGCAGAAGTGATAAATTTTAGTCTTTTTACTTGGTCCGGCTCCCCCACTCAGTTTTATATCCATAAGTTTAGAAGACATAAATCGGAGGCTAACTCGCTAGCTTGCTAGAACGCACCGTTATGTGCACAGACCGACTGTCAGTCAAGTGACAAATTTCATAGTGAGGACGATAGACTGACGTCTACGTTTTAATGCCACACGATCGACCGGTGCTACCTTTGCGATCCACGTATCGGGCAAACCTGATCTAGATGCAGTTTAGCAAACCCGTGTTTCTACAAGACTCCAAAAATTGCTGCAACTCCAAATAGGGGTTTTGACAGCACGTTGAACGGTTTCTGGTGTCCAAAAATGATGAAACCACCAAAAATGTTGGCGGTTTCATCCGGCAGGGCCCGGTTCCTGCTCAGATGTTGTGAAAGCGCTCCGGACCCACCTGCCTGACAGCTTCCAACCCCCCCGCTCACACACACATAACAACAATTTCCTTCGGGGTAAATAAACTTGTTCTCATTCTTATTCTTATACCACGGTGAACTAACGGCGTGTCGTGTCAACCAATTTATGTGAAAAGCACGCCGTCAGAGAAAAATTAGTGTATTCAAAATGTCTCCAGATCCATCTTTACAATCCTGAGGTGATTTTTCTGCGACGGCTTGCAACTTCTAATATCTGTGATTGCTGTCCGCCCAGAGCGACTCACAAGACGCCGGGGGAAATTACATCCGATGCCAGGAGACGATTCTGTCGGGCGGCGATTCTCAACATGAGCGCCGTGTTATTGCTCTAAGTAACAACATCTGTCACACAACGGCGGGAAATATGCTCTTTTATGTTCTGCGTCCAGAACAAAACGGCAGGAGGTTTATTTTCTAGCTTTCTTTTTTTTCACAGAGAGTAATTCTGCATGCGCTGCAGGCTGTATGTCCTGATGAAACTACCTCTGCCGCTTCAACGCAGCAACTCACAGGCTCATGAAATCACATTAGGAACCGTAGGATGGAGAAAATTGGAAAAATGACATCTATTTCATTCATTCATTCATTCATTCATTCATTATCACTCATCCTGCACTCGGGGATGCTGCAGTCTATCCAAGCTGTCATCCAGGGGTTCATCATATAGACATACAACCGTTCACTTATATAGACATGCAACTATTCACCCTCTCATTCACACGTATCATAAACATATGAAAACTTATAAAAAATCATTTAGAGACACGCAAACATGCACACATCACATGGAGAGATACAACCATTCACACGTCATAGAGACATACAACCATTCACTGTTTCAAATATCATATAGACATGCAACTATTCACCCTCTCATTCATTCATACATCATATTGAGACATGCAACCATTCATTCACGTATTGTCTAAACATACAAGCGGTCACTCTTTCATTTGTACATCATAAAGACAGTCAACCATTCACACATTCACGCATCAATTAGACATACAACTATTCAATCTCTCATTCATTCATAATAGATATATAACTAGTCACCCTCTCATACGTCTATTATAATGCATATTAGAGACGTATGAAAATTCCCCCTCATTCATACATCAAATAGAGGTATATGACCATTCACTCATTCACACGTCATATAGACATCCAAGCATTTACTCTCTCATTCATACATCATAGAGAGACATATAGTTAGTCAACCTCTCATTCAAACATATCAGACGTATGAATTCACCCTCTCATTCATGCATCATATAGAGCAGTGTTTCCCAAACCACTGTGCCGCGGCACATTAGTGTGCCGTGAGAGATCATCAGGTGTGCCATGGAAAAATGCCCACTTTCACCTGATTGGTCCGAAAATTATTTATCCAACGCAAATAATGTGTCTTCCTATGTCTATGTGGGCAGCGTGCCCATTCGATGGCAACGGGTAGTGAATTAACCTGTGCATTTGTGTATCAGAGTGATTAGTAACGCTTTGTGTGATACATTTTTAAAATAAAAAGTACTTGTATCTGCGTAAACAAACAGGCAGCATTGTTGAAAACTACCAAGACGAGTGAGAAAGCAGTGAAAGCTTGCTATAAAGCTGCTGAACTCATCTCTAAATCCAAACAGCCACACACCGTAGCAAAACATTAATACTACCTGCCGGCAAAATCATTTTTAGAAGAAATGCTCGGCTCTGGCGTTGATAAAGAAATAGCCAGAGTTCTCTCAAATAATACCATTTCCAAACATATTGATGACATGTCTTCTGACATTGCAAAAAAGGGTTCTGGAAAAGTTGCACATCAGTGAGAAATTTGCATTGCAACTTGACGAATCTACAGATATTAGATATATTAGATTTCACGTAAGTCTCAAGTCTCAAGTAAATTGAGACTACTGTTTCATTCTAATTCATTAAAAACTGCTTTTGACATATTTATTTGGTGGTGTGCCGTGTGATTTTTCTAATGTATAATATGTGCCGTGGCTCAAAAAAAGGTTGGGAAACACTGATATAGAGGCACAACTGTTCACCCTCTCATTCACATGTCATATCAAGACATGAAAATTCTCATTCACACTCCATGTAGAGACATACAAGCATTCACTCTTTCATTCACACAAAAAAATCTAGACGCTCCAATGACAGACATGCAGAACATGGCTCCTCCTGCAAGAACCCAAGAGGGGACCTTCTTGCTGTGAGGTCCCGCAAACTTCTATTTTCGGTTCAAGGGTCGGCAGATCAATTCCCGGACCTTCCCATCCGCAATGAACGAATGAAAGCAATCTAGCAGCAGAAACAAGAATAAACACGGGAATGAATATATATACAGAATAAGATGACACTAAAAAACCTTCACAAAGCTCAATTTCTAAGCCGTCAGTGTTGGTATGAGAGCAAAACAGACTCTGAATTCATTAAATAAATCAGACGAAGCAGCATCTTCACGCATCGACTCCCGCTGCTCCGCTCCTGAGACGGAGTTGATAGATGTAAGTGAATCCAGCCATCAAACAATGTGGGAAAGCCGACTTTTCAAATGGTTCAATCAAAATCTGAGTGCACTGATTGTTTTTCCTTTCCGCGGGATGAACTCCTGTTATTATTCCAGAAGTCGTAAGTCCGGCTGTTTGACCTCTGGCGGCTTCCCGGGCCCTGACACCGCACGACTTTGGCCAGAAATGCCTTTGCACACCGTGAGCTGCCAGCTCTCCTCTCAAAGCAACGCCTGTGAATTACCACCCACAGCACACACACACACACACACACACACACTGGCCAGCGTGCCCTTGAGCGAAAACATTCGTTAGACCCTGAGCCGTCACATGTTGGCTGGACCGTAGCCTGGAAAGGTCCTGCAGCGCGACGCTCTCCTTGTCGCTACAGCACTGACTCCCGCCGCCGTTTTGCAGTCGGTCCTCCATCAGGTCAGGATTAGATGAGAAGACATTTACTTTATTGATCCCAAGACTAGAAAATTATTTGGCAACAGAAGCACAGCATACTAAGAGCAGACAATGACACACTAAATTAAAATAAAAAAAAAATAAAAGTAAAAATGAAAGTAAATAATTAAAAAATATTGATAATAAATAATAAATAATAAATAATACAAATTAAAATCTGATTCAAAAACTCTTTATACATATTTTCCTCATATCAGTGATGCCAGAAATATCGGAAATAAAAATCATAGCGCCGGATTCTGAGAGGGGCAAAGCACTAGTTTTGCAGATATACCGTTAAACTTGTCTTGAAGGTGCACAAATCCAGAACTGCAAGAGTCGTCCAACTGAAGGATTGGACGCTCCAACCCAGATCCCATAATTATAAATTATGTTATTGATTATAAATTAATTAACTATAAATTATGTTATTGATTATCATTTAGATATTTGCGCCTGATAATGAGATGAGATGTACTTTAACGATCCCATGCTCTGGAAATTGTTTAGCAGTAGCAGCAAGACATGCAAGGACAAGACAGCGACAAGCTAGCTAAAAATACCAGTAAAAATGAATACATTTTAAAAATAAATAAGCTCTGAAGTGTAAAAGTAAAATCTATAAAAAAAAAAAAAAGTCTCTCCATATTTACCGATATGCAGGAATAAATAATGAGCAAAGTAGCAATGTGAAGTAGCGCGGATTAGCATGTGTTATTGTTTGGGGTTATGGCATGAGGTAGGCTTGTTCTTTGCATCTCTAGATTCTCTCAAATCTATCAAATTCTTGAACCACCCACTGGAAAAGTAATGACTATTTCAATGCTAATATCCAACCCCCGCCGCTGGAGTGTTTTCTGCTCGTTGCCATGACTGCATCTCCCCCCCCCGAGAGACACAACTGTCCACGGTGATACAGCACAAATTTGCGTCGGGGAGAGCCGGGGCGCCACCCGTGCCAGAACCTCCTCTCTGCCGACTAAACGGCGGGAATCAATGTCGGGCTCGGTAATAGCCCAGTTCTGTGTGGCTGCATATCTGGGGCTGCCACGGCTGATTCAATCTGCAGACGTCGGCGGTAATGCCCGGGCCATTTTCACAGAAAAAAAAAGGGATGGGAGGCAGATTTGCATGCCGCACGAGTGGTGAGTGGTGGGTCTTTTAGTGTGTGACACAAAAACAACCACCGCTTGTTTAACACTAAGCTTAGGATTTGAAAAAAATAAGGTGAATAAGATGAAATGCAGTTGTCACAGCAGCATTAGGGCGAGGAAAGGTGTGCAAATAGTAACAATAGAAAATGTGTATATAAAGGATACACAATCTTCTTTACCTTTCAGCTTTTCCCTTCAGGGGTCGCCATGGCGAATCAACTTCTCCATCTAATCATATTAGATAGAATATTGTATCCTCCTCTCTCACACCAGCTAACTTCATATCCTTTCTCACTACGTCCATAAATCTTCTCTTTGGTCTTCCTCTTGACCTCCTGCCTGGCAGCTCCAATTCTAGCATCCTTGTGGAATACATTCACGATCCCTCCTCTGCACATGACCCAGCCATCTCAGTCTGGCTTCTCCAAAACATCTAACATGTGCTGTTCCTCCGATGGACTCATTCCTGATCCTATCCATCCTGGTCGCTCCCAAAGAGAACCTCAACATCTTCATCTCTGCAACCTCCAGCCCTGCCTCCGTTTTTTTCATCGTTGTAACTGTTTCTATGCCATACAGCATCACTGGTCTCACTACTGTCTTGTACACCTTTCCTTTCATGCTGGCTTATAGTCTTCTACAGTCTTCGCTACAGATCACAATGTCATCTGCAAACATCATGGTCCATGGATGCCATCCATCACCTCTGCAAACAAGAAGGGGCAAAGCAGATCCCTGATGGAGTCCCAACACCACCTTGAACTTACACCTTCAGTACACCTCCCCACTGTCTCACAGCTAGCATACATGTCTTGCGCCAGTCTGACATATTCTCCGCCACTCCAGACTTCTTCATGCAATACCAGAGTTCCTCTCTTGGCACCCTGTCGTATGCTTTTTCTAGGACTTCAAAAGAGCAAATAGCGCCCTCTGATCTTCTCTGTACTTCAAATAAAGGATATACTACAATAAATAATAAAAAGATAAATGCCTTGTGCAGGGAGTGGTTATAGAAATAGCAGTAGATGTGGATAGTGAAAATGAAATAATAAATAAGGTGTCCTGGAGAGTGTATACATATTATAACTGCACGAATGGGAGTGGTAAGTAAAGATGGAGGTCGTGCAAAACATATTTTGTCACAAGCGAACCCTGAGCCAATAATAAGTCGCGGTAAAATCTGGAAACACCCACCCCCGATGGATTGGACCAGTGAGCGCTTTTTAGGAGCCTTATACATCTGCTTGTATACAAGGATATTAGTATTTTCTGCAATTCTTGATTGCCGCCCACAGTCCAAAAACCAGAGGGGATTCATATGTGAAATCCAAGAATTGAATTAGTGTCCTACACTTACCCCTTAATAATAAAGATACTAAATATACTTAGAGAGCCCTTTCCATCAAAGCGCTGCACAAGTGAAAAGAGTCCTTATGCTATTTAATTTTTTCTCTTCTACTTAGCAACGAAATGACCAACAGCAGATGTAAATTAGCTTTCTTGCTAAATGCCAACAGAATTACATAATTACACTTACCTATCCTGAAACACCCAAAAGTCTAAACTGGAGGAAATTATCAGACAAAAAAAAAAATGACAAAAGTGAAACTGTAATAAAAGAAAAAAACATAAGAATAAGAGAGCGGACAAAAACAAGAACAAACTAAAATTGTGTATTTGACGCGTATCCTTCCGCTGCGCTCACAAACTAGTTCACCTGTGGTGTTTGTTGAAAAGTTGAAATTCATTTTTAAAATGATTAATGTGACGAAATGCGTAAGCTGTAAATTTGCAACACCTACGGACGACGTAAATCCAAGACTCCGTGGATTTAAACTTTATTTGTAATTTTGTTCACCTCTTGCATATTAAACAAACACATATTTAATCAAAATGTACATCATGAAAAACCAAATTGAAGTGAAGCCAAATTTTCATCGGGCCACTCATTCCGGTCAAACGCACGCGGAGTTTAAATGCACGTTGAGTTTAAAATCTGGACAAAAACACGGAAAAAAGTCAGCTCTCCGCGTCGGCGACGATACTCGCACAACATGTGCAAGATGTAATGATGCCCGCTGGAAGCCAAAGCCTTGTGTTGTCTGGAGATGATCCTCTCATTAAGCTAATGATCCAGAGACACCTCATTTGTTAGGCAGAGGTCCTGGGTCGGGACGGCAGAAACGCAATTTTGTTTTAAAGCAGCCTCAGCTCCTGATAATGTTGCCGCTAATGCAAACATTTAATTGCTCTGCGGCAAAAAAAAAAAAAAGTCCATTTTCTTCTGTGTCTTTCCATTAACTCGTCTATAAGGATCAGCGCGATTATGCTTTCCCTTTTTTCCTTCCTCCATGCAGGTCCTGAACTTTTATTCTCCTGCGTCGTCATGTTCCCTCTTCGCTCGTTATTTCCCGCAGGGTGGTGCTCGTGGAGAACATCCCAGAGGACATTGCCTTCCCGGACAACGGTACGTCCCACCTCCCAATTTTGGAGGGGCTCTACAGCCTGCTGGACGGAGCGAGGCGCGCCGTGGAGATCGTGTCCCCGCTGTGGCTCCTTAACTCCTCCGAGTATGAGTCCAGCTTCCAGCCCGCTGCCAGACAGGTAAAGGAAGGTATCATAGTAGTAGCCCAGCGCTCAATGCGCTTAAAAAATTAGCATTGAAAAATAGCATAGGACAGGGGTCGGCAACCTTTAACTCCCAAAGAGCCGCTTGGACCCGGTTTCCACGGCAAATAAAACACTGGGAGCCCCAATTATTTATTGGCAGAAGCACGACGCGAGCAAGGATTCCGCATAAACAGGGATATCACCGGGAATAACACCAGAGGCGGAATCAGGGGGTAAAATCAGGACAAAAGGGGCTCCGGCTGAGCGCTTTGCATCACATTTGAATGGGGAGCAGGAAGGGACAATCCAGAGACCGAGGAGAAGGAACCAGCTGCAGACAATCAATATCATGACAGCCGGTTGGACGAGACTCGACGATGATATCGAGTGTCACGATGCATCGGCGTCAATGAAAGGTCCGGATATACAGCAATACCTTGATTTATGTGATGAACTGTTTCCATCAGCGAGCGCTAATGCAATTTACTCATGACTCAAATTAAGTTTCCCCATTGAAATGTATTGAAACGCTATGAATCCGTTCCAGCCCCCCCCCCGGTTTTGGTGGGTTTTTAAATAAGAAAAATGTACTTCATAAATAACAAATAATTTAAATTAAAAAAAAACATCATGAAAGAGAATGTAAAGAAATAAAGCGGTGTAATTGAGTGTCGTTATCTCAAAGACTGGACGATGGGTGGGGAGTTTAATTCGGTGCTCTATCGCTAACTTACTGGCTACGCACCTAATGCTAAATGTAACATGCACACTTTGCTACACTTTATGTCTAAACTCTTTCTAAAACCATCAAACCGGTTCTGAACGACTCTTCCGACGCCTCATTCCCATAAATTTCTCCTGCCTTCTCACAGATGATGCCGTATCTCACCGACAACAATTTCTCCGTCTCTTCCTGGACGCGTCCACCACACGTTTTTCACGTTTTTCCATGATTTTTTCTGGGGCTACCTAGCGACGGGCAGCATATCCACCTGTTTTTAAATGCCACTTCACGGGCAGCGGCGGCCACAATCGGTGCCAAACACTCACCCCCGCTTGCTACTAACCAAAATCTGGGCTCAAACCGCAAAGCAAAACGGATCGGATCTCGGAAAACTCCCGAGTCGATGCGCAACCGAGTCAAGGTTCCGCTATTCTTGAGGGAACGTGAGATATGGGAAGTTAACCGCGCACCGGAAGTGGAGCTCAGAAGCATGGACCAGTGATTTGAAGTGATTTCAGGCCACCTCAAGTCAGCTTCTCATTTTGGAACACACACACACATACACACACACACCACTCTATATGTCTGAGACCAATATGTCAGGACTAATGACGGCCCTAGGCCGCTCATTGAAAAGTAATCCCTTCCTGGCCGGCCCCGGGGTCGGAGGGGCTAATGGCCCGCTAGCCTTGCGGCCAGCTTTCGGCCAGCAGACGCTGAAAAAGAAACCCTCGTCTGCAGGTGAGGCTGGGCGGGGAATCTGATTAAGCTGAAAAAAAAGGGGGGGGGGGGGTGCCGATGGCAACAACACACACACACACACTGCTATAGCAATTCATCAGAGAAGGTGATCTGGCGTATCTAAAAAGTCTTTGCATGCAATGGCGTCCTGAAATGTCCTACTCTGGGGAGAGAGAGAGAGAGAGGGGGAAAGCGAGCTTCCTCTCAGGTTTGCAGGCGATCTCAAGACATTCGCTGATTTTACTTTCACGCTTGATGTTCAAGCCTGGCGCCAAGAAACCTAGACATTCCCCGAAAACATCAGAGAGCGACGGAACATGAACGATGCGTTGAGTTTACCTGGATTTTTAAATCGCTTCATTCCTCGGAACTTCCAAGCATAAATAAACGGAGAAATATATATTTATAACCTATCTTTAACCTAAAAAAAACAAAAACTGTGCAATATTTCATTTCACTGTGCAATATTCAGAACTGTGCAATATTTCATTTCATAACAGCTACACTACAATTTTTCCTTTTATCATACTATTGTGCACTCCTTACCTCACTTGTTACTAAGACACTTATAGTTTTATCACTTGTTTACTAAGACACTTTATAGTTTCACTGAGACACTTTATAGTTTATAGTTTATTTTTATTTCTAATTCTGCCTTTTCTTTTATTATTTATTACTGTTATATTTTCTGTAACTCTGGCACAACAATTTCCTTCGGGATTAATAAAGTTGTCCTTATCTTATCTTATCTTATCTTATCTTATCTTATCTTATCTTATCTTATCTTATCTTATCTTATATTTATAGCGATAGTTACCAGGTTGTTGTGATTTAATTTCATATTCGCTAGAACAGGAGACGTATGTGAGGAGACGTTACAGAAAAGTTTCACATCCAAAAAATACATGATAAAAATCGATAGGTTATTCAAATATATGGAAAAGGTTATGTTCTGCATTGATAACGTGGGTTTTCTGGTTGTCTCCCCCACCACCACCACCACCCAGGGCCGGGCTCTGCTGTCGAGGCTGCGGGGCCTGGAGGAGAAAGGAGTCCAGCTGAAGATCTCCAGCGGGATGATCAACTCCAGCGAGCTCATGATGCTCTCCAGACACAGTCAGCTCTCTTGTATTCTACTTCCTGCGTGTGTGTCTGTCCTTTAGACGGGATGCTGCATGACTCCTCTGTTTTGCCGGCTGTGTGTGTGTGTGTGTACGTGCATACGTCATCAGTGTGTTTGTGTTCATGTCTGTAATTATCGCATCCGCGGGGAGGAGGGAAAATTACAGAAACGGGAAATTATGTGCGAATATTTTCCTCTCTCTTTGTTTGTTTATTTTTTTGCATTTTCGGCACTGAAGCAGTTATTATTTTTAATCAAACTCACCTTAAAATTAGCAAGTAAAAGTTTTTTGTTAAATTATGACCTGAAATATCGGGAGTAATAAAGAGTAGTTTCTGTCCATCCACGGATTTTAAGTGCTTTCAATGGCCACAGAGAGGTCAAAGATCAAAACTTCCCATCTGCATCGTCACGATCGGCCTGTTTGGATCGTAAATGTTTCTCACGTGTGAAACGTTGTCCTCTCTCTGCAGATGCTGAGATTCACTATTTGAACACAGCGGCGCTGATCAAGGGCCACCTCCACGCCTCCTTCTGGGTGGTCGATAGACGCCACTTCTACATCGGCAGCGCCAGCATGGACTGGAGATCCCTAGCCACTGTAGTACACACACACACACACACACACACACACACACACACACAACGTTTGGTTCATTCGTTCACTATTCGGGAGCTGGAATTTAGGGTCTCCTATGAACCCCGGAGGAACCCCACATGGAGACTGAATCCGCCCCCGTCAGAATCCGACCAGGGGCTCTTCTTGCTGTGAAGTTTGCATGTGAAACAAAAATGATGTGAAAAAATTCCATTAGATTTCAGTCATATAATATATCACAAAACTGGAAAAAAAAAAGGGGGAAATGCAGGTCCACGGGGTGCGTCCCCCACGTTTTTGGGTTGGGGTTTGGGCCCCTGATGCTGCTCCGGCCTGCAGCAATAAAGCCCGCGGGGGTCAAAACGTTCGCGATCGCCCCTGCAAACACCACTCAGGGCTCATACGTAGGCTGTCAGACGTTTACGTGGACACTTTGCTCATTGTACGGTACGTCCATGGAGGGTCCCGGAGAACAAGCTGAGGATGCAAAGTGCCTCTTTTAAATGAAAGTGAAAAATGGAGCAATGAAAAGAGGGCAGAACGTTGTCTTCCGCTGCACCGGGCAAAGATCTGTAATTGGATAAATATTCAAAGTTCCTGTGCCTCGAGAGGACTGAAGCTCTGTTTGCAGGATTAAATGCGTGAAAGTATCTTAAAAGGGCGTGTTACTTTGACAGGAATCAGATGAATGTAAAGGAGGTACTTATATCCATTCAGTTTAAGATGCTAACGGCGTGCGGTGTCATGTGACTGTGCTTGTGGTCCTGATGTAGAGGAAGGAGCTGGGAGTGCTGGTGTACAACTGCAGCTGCTTGGCTTTGGATCTCCACAGAGTGTTCAATCTCTACTGGGGGCTCCAGTACAGGGATTTCATCCCCACCTTCTGGTCCAAGCGGTTATTTGCCCTCTTCAACAGAGACAAACCCCTCGATCTCACCTTCAACAGCACCAAGGCTCAGGCTTACGTCTCAGTAAGTCACCTCTTGCTAAACCTTACTTTGTTGAGATCGATTTTTCTTCAGGAAATGTCAAGTTTTAATTACGGAGAGCTTCATGGACCTTGTCATCGTCTATAAAGCTTATCCTCCGGTCAGGATCATGGGGGGCAGGAGCCGTTTCATGCTGGACCTGTCAATCACTGAGCCACCGTGTTTTCCGCACTATAAGGCGCATCGGATTATTCAATGAATGGCCTGTTTTAAAACTGTTTTCATATATAAGGCGCACCACATTATAAGGCGCATAGAATAGAAACTACTGCAGTGGCTGGGTTTGCGTTATGCATCCACTAGGTGAAGCTGCGCCAAAGGGAATGTCAACAAAACAGTCAGATAAGTCAGTCAAACTTCATTAATAGAATACAAACCAACGTTCTGACAACTCCGTTAACTCCCAAAACAAGTTAGTGCAATCACAACACGGCACTGTACGTAGCTCTTACCGGTATTTGCGCCGCGTTCATTGAAAACAATGTATTTCCAACTCCATTTGTCACAGTTCAAAGCTTTTAATAAAACGAAAGCACCAAGAAGGACCGCCTCTAAATTAATTGATGTTCATGTCGCTAGCTAGCACTGTTGCCTTCATTTGAAGAGTGACTGTAGAGACGCTTCTACTTGCTGCTCTCTGTTCAACAACCCACTGTTCAAGTTTGTCCTCCAATTGTTGCCATCTCGCAACAATACTGTTGTTGGGAAATACTGTTAAGTCGTCTTTACTCGGCGCGGGTCATCTTGTCGCTTCCTCCCCTTCCGCACCGTTCATTATTGTTGAATTCTCTCGCTGCTGCTGTTTTCCCGTGTTCTACTGCCTGACTCATCTCCTTGGGTTTGAACTCTGCGTCCCGCACCACAAGTGATGTGGGACTGGAGTTCACCTTTACCATTTTTACCGCTGCTACTTCGGCGACGCCCCCTGACTGCGGTAGCCATAATTAACCAATATTGATCCACACATAAGGCGCATCGGATTATAAGGCGCACTGTCGGTTTTTGAGAAAATTAAAGGCTTTTGGGCGCGCCTTATAGTGCGGAAAATACGGTACTTCGAAACATAGTCATTCAGACGTCATAAAGAGACACAAAAACATGCACTCACTCATTCACACATCGTATGTAGACGCAGATTCGTTCACAAAGCGCTAACTACTGCGCCGCCCCAATATGTAAACAGAAAAAGGATTTATTTACATCTTCATGTACGAGTCCTTCACGTCCTACGACCACTTTGATTTTCCGAACTGAGGCTGCACTCTGTCATTTCACACTCGGGTTTATGAAAGTTGACATGGACTGCATTACGCAGAAGATAAGGTGCAGTCACAAATCGTATAAAACAACTGGACATAAATTCCAGTCTGGTCGAGTGAAGCTGACACAAAATAGTTTAATGGTCACATGTTTTGTGCAGATCTCAATCACGTGCTGCAGTTTAGTCTTCTCCTCCGTTGTCTATCCGGATCTACCGTGAGCCGATCGCCACGTATTAGCTGTTAGCATTGGGTTGCAAATCCCATGGGTTTAACAAAAAAAAAAAAAAAAGGGGATTTCTTTTTATTCGCCGTTGATATTCCAGACTGTCCTGATTTTTCCGATTCATTCACATGCGCTTTGGTCGCGGCTTTGAGAATTTCACCTCTTCCCAGCTCAAATCGAGATTGAAATTGGTTCTCCTGGGAATTAGGCCACTACTGTGCTCAGGATTATGAATAATATAGAGCATGCAAATGGCTTTTTGGTTTATTTAATTTAACAATGTATGTGTTTTAAGGTTTTTTTTAATGGAACCTCATTTCTGTGATCCTGCAGATAATCACCTATATTGATTCAGGACAGACTTAAAATACCATACATACGATTTTTGATTTCATAACAACAGGTTTAACTTTAAAAAGTGCAGAATATACAATGTGCACGTCACATTAAGCAGCCAGCCAGCACTTGAGATGCAGAGGCGACATCCAGCGGAGGTGACAGCTTGGTGGGAGAGTAAATTTTTTATACAGCCTGTCTCTGCAGGAGACCCGGCATCATCGCCGCCCTCGGGATGACTGATGCCGATGTCATCCCCACCTGCAGCCAAAATCAGTCGGCGATGCTGAGCTGTCAGACGATGAAATGATCAATGTAAACACAAATCCTAAACCTTCACAAGACCCGCTCGGGGAAGTTAAGTTGTGTTTAAATTTGAGGCAAGTCCCAAATACAGCCGTTGGGAGAATATCCCAGTTTGATCGCTGAGATTCAGCGCAAAATCTTCGTCTAAAATCAGCCAAAAAGCCAATGCCATCTCCCGTCATATGCACTCTGCAATTATCTTATTTTTTTTATGACATTTTCCACATCCTCACTTGGGTTTTTGTTAAATACAGTTTGAAAATGCAAATGGGAGGAAACTGTGTCATGGGGGTTTAACTTTCCTGTCCCTATAGGTAAGTAACAGCGGGTCCTAAGTCTCCTCGCTCTTACAGGGGAAGCGAACAGGCGCACAGATTATGAACAACTCATTTCATGCCAGAGTAAATATTGGATGCACTTTTCATAAGCCAAGTCTTTAATAAATGCGAAAATAGTATTCTGAAGGAACAAAGGGGTCTCTGTCTCAGGAACGTTGGTTTCATTTTTCGACCAAACTGATACTCCAAGCCGAGGGTCCGAGACTCGCAGAACAAACAATATTTTATGGCCCCCTGCCTGAAATCAAATCTTTGTGTTTGTGCGCCTTATTTTCTCACATACATCAGGGGGTTTTATACTTTCCAAAAATGGAAAGTACCTTTGTAAAGTATTTTTTGGTTTGAAATTTGAAAACAAATTGGTTTTTTGATGGAAAACGTCTAGAGACATTGCTAAAACGATCTTTTCTTATTTCTATACAAACCATAAAAACAATACAATGCATCTTAAAAAGATTGATTTAATCACCAGAATAGCGAGCATTAGCCTTGTAAACATTATACCTCCTCTTTTACATGCTAAAAATCCATTTCTAATCAATTCTAGTGGCAAATTTTCCCACAGTGACAAGATTTTCTCTTTTAACTCAACAACATTTTTAGGTTGTGATTTCATCAATTCTTTTTTAATATTCATTTTTAATATTCATTCATCATGTATTTTTTTAGAGGAACAGTTCATTATATTATTACGATTTTATAATTTACCTGTTCACTCACTTTACACTAAAACAAAGGAAAAACTAGAAAACATTCCTCTAAAGTTTAAATAAAATGCCAAAAAAATGTAATATTGAATTTACAATTTTCATTTTGTTCAATCTACATGATACCCAGTTGGACCGCACTTAAATATTAAATAAGAAATGTGTCCCGACAGCCAAAATAATTGCCCATCCTTGACCTAGACCCACCCAAAACCCTGGCGGCTATATTCGCAAACTCCCCACAGGTCATAAGAAATGAAGTATCCCCTCGGATGAGAGAGTACTCTTGTCCGCACAGAGACCTGGCCATCGCCATTGACAAAACCCTGGTAAGGCAAACCCCAACTGCGAGAAACCTGGGTTTGGTCCTCGACAACCAACTGTCATTCTCAGTCACACGTTCCTGCAGATTCCTCCTCTACAACATCAGGAAGATCCGCAGATTCCTGACTGAGGATACGGCGCAGATACTCATCCAGGCTTTAGACATCTCTCGTTTGGACTACTGCAACTCCCTCCTTGCTGATGCCCCAGCGGTGACCATCAGGCCTCTGGAAAGCGGCGGGCCGCCTGGTGTTCAACCGTCCCAAATTCTCCCACACAACCCCCTTTCTTATGTCCCTTCACTGGCTCCAGGTAGTCGCCCGCATCAAGTTCAAGTCCCTGGTTCTCGCCTACCGGGCGGTGAATGGGTCTTATCTCCAGGTTATGGTCAAGCCACATGTCCCAACCCGTCCCCTCCGATCTGCCACCTCTGGGCGACCGACCACCGCGTCACTCAGAGCCGTTCCACCTCAATGGTGGAACGAGCTCTTAAAAAAGGTCAGAACAACAAGGTTGCTGCCAATCTTTCACCGGAGCTGAAAACATACCTCTTCACCAAGCACTATCCTAATAATTGCACTTAGCCTCCCCTCCCCCCAAAAAATGAATGATGAACTGAATGTTTGTATGTACATGGTTCTGAGATGGCTATTTGACTGAGTGGTCACTTCTGACGTCCGACTACCGGTACTTTGGATCTTCGGTGACTGAATTGTAAGTTGCTTTGGACAGAAGCGTCTGCCAAATGACTGAACTCTAATGTCATGTAACGTTATGGGGGGAAAAGTCTTCAAGCGAAGAAATTCAAGTCCATTTGCCACGACAAGAATACATCATACAGAGATTCCAACCACTAACTCCCAGAGTTCATTAGCTAACCACTGTCATATTAAAGAAACCCCTGTCATCTTTGAAAACATCTCGTGTTCCTCCTCTGTTGACAGAGCTCCCCGGATGTTTTACTCCCCAAGGATCGCAGCAGCGACCTAGAAGCCATTTCCAAGGTCATACAAGAGGCCCAACGTTTCATCTACATCTCCATCACCGACTACCTGCCGCTCCTGGGCAGTAGCTCTCACAGGTGAGTCGAGCAGCCGTGGAATCCCCTTTTCCCCCGGCATCGTCTGACAGCATCGCCATTAAAAAGGCGGGACGCTTTGTTTTGACTGGTGTGATCGAACGCGCGGTATCCCCGGTCTGCCCGTCTGGCTATCTGCCCGCGTTTGTCTGTGTCCGCGCCAAGGTACTGGTCTCGTATCGACGGTGTCATCCGGGAGGCTCTGATCCTGAGGAAAGTCCGGGTTCGTCTGCTGATAAGCTGCTGGGAAAACACGGATCCTCTCACTTTTAACTTCGTCTGGTCCCTGAGGAGTCTCTGCATGGATCAGGCCAACTGCTCGCTGGAAGCCGTAAGCATGGGGTAGCAAGCAACTACGCTGTTTTCCAGTTCACGCTTTACCAATATCTGTGTGTGTGTGTGTGCGTGTGTGTGCAGAAGTTCTTCGACCCGCGAGTGCAGTGGGACGGCACTCTCCAGGGGATTAACCACAACAGGTTTATGGTGACGGATAGAGCCATTTATCTGGGTGAGCTCAATGATTCATTTTCCTAGTGCTTTTCCTCGGGCATCGCTTTCATCAGCAGCAAAGGAGCAAATCAATGTTTTAAAATAAAAGCTTTCTCCAGTTGAAACACTTATGTTTTGATGAAATTCACCTGGATTTGTATGAGGGATTTAAAAAAAAAAAATACACCCAAAAACATCATAACGCGATTATTCGCACATTTAAACATAATTCATTCCCTGACAATAGATGAAAGCTACTCAAAAAAATTGGTCAAAAAGTTATTGGCTCCTTTTACCATGGAGTTTTTTGTCCTGTTTCCCCGACAGGTAACCTGGACTGGGTCGGCAACGAGTTCACTTTCAACGCGGGAGCGGGTCTGGTCATCACACAGCCGGAGCACGCCGACGAGAAGAACTCCAGCGTGGTGGAGCAGCTGCGCAAGGCGTTCGAGAGGGACTGGTTTTCGAAATACACTCGCTCCCTCGAGGCCGATAAGGTCCCCATCTGCGACAAGCACCACAACAACAGGCTGGCGCCGGTCAAGGCCAAACATCTGGATGCTGGACCCGCGCCTATCAGGGAGGGCCAGCGTGAGATCACGCCGGCGCAGATGAAGAACGGCCGCAAGGACGATGAACGCCCCGCGGTCAAGGGTTGGCGTCACGAGAGCAAAATCAAAATCGGTCACCAAAGCATATCCGGCGGATCGGTGCAAATATCGGACAATTACCAGGAGGTGAAGTTGAGTCACCTTGACAACAAACAGGCTCCGGTCCAAGACGGCTATCCTGAACATCCCCCGGAAACACACAGTCAGTCGGCCGAGAGCAGCGGCAGCAGGGAGATCTACAACGGCTTCCTGTGACCGCCAGGCGCCCCTGAGGACGCCCGTCTCTGGACAACGTGTCCGACTTGAAGAAATTCTTTGTAGCATTTTATTATTGTATTTTTTTTTTTTCTATAAAATGTGCAAAAAAAAACAACCCATGGGCTTCATTTCAAGAGGAACTCTGGAAGGGACCTAGATGCTCCTCTGCAATCTGGCACCTGTGATGGACAGTTGAAGAATACGCCAAAATATATACACATATGTATATATTCCTTTTTTTTTAAGGATATTTGAACCCTGCTATTTATTGAAACTCTTTCCTGCCTTGCTGAAGTCTCCATACAAAGGGTTTCAGACAAAGTTTCACTGATTCCTTCTACACTGTATGCCACCTACAATGGACGTGGCAAAGGGGGGGGGGAGATACCTGCATGCCCATGTAGGAAATGAAATTAGTGTAAAACAAGCAGCTGCTGCGACATTCACACACACATTTTACCGTACCGAAAGTCCGTTTCCCTCTGCCCGGTGCGTGGTGGAGGAGACCCTGGACTGTGTATATAGTTTTACACATGCTCAGCTGTATTCTGAGTTGCTTCGCGTTCAACCGATATTTGAAACTGCACAAAAACGTCGGACAACCGACGGCGACGTCACGGAAAGCTACAAGCTATCGATTCAACCGTGGATGGAGCGAACGAAAGATGGCGCAAGTTGTTAAACCTTTAAAACCGTCGTATATCTGAATGTACATTTATCAGATCCAAAGAATATCAAGCGATGCGATGATGGTTTTCTTTTACACTCATTCATCAGCTTGAGTGAGCGAAGCGGCCTCGTGGTTCGCGGCGTTCGACGGGAGATCGATCGGAGCCGGTCCGTCGGAGTGGAACTCGGCGTTGAAACTATCACACACACCGCGGCTCCTTAAAACACAATCGGCGCGTGGAGGGTGTCGTCACAGCGAGGCCGCGAATGTCGGCTTTCGCATTTTACGGCCGCCGAGCTGTCATAAATATGACGGAGCGGTTCGACGGTTTACTACCGAACGCCAAAAGATCATAACTAGAAGTGTGAAGCCGTGAGATGTTCATCGCGTAAATGAGAGACTGAAACGACCTGAGAGGATCCTCACCGATAATCATTGAAGATCCCATAAAAAAATCTGAAGAAAAGGAAAGCCCCGGCAGACCGAACTCGAAGTTGTGACTTATTGGACAAACACTAAAAGGGGCAGTTATTACAGTCGGGGGAGGGTCTGTGCTGTCAGACAGATCAATAAAATGAATTTTTAAAACGGCCTGACAGATGCAGGAGCTGCAGCTTAATTTCAAGGATGCACCTTCTGCTGTGTCCGACCCGTGGAGTTAAAACACGGAGAAGCTCCTGTTGTTGTGTTTTAAACCACAGCGTGTCACTTTATGAGACTGATATCAGTCCAACAAACCCATATGAACGGATGTATCGATTCAATGTTCTTGTTTTTTTTCCCCTGTTTTGTTTTAGAAGATGGAAGAATGTACTTCTGGCGATAAGCGGTTGCTGTCATTTTGAGGAGAAACTAGATGAACCAGGCAGATCATTCAATATAATGTCATATTAAATGCTGGCAAATCCACAGACAAACTACCGATCCCGGTAGTAGAACAGGGATTTATGAGACAAAAACCCTATAACAAACCTAATCCGGGCCGTTGTAGATGAATTCTGCCATCTAGAGGATACCGCTATGCCTGACTTCTTGCACAGCACTACATTTAATCTATTTTATTTTGTTTGTTTTGTTGGTGGTGGTGGTTTAGAGTGAACAGAGACACCATTATGTATATTTGGACCACAGCCATGGCAATATAATGAGCCAATGCATAAGTTCTTTGTTTACTCTTTCTTCATATGGTGGGATATTTAATCAACAATTGTTCCCGGTCTCTCAAGTGTGTTTTGGTGCTGACGTGGTATTTTACCACTTTTCTTTTTTTTCATTTGGCTGTTCCCCAGTCAGAGAGACAAAAGGTCTTGCCCTTCCATCTAAACAAATAGAAATGATTCAGCGCTCGGGTCTGGCCGGGTGTCACGAGGGTACGAACGATAACAAAAACTACAAAAACTTCAAAAACTACATATACATATTATTTGATAAAGAATCCTGTGGTTTCACAATAGACAACAGGTAATGTCATACACTTGATTCCAAAACTAAACACATATGTTTCGTACGTAAAGCTGTATCTCTGTAATGGGAAAAAGATTGTGGAGAATATTACCTCATGATTATTGCTCCCGCTAAGGCACTGTGTCAAAGAGACTGCATCGATGATAATCTGAAAACTGCATTGCGGACAGATTTCTACTTTTGCTGCTTTTTTTTTTTTTATTATCTTGTCATTTCTGTTTTCATTCATGGGACTTGGCTCTTAATCCTAAATCAGGAATATTGCAATTTTACCCTGTTCTAAGGTCAATATTCACAGACCACTTTTACGGCTCATTTTGAACCCTGATAAACTGACCATTTTTCTACTAATACCTTTTGAACTGCAATTTTAAATGTGGATGTACTGCAGCTCCGTTAACACAGAAGCCACGGTTTTTAATCTGCCACATGCACGCCGTGCTGTGTCTTCTGTTGTTGAACAATGCATACCGGGTCAAAATACAGCTTTTGCGAACCCAAAAGCACCAAGTTTGTAAAATAAGGACTAGAATTTCCCAAAAGGGGTGCAAACAGGTGCTAAGTTAACAGCTGGTCTGGCAGGCATTAGAAATGCATGTCTAGTCGCAGAACAGAACGCACATTTAGCATCAGGTCAGCCAGTTACGCACTTAAACGGCCTGAAAATCGGGGACAGAATGTATTACGTGTAAAGCAAGCGGAGGAAGAACTGATGTATTTTCACCTAATAGTCTTTGCAGACACACTTTTAAAGAAAAAAAAATCCAAACGAAACGTGGACGAGGTTAAGCTGCATACAACGCGGCGCCTCTCGTGACTGTTCCGATCTAAATGATCAGTGTCAAGCTTTTTCCAATGTCGCTCACCTTTATGCTGTTGTTTTCGGCTTCGACTGCGGCTTGCATGCCCTCGCCTTCATGCAAACGTGCACAGTAGATATATACAAGTCTTTCTAGTGATGATGATGATGATGAAATCTTATATACCTTTAAAAAAAACAGGAGGAATGTATATTTATTGGAATATCTTTGTTTATGCTCACTACTGAATAATATGATTGCAACATTTGTACTATTAATAATAAAAAAAAAACAACCTTACTCTTATAATTGGTGTCTGTTATGTGTGTTTATATGCGCTCGGGGATAAATGACTTGTCTGCTTTTCGCACAAAATCTGTTAATTAAAGCAAGCAGGCTTACAGCAAAAGTTAATCCTCGGTGAGCATGTTTAAATCACTGTGCTGCGGGCCGGTTGTCAATCAGGTCCTCCTTGTAACCTGAAAGAACAGGCGCCAAGAGGATTCAGGTCAACGCAAGAACAGACCGGCCCACAAACGGCCAGTTTGCACTGGCAGGCCGCCGCTCATCATAAATCTTAATTCCGTCATGATCACAGTAAAAGATTAACAACAGATTATCAAGTCGGCAAGGGAAAACCGAGTCTGGAAAATATGAAAAAAAATAATTAAAAAGCATCACAGCTTGAGTGCAAAAGAACAATTTAACCAGAGGGGTTTAAAAAGAAATCTATAAATTGAAAGATTAAACGATGAGAAATGATTTGCACACAAGTCTGCAGACTCCGGCGGCCTTCACCTGTCAATCAACGCAGGGAGTGACGTCACGGTTACCCCGGCAACCGATTAGGCGTCACCACCGCCCTTCGGACGCGAACTCATGAGTGCGCATTTCTCCTCCACCCGCCTCCTCCGCCGAGGGGCAGACCGTCGCCGCCGCCTCCTCTTGCTCCTCCTCGCCGTGGGGATGACCGTAGCGTAGCCCATGACGGACGGAGCCGACCCCGATGCCCGATTCGAGCCGTGCGGGTCGTGTGTGTGCGCGTCGTCGTAGCGGAGCCGGACGAGCCGAACCCCGGAGGAGCATCGCCGCGTCGTCGGCGAGCAGCGGCCGACATGGCTGAGGATGACAGCGAGTGGGTCGTGGAGAGCATCGTCGGCTACCTGGCGAGTCCCGAGTGGGTCATTCCCGTGTCGGACTTCATGGAGAACAAATGTACCGGTGGGTCGGGTCGTCGGTTCCGGGAGGGAGAGCGGTAGGGTACCAACGGCTGGAACCCAATGCTCTTTATCGCTAGCAAGACCGCTAAGCTAATGCTAGCATGTTTTTGTTTATGGGGGGTGGTGTTTCGAGTGCTACACCTGGACGGTTTGACGGCTCGAATAAGGTTGGGCTTCACTTCAACTTGTAAAACATGCGAGTTTACGTCATTTTGAGATGTAAATGACACTAGGGAGTGTGTTTCCCCCCCCTCAAAACCCAGTTAAAGTCGCATATTTAGTGTCTGATAAAGTAGCTGGTAGTAGCTAATAAAGCTGTCGAACACTCGAGAGCGTTGCTACTGCTGAGTTCAAGGCACAGCAAATTTAACGGAAATCCGAGTTCTGCCTGAAACGGCGCTCAGCCCGACCTCTTGACCCGTTTGTGTTAATTTCAGTATTTGACGACGAAGACGAAAACAAGTTGTCGTACACGGAGATCCATCAGCAGTATAAAAAATTGGTGAGTGCCCATGTGTCGTTTTGCCTCATCATTGTTATTCCTCTTCTGCTGTTTCACCACACCCTCCCTGATGTAAGCTGCTTTGCTTCTGTAGGTTGAGAAGCTGTTAGAGAATTACATGCAGGAGGTTGGCATCAATGAGCAGCAGTTTTTGGAGGCGTGCACATCCCCCTTCGCCAAGTCTAAAACTCTGCAGGTATGTTAAGCTCCTTGTTAGCGCACCACTCTCAGTCCTAACCTGCATGAAGAATCAAGGATTTGCTTACGCAATCCCCACCCACCTGGCACCAAGCGGAGATGATGCCCTGTCTCCCACTGTGTCCCCGTGATCTTTATGAAACACATGAATGGGGGCTATTAATCCACAAATCCGCACGTTTTTGTATACTGAAAAATTTGGATCTGTTGCACTTCGGTGGCATTATTTTCACAAGCGTCCTTGCTATAACCAAATGAGCCTAAATTATATTATGAGAAGTTACTGTGACAGTAATGTCCTCCTTTGTATGCCAGTGGATGAAGGAGTCGTGTAATCTGCAGGACAGCGTCTACTCTGTCTGGGATTTAGTTCTGTATTAGCAGCTGAGCCTCCAGCATCCCCCGAAATCTATCACCAAATTCAGTTTATCAGCTTTGGGGTGGACATGCACTGGTACACCAGCTAGATATTTGCTTCTTTCCACCGCCATCTTTCTTTCGGCAAGACGGAGTACATTCTTTGATGAATTGTCTCTCTGTCCGGATGACAAATTCAAATGACAGCATGAAGATGTATTTCTTATAGTTCATCCAGTCTGAAATACAACTTATTGCATCTCCGTCTGTTAATTGGGATCAGCAGCTGTTCATTTTTCCTTGTAGAGGGATTAACACTTATCTCCTCACTTAATGGTCTTCGCCTCTTGTTGCAACCCTTTTGTGTGCAAACACAAACTCCCACACACTCAAACAGGCTTGCTTTAACAGAGTGCTGGAGAGAAATATCTAGTGGCCTAAGATAATCACAACGTTCTCACACTGAGCTCAGTTCAAAGTATTGCAACATCAACAAAATATAAGTCAACAGCATGTGGCCTATATTTTGAGGAGGGCAATGTGAGTGTATATATATATATCACTTAACTCCACACAGAAATGAATAATCTACATTCAGATAGTATGCAACCATGCACTAATCTTCATGGATGACATTAGTGGGGCGACCCAGCACTATCAGAATCTGCTAAATTGCATTCATCTTACTGTAACTGATTTAATCTAAAAACCCATTGAGAAGGCAAACATTTTAAAAACCTCAAGTTGGAAACTAAGGACTTTGCCTGTTTGACCTCATGCTGAGCAAATTTGCATTTCTGTATTTCACACTTTAAGGATGAAGGATGGACTTCAGGTAAAAGGATTTGTCCTGTTGAATGTCGGGAGTAGACATTATTAAAATCCAGAAATTGGCACTTCACTGACCACGTTGTCTGTGGTTATTATCTAAACCAAATTATTAAAGCTAATGCAAGAATTCCACCTTGATATTTAATGTAAAATGTCCCTTTCTCTTATTATCGCAGGACACTGAGGGGAAAGTGCTAATGTGCTAATGCTATCTGGCGTTTAACATCCTTTCAGGGGCTGCTCCCGACCATTTTGTGCTTCTTTCCCCTTTGGCCCACATGTTCATTTTTGAGATCCGGAATATCAATCGTGCTGCTTGTATTTGCCTCCGAACTGAAATAGAAACCACAGACGGAGGGGGGTTACACAACAAAAGGACTCCGTAATGTATTTCCCTGGAGGGTGAAGGAAACAAGGGAAAGGGCAGCACAGTGTTCTGAAGGAGCCAACTTGGCCCAGTAAATTCCAGTTAATTACAAAATGAATCTGCTTCGGACAGCTCTGCAGCATCAAAATCACTTGGAATAAGGTGCGCGGTTTTGAAAGTGTGAAATTACGGTTGAATTTTAAGATGCAGCCAGTTGTTTGCAAGTGTACTTTTTACAGTCTGTCCTTGGCATAGATCATTGGGTTTAAGGAGATAGTACCTGATTGCCAGGAGATACACGGATGCTCAGATCTCATTAATTACCTCTGAGATAAATAGTTTGCAAAGCAGGTCAGCAACTCCTGAGGAAACCCGGTTGGTGCTGGACCAGAGAATGCAGAGGGAGGTGTTATGCAATGACAACATGAAGAAATTACTTGTCAAAATCCAGAATAATTCAAACAAATTGGTAAATAGTTTTGACTTTTGCTATACTCAGAAAATAAAGGGAATTGGACTTTTGTGCATCGTTCTGTTTTGAAAACCAGTCATGTAAGCCGTCTTTCCTTGAAATGAAATAACCATGTGCCTTATTGAAATAGTCACCACTTGAATTCAGATCAGCCATTTTTGCCCGACGGCATTTTACCTCTGATGTAGGCTGACCTCACAGTTCGTGCTTGCGGGAGCAGACCGTGGACGACACGAGAACGATTGATAGAGAGACGCAGACGCTAATGATCCCGTTGCAAGAAAATAGTCTGGTCCCCCTGGACGAGATGACAGAAGGCTTTGAGAGAAGGCATGGACAGTGTTTATACAGAGCTTTTATCCGAGGCATGTTCGTCTGTCTCGCCCATTTTTACACCGCTGGTGTCGGCCGTCGTTCAAAGGTGCCGGCGAGACATTGACCGCTTTTGACAGAGATCAAATCGATGAGATGACAGATGTCGAGCTGAGCTAGGATACGGGGGAAAAGCCCGGTTTCCCTCCTTCGTGCTCAGCCTCATGCCTCCGCCCTCCTCAATCCACGCGAAGCGGTCGGCAAATAGGCCTCGACCCGAGTATGTCACAGCGAGAAGACACATCTCAGATCAGAAAAAAATGACGTCGGATGTGAGCTGGCATCATCTGGAAAGGTCAAAGATCAGTATCGCCATGCGTGTGTTCTGAGTCAGCGGTCTGACACTTTATCTTCCCTCGTCACCATCGATCCCGTCACTCAGCTGTCAGGTGTTTCTCTCTTTGGTCATTCAGTCGGTTTTCCAGCCAGTCCTGGCCACGGACGACTTCCAGATGTTTCGGTCACTGATGGTCCAGAAGAACATGGAGCTGCAGCTCCAGGCCCTCAGAGTCATCAAGGAGAGGAACGGTAGGCTAATATAACAAACACACACACACACACACACACGCGCACACAGTCAAATGTATGCTCTCAAATATTCTCGCTGCAGGCGCCCTCCCCGAGTGTCTGACTGACGGTGCCGACGTGATGTCAGAGTTGCAGCAGCAGGAGATGAAAATCCTCCAGGAGGTTCTGAAGTAAGTCACTCATTCACTTTGGCATTCCTCCTGAAATCTGACAGCTCCACAGAAATACAAGATTCAGATTTTAAATACAGGGTTTGCAAAACACGGATCGTTATACACCGCAGTTTCACCGCAGTTTCATTACTATTTAGATAAGCTTGGCCGTCAGCGGGCGAAGAAGAATCCAACGCAAACTAATTGATGAGTGACGATTTCCAGATTTATTTACAGGCGCAAATTTCCCCATTTTCTTTCTCGGCTCATCACCTACTCTCCGTGTGCCCAGTGTGCCAGAAGATCCCCCGAGCCCTAATGGGATTGTATCAGTGGCAGCCCTGCCTAGAACGGGGCCACAGTTAAGCTCCTTAGGGTCCAGCTAATTTAGGTTGGAGGGATTGACACTAAACAAGCAGCTGGGAAAATAGAATTTTATCCCCTTTGTCTTACCTGGGTGCCTCGGCTACTTATAAGTGATCCCTTAACTTCAATTTCCTCTTGTCCAAGCTCCGCCCCCTGATGTTCGGTTTATTTTGGGGAAACCTTCCAATCAATTTGGAGAGGCTTCAAAATGTCCAGGATACAACCATGATTACACCCTCGCTGATTGCAGCAGCATTACCTTCATCAAAAGGTCAATTGCGATGGATCTGAATGACTTACCTTAAGTAGGGTTCAAGTCCCTGCTGCTCGACCGGGACCAAATTCAACATTTTCTATTTCGAGACTTAAATACCACCAGTTGATTGTCACCTTTCAAAACATCCGAAACGGGACCCACAAAATTGCAAAAATTGCACCAAAAACTCTGACATGAATGACTTTTAGAAATGGAATTAAACTACAACTCCAGCTATGAAGCAAGGCTAAAAAGTAGCATTTTTGTCTCGTTTCCTAGGAAGGAAAAAAGCTATTGCTTCCATCTTGTTACCGGCCCAATCGCCCGGTTCCTCGGTTTTAAATGGTTGATGCGAGCACTCTCCGCTTTGCAAAAGAAACAGCCTCTGCAGCGCTAATTTCAGAAAGCGTAGACATAAAGCGCGGCTGAAAACCTCCCATTGTTGAGCTGCACGTTCTCTTTTTTCGTTCTCGTCCTGTGTCTGCAGGAGGTCAAAAGAGGAATATGATGAGGAGATGTCCAGGAGGCTCCTATTAGAAGACGAGTTCGGCTCTACCTCCAGCGGCTCCACTGATAAACTAATGGCGGGGGGCGGAGAAGCTCACGGCGCCACTTCGCCTCCCGGCCAGCGAGACGGCGGCACCAAGGTGAGGCATCGAGAGGTGTGTGTTAAAACTGCAGCATTACTGTTATTGTCTGCTTTGTTGTTGTTTTCACGGCCATCTTCCTGATGAGATACACACACACTCACTAAAACCTTGTTTTCGTGTTAAGCCACTGTTTGATGATGTCTGTTTAAAAAAAAGATTGTGCTATTCCCCCCACACGAAGGCCAAAGCCGGCCAGAACGGCTCAGTCGGCCACGTTAACGGCCACGACACCCCACAAGTGAACGGATACGCCGCCTCTGAACCTAATCCGGTAACTGAACCATCCCCGTAGGAGTGACCCGATAATCCGCAGCTTTGTACGTCACCATCACCGGGGATGCATTTATACCACAGACACTTCGCCCGACGCAGCCGACACAGCGTTTAGCAGTGGCCGAACGTGGCCAAACCTGGGTGATAAGATAAACCAACAATTTGGCACCAAAATAATCTAAGATACAAAACCACGGTTGGGAAATATTCTGATGAGCCAGACCTTGTCTTTGACCCATTCATGTTTTCTGCAGAAGTCACACCTCTGGTATCACTGCATCCTCAATGGAAATGTACCTTTGTATGTTTTACAGGCCTATGTGTAGACTGTCACTGGTGTAAAAATCAGTGCCTCTCACACACACACACACACACACGCACACTCGCTGGGTGGGATCGTCCATATGTCAATTGGGTTCAAATCATGCAAAGCGGTAGTGTGTTTCCATAGTCTGTGTCTGTGTGTGCTTTGTGTTAATGTTAGCTTGGGGTTCAGTTTTACGGCCGCTTGTATCCCCACCAGCTCTCCTTTAGACGTCGCAGCTTCCCCTCTCCCTGGGTGGGTGGGAGGTGGGAAGGGGGGGGGGGGGGGGTTGACCCCCCGTAACCCCTTCCTTCACAGCATCCCCTTTGTGCCATCATGCCCCCTCCCTTCACTCCGTTTCACTTTTATTTCCGTGTCACCTTTCAAACCCTGGGGGGTGGGAGGTTTGTTTCACAGCTTTAGCTGTAAAAGCACCCTCCTTGTTTTTGTGACCTAAGAGCCTCCGTGCAAAATGTCGGAGCAAAGAATCCCCTGCAGGAAATCCGAGGTGGACCGTCAGACAGAAACCACCTGCGCCTGTAGTTTTCTCCTCGCCAAGTCTCGGCGGCAAGACTGTAACATTTCGGCGTTGTTACCGGCGTCACTGCCATGCACCAGATAGCGAGCGGCATCTTAAACACGTTGTCCAAAACCGCTCCGTCTGATGCCTTCAAACTGAACGCCGCTGTCCTGTATGTCCCCGGAGAGGCCTCCCGCTTCCCAGCGGCAGAAGCAGAGATTTGTCCCTTTTTTCTCTTAAAAGCTGTGATATTTCCTTTGACCCCTTCGCGCAGGTCAATGGCAAACCTGCAAGGAAAGCGGAGACCAAGATGGCCGCCCCTGGAGGTGAAGCGAAGAGCACGTCTCCATCTAAACCTACGCCAGGTAAAGGCTGTCCCAAAAATAAAAAAATTAAAAACAATTCAAAGGCTGAGATCAGCCTTTTTTCAGTGATTCTGTACCATTCAGTGCACAGCGTGACATAAACACACGAGTGAGCGGCGGGTCATAACGTCGCTCTGAATGTTCTGCAGGGTCTGCGGGTAAAAGCGCGGAGCCCAAAGTCCTCCCTGCTGTCAGAGCATCCGTCGGCCCGAGTCCAGAGCAGAGCAGCGGCCCGGCTGCGGGCGAGCGGTGGCTGGAAGAAGCGCACAGGGAGGCCGGCTTCTCCCAGCCCTACACCGTGAGTCTGGACGACAGCGGCTCATCCCTCAGGGTTTTAAGGGTTTCGGCGCGGCGGCTAACGGCACAGCCGTCTGTGCAGGAGCTGTCGGCGGCCCAGCAGGAGCAGCTCCAGCAGAGGGCGGCATATCTGCGGCAGCAGCGGGACAAGCTGCACGCGCTGAAGAAGGAGCAGCAGAAAACCACGCAGCCCACCAAGCGAGAGGAAGCGCCCGCCGCCCCCGCACTGGCACCCCCTGCCGTCCCGGTGAGTACACGGAGTACTTCTCTCATAAGAGAGGTCGCAGGTGGAAAGGAAGAAAAAAAACGTCCGAGGCTCTGTTTGCAGCCGCAGTGTAACGGTCTGAATCTCGCCTTGGGTCAGACTGCAGAGTGAGCGATGCACCGGTGCCTCCTCACCGAGTTCACGCTTGTATCAACACGGGTCGCTTTATCCGAGGAGAACTCGGTGCGTTCGAGAGGCAGGTGTGACCGTGTTGACACAGCAAACACACCAAGACTCAAATCACTCGTCTGCAAAGGGAAACATCTGTCTTACAAGCGGTGGCATCACATGCATACTTCTAACGTTGGACACAGTCTTTTTCTACCCTTCGTTACCCTTCTTTCTGATCCCCTTTCCTTTGAAAATCATCCTCCTGACTTGCTTTTTGTTTTTTTTCGGGGGGGCGGGGGGGGTTCTTCCACTCTGACCCGGCCCGGCCTGTCAGGAGGCGGTGGGTGCGTCCCAGAGGAACGGGGCCTGCGCCCCTGCTCCTCCTCCTCCCTCTCCAGCACAACACTCTAACACTTCCAGACAGAAGGTGACAGCGTCAACAGCGTCCGCTGCTTTGTGTGACTGTGTGTACTTACTCATGCTTACCGTGCTGCTCAATCACACACACACACACACACACACATGTCCCAGCTGCATGGAGTAGTATCCAGTGTTATTACCGTATTCCCGCTGTCCGTTACAGCCCTTTAGCTTCCTGCTATTACATGTGTGCGTCGTTGTGCTCCCATCGCTTTCTCCCTCCCTCAGCATTTTGTCCTCAGTACGCCGCAATTATTTAATCTAGTAGTCCATTGTGCTGATAAGTCTACCGCCCTGCTCTGGGTTGTCTCACTGCAGGAGATCTCTGCAGAGGAGCGAAAGAAGCTGCAGAAGAGAAAACACCTGGCCGACAAACTGAAGGAGGAGGTCATCAAGAAGTAGCCCCCTCCCCTTTTCCCCCTTTCGTCTTGGTCTTCCTCTGCGTCCCGTCACCCCTTTTTACTTTGGTCTTCACACCCGCCGTTTTCCTTCACACCCGCCCCTTGCACCGGGATATTCGCTTTCACGCCCGAGACCAGGTGTCTCTCTCGTAAGTCACGCGCGCCTTTCCTCGTGCAAGAAGTCCAGAGACTGGAGAGCCTGGTGGAGCGGAGTGAGGCCAGACTGTAGTGACGTCGCTCTCACATTTCATAGTACTTTACATTAAATGTATATCTATAGGGTATTTTCACCCGCAAGCGGAATCCTAAAGCCGCGTGTGGTTAATATTCCGTGAAAAGTCCGGGCAGCTCATAGGGCACAGCTGAGAACCCGGCAGATGATCGCAAATAACGAGGACATCAGTCAATCTGGGCTTTCTGTGATCAAATTGAAAGCGTGCGTCGGATGTTACACCTTTAAGATGTCAGAGTCTGAGCAGCCTCTGTGCGCGAGGCAATCCTCTGCTGATCCTGACTCGCCATGAGCGATTGCCCCGTCGTCCGGGTCTCCCGGAAGCAGAGCTGGCCTCCTGAGGGGCGGGAAGCTCAGCTGATCCTCGCGTACACGCTCGATCCCAGGCGGCCTGGGACGTCAACACATGCATTCTTATCAAATCCATACTTCGTGGTCTGGATCCCACGTGGGGCATTTCTGTGGGGGGGAAAAACATGAAACATCTGATTTTTGGTTTCTGTGATCCAGCCCTTTCTCACTGTAAAGACACCGTTCAAGTATTTTATACACACTTCAGTGTTTGACTGAGTCGATCACGTCGCCTAGGGCCATCAGTGTGCATCCTTTGTATTCTGACGCTGTTCTTGTCCAAAACATTTTAAGCGTAGCGTCACAAATCTCACGGCACGGTGGAACAAAAATGCCTTCCAAATGCAAAAACTACTTGCAAAGCTAAACCTTCAGCAAACCAATAATTCTTTTTATGCAACACTACACCCGCCGGTTTGGACCGGAGTCTCGATTCTTTTCATGTCAGAAATGTCTTCGCTCCAAGCCAGTCGGAACTGTTGAGCGATAGTGAAGAGCAACTGAAAAAGGAGAATTCAGGTACGACACGTCAAACCAAATGCGTCAGAGTTGATCCGCGGGTAAACTACGGACCGGGGAGGACTTATCTTATTGTGACGTGACAATAGCATTAACTAGCACGGCGTAAGTTATTTTCTACTGTCTTTAGCGTAACCGGACGTTCTAGTCAGCCTGAGTGGTAAACGAAGAGAAACGCATGCAGTGAAATGGCGGGCCGTCGGACCATCTTCGGTGTAGCATTTCTTGCACTGAACAAGTCTCCTCACTGTTTCCGCACCCGTTCTTTCCAGGTAATGTGTTCATCCCCGCGCCCTCTCGAAAAAAACAATGTTTGTCTGATTACACTGTAGCTGCTCAAGTGTCATGTGTTCATAAATGCGGACAGGGGATCAGTGTGTCACTTTGAGGAATGTAGTATCTCTTCAGTCCTAAGCAATCGCGATGCAACAGTTTCTGTATTATCATATACTGTTTAATAAATCACATTTTATAAAAACGATCTAGAAGTCAGACTTTTGTGTATAAAACCTGAAACACTTCAGACAGTAGGCCGGTTTTGAGCTGGAACCGGCAATTCTAACGGGATTCTACCACTGTCTGTTACTCTCCGATGCAATCAGAGCACTTACTGGGAGTATAGCAAGTCCAACACTGAGGAGGAAGAGGGTCTGGAAGGTTCTATCTGATGTAAAAGTATTAAAACAAAAAAAAAAAAAAAAATTTAACTTGAAATTTTGTAGGCTCTCACAGCCAATTAATACATTTAAAAAAAAATCGTATTAGATTCACAAGTTCAACATCAAGGTCACATTTAATTTCAAAATGTATCAAAATTCATACAAACGTTATTAATCAATGGTGGAAGTTAATGCACTTATTACAGATTTACCCGGGGAGGCGCCAGCAGGCAGGCCACATGTTGCAGGAGACAAATGAGAATCACAGACTGATTTCTCCCTCCAAATAAGATTTGTGCTCCGACTCCGATGCTGCCGCTTATAGTTTGCAAGACGTAAAATGCACGTCATTTTAACACGAGAGCCACTTCCCCTCATCTTCTTCCTGGTGTGCTTGTGAGAGAAAATGCAACTCATGAAGCTTTCCAGACCAACACTTGATTATGTCAGAAATACTGCTGCTGCTCAGCTGTGGGGTCAAATCTTAAAAAAAAATAAAAAAAATAAAAAAATAAAACAGAAAAAAGGCTGCATCAGAAAGTTTTCTCACATTTTGATTGTGCGGCTCAACACCAAACCGGGATGAATGCGAACTGTGGTGCCGTTCAAACATTTCTAACCTTGACTGTCAAACGGCCCCCCTCCCCTCCCTGGAGCCCGCGGGCTCAGTCTCAGATCAGTCAGTCAAATCTTGACTAGCGGGTCGTGTCACAGTGCACGGACGAGCTGGAGCATCCTTGTGATGCCGAGTCCACTCTGAACCTGAGATCTGTTAGAACAATACAACACCACTACATTCTGAAATTCAAAATGCAAAACAAGACATCCCCCAAGATATTGGCTGCAAAATTGACTTTACTGCAGTTTTAATGTTTGTTTGTTTTTTTTGTTAAAACCAGCATTTGCAACTTCTTTCCATCTTACATTGAAATCAAATGAACTGGACTGAAAGAGAGAACAGTGACCCCACCTTTTGTGCAACAACCACAACAAAAAAAATACACAGGTAGGTATCTCTCTCCCCTTTCCAAATGAACTCGGGGGCAAATGATTAAAAAGAAAATAAAAGGGAAAAAAAAAAAAACATCTGTACAGTACTTTCTAACAAAGTCATGAAACACAGGATTCCTGGCAAACGCAGTCCCGCGTCTGAGACGTGTGAGTCGTGGTTTGTGTGCCTTGGCCAAACTGACGCCGCGTAGCTGGAGGGTCGAGTCCTGCTCCTCCGGGTCTAAGTCTCGTTTTTCATCGCGAGTCCCCGCCGCCCTTGTCTCTGAAACGTCGTGTTTGGCTCGATCTATGGCTCGATCCCTCGGACCCCGGTGAGACTCGGCAGTTGCGTGGCAGGGCGGCTCGCGCCGCATCGGCCAGTCAAGCCTCCCTAAAACTACAACGGCGAGTCCCGCTGCCCGACTGGCTCCCCGACGGTTGGTTCGCTGGCGGGCTTCGCCTTCCTCTGCCTCTGGAGCTCACGTTTGTTTGGGATGAGGGTAATCAAATATGGACATGTCAGGGTTCCTGTACTACTGCAGCTTCCCTGTCACTGTTGCTATAGCAACAGGGCAGTTAGGAACTGCCTTGGCACTGTTATTTCTGCTGCGGCCCCTCTGGTTGGTGAGATGGTGGACAAGGAGGAGAACGTCGTTCGGAAGGAGGAGAGACCCGGGAGAGTGAGGTGGTATGAATGTTTGGGAAAAGGTCAGCGAGTTGGTAAATGGGAGAGAAGAGGAGCTTTCGGGGTCTCCTGGAGGAGGTTCTCGGTCGGAGGAAGAGGTAAAAAAAATGAAGAAAAAAAAAAACAAAACAAAAAAAAAAAAAAAAAAAAAAAAAAAATCAATGGGGTGATCTGTCTCTCTTTCCAGTGAAAGAGGAGCTCTCCACCTCCTTGCACAGAAGGAGAAAAGAGGAACAGCGATCAGGAGGAGCCGGTCTTTGTCCGTCTCCTCAGTGAGACTGACGGGTGGCACGAGCGGGCCGACGACCAATGACACTACCAGAGGAGGGAGGACAGGAGGGACTCTACGTCCGTCCCGCTGCAACTAAAAGGAGGACTTAGCCTTTAAGAGCTCAGACGGGGCCGCTTCCTCGGAGACTGCTCCTCCTCGTCTTCCTCCTCTTCGTCCTCATCATCAGGGTAGTCCACCAGACCAACCAGAGCAGTCTAAAAGAGAGGAAAATAGCATCAGATGTTTAAGAACATAGCAAATCTGAAGCAGTTGAAATAGTCAAAGGTCCTGAATGCGGCATAATGCCGGTATCACTGAAGTCACCGTGCAGCACTGAAAGGTGCATTTTTGATTCATTCAAAACAAATGCGCGCTGTAATTTCTCGGCCGGCATCAGTGAAGGAAAATAACACGAGCGTCGGGTGTCGGTTCTAGAAATACCTTCACTACTGGCGTGGCGGGAAGAGCGACGGTCTTGACGGAGGAGGCGGAGCTGCTCGGGGTGACGGCTGACGAGGTGGGTGGGATCACCGCGGCTTTCCCGTTGTTATTGGCACCATTGGCTCCGTTGGCTGCTCCTGCAAGACAGACGCCAGTATTACAGAGATAGCGCATAAAAAAAGAGACTTGTAACCAAGGAGGGAGGGGGAAGAAAAGACTTAACAACTGAGCACCTCACCTTTTTTGGCTTCCATGTACTTCCCATAGCTATCGGAAAAGTCGTCCTCCATTCTGCTCTTCTCCACAGCCTCTCCGTCGTCATCGTCGTCGTCGTCGTTGAGCCACAACTCTTCGTCCTGGTCCGACGACCGCGCATCTCTGCGATACCTGCGCAACGGACCTTCTTTCAAATGACACCAGCCGCAGGAAAGTTTGGCGGGATGGGAAAAGAGTCGCGGCGTCGCCTGCGCGTCCACTGACCTGTTGAGCCTCTGACTCTGCCGGTCTTTTTCCTGTTCGTACCGGCCTTTCAGGCCCTTGAAAGTCTGGACGTACTCAATGGATTCAAGTGCTTTGTAGAAGTTATCTACAATATGGGCTATTAGTGACTTGATGTCCTCCTGCAAAGAGAAGACGACGTGGCGGGAAATCACTAACGGGCCTTTCCGTGTGCCGCATTACACTTCTTTATGTGAGTACACACCACTTTAATGAACTCGAAGAGCTCGATGATGGCTGAGTTGAGGAGGTTGTATCGAGTTCCGTTGTCCAGAAGGGCGTTGATGACCGGCTCAAACAGGTTCCCTTTGATGATGTAGCGGTTGTAGTACTCGTCCTTTAGGCCGATGATGCGGCGCATGAATCGCAGGGCACCTGGGACATACGGGCGACAACGTTAATGCTTCAGGCAATTCTTTATTCAGAAATACCTTTTAAACGAGCTGAATGATGAACATATGAGTCACTGCTATTAAACTGATAAGAACCGTGCACATTAATGACACTACCGTAAGTGTCGTGGTCTGCAACCCTTAAAAAAGCTTCATTCTGAAAACAAGAGAACCGAGAAAAAGGAACAAGAGTGTGCAACTCCTACGTGTCTGCTACTCACAAAGAGCCAGGAAGGTGTGCTTTGAGTTCATCAGCACCAGCACTCTCCTGAGCAGGTCCTTATTCATGATGTAAGTCTTGATGTGGTAGGTGTGGTGCTCCACACAGAAGGTCAGGAGCTCCAGGATCAGCGCCAGCAGCTGAGCTGTCTGGAAGTTATCTGTTTGTAAAGTGGATTGTGTGTATGAATATTTCTATCCAAAGACATACAAGTCCATTTTCATCCTTATCAACCTCATATTTTACTAAAATTGGCGACTGTCTGTCTTCTGAAAAGGAACGTGCCTCTTAACTATGGTTTGTTTAGTTCAGGGGTCGGCAACCTTCACCATTCATAGAGCCATTTGGATCCGTTTTCCCACAGTACAGAAAACCCTTTTGAAATTTAAAATCAATTAACGGCATAGAACTCTTTTTTTTTTTTTGCCTTTACACTACGTATAACCAAAATGTGTTGCATTTTTCTTTTTTTCCAAATCAATGAACAACTACAGAGAAAATACATGGGACAAAACATTTTGAACTCCGAAAAAAAAAAGGTTGAGTTGAAGGTTAATACTCAGTGTCCATTTGAGTCCTCCTTGTATTTATGACAAAAAGCTGAACTTAAATTATCCACCGGCTGCAAACCAAAAATTCCGTCCTCTCTCTGTGTGCTGTCATCCTTTTACTAGCATATGAACCCGTTTATAAAAAGGAACACAGATATTTTAACACCTTTTATCCAGATGTTGTTACAACATTGCCATAATCGTCAAATTTAAAATTGCATTTTAAAAATGAACAAACTGAAATTAAATACATTTTAATGAAATACTTGTTGACTATTTTCAAAAGCCACGTGGAGCCGCAAGTGGCTCTGGAGCGGTGGGTTGCCGACCCCTGCGCAAGTTAAACTGACTCACCTGGACAGACTGGGTTGATCTTGGTGGATCCCTCCTGCAAATCTAAAAATCATAAAAAAAAGATAAAAAAAAAAAAAAAAAAAAAAAAAAAAAAAAAAGAGCGTTCAAATTTCATTTCCATTAATTCTAAGTGTTTTTGTTAATGTTTTGTTCTGATATTTCAACATGGCTTACCTTTCGAGTTTTTGTCATGAGCTGTGTTGGCCAGCAGCGGAGCAGTTAGAACATGCATGCAGTACTTATAGAAGAAACTCAGAAATTCTGTCTTTTCAGTTTTCTAAAGGAAACAAAACATAGGAGACTCTAAGTGCTACTGTGCTTTTTCATTTGGCAATGTAGTGTGCGTGCTGTAACAGCTCACAGATCTGATTGGAAGTCCGAAAGAAATACAAATAATTTCCCTCGTCACAAGCTTTAAAAAAAATAAAATAAAATAAAAAAAAAATCTCCCTTTAATTCTTAATTAATTATCTCATCCACTTACATTTGTAGAAGCCAGCATGTTCTCTGGGTCAATTAGTGTCCTGAGCAAGCCCATCAGCTGGACAGCACCACCTAACTCTGGGTCAGAGTCGCAAATCATCTGCTTGATCACAACATTAATCAGGAGAACATCCTGTAAAAACACAGACACACAAAAACAATCAATCGAGAGTACAAGGTTTCCGTTGAAGGAGCAGTACGACTTAAAAACACCGAAAGCAAATCTGGATGTTACCGAACAAACTCCAAATGCCTTCTTGAAGGTTCTTTCAAACCTGACTAATGATTCACCGAACTTCCCCTTGAATTAAACGGGAGCCAACAGCTCAACTAGATCTGGGCATTTTACGGCCCGTGGGCCACATCTGGCCCGTTTTGCTTTTTTATCCAGCCCGCCAAACTATTTTCTTTGAATATTTTAATGAATATTTTCAATCACTATTGAATTTAGAAACCCCTTATTTTTTCCTTTTGTTTAATTTTTGTGGATGATTTCATACAAAATAATCTTGGTACATTAATATGATCATCAATGATTTTAATGCTGAAATAAAATTCCCCCCCAAAAATTATATTTCAGTTAAATTGTAAATTATGTAGTATCCAAATTGAACAATTTACATGCCAACTAGTTGGCTCGTGCATAAAAATTAAAAAAGACATGTGGTCCTTCAGCCAAAATAATTGCCCACCCCCGAGGTTGACTATCAGACCAGTCAGCATTTGGAGGCTCTCTTTCTCTCTCTCGAACAGTGTTGAATATTGACTTTGGTATTTTAGTGATTCATGAGCCCCTGGTATTTGTCTAGAGGATTAGGGTTGGCCAATATACACTAAAAAAGCAAGAAAAGCAATCATATGGCATGAGAGGCTTTCAGTTCCTAAGGCAGATGTTGATGATACAGCTCAGGTTTATACATGTTGCTCCTATGGACACCTTTAGAACACCAAACATTTGCACAGGATCTAAACGGTCTTATTTATAAAACTTGGAAAGGTTTAATGATTAATATACCAAATAGTCCTCCAGTCTAAACAACACTGTGTAACTCCAAACAGAATGACTTGTTGACCCTGGCATTTTAATTCTTACATCATCAGTCTGTTGTGGTTCCTGCATGACAAATTCCCTGACCATGGAGGGGCTGAATTCCACCAGGTAGGAGAAGATGTCTGTAGCTGCTGCTCTCACCTGCAGGTCATCCATCCCCTGAACAGATTAAAACACTCACTGGAAACAGTGGACATAGACGCTTTCATACAAGGTTAAAAGTTGTCATCTATTGCAAAAATAGAGTATGTCACCTTGGACCACGAACATACCATGACTATTTCAAGAGCAGGTAAAATGCCTAGATTGGCCAGAGTTTTGAAGAAAGCGTCCCTGTTTTGCGGTTGTAATGTTTGTGAAAAAGCACAGAATTCCTTGACGAAGTTCACCTGAGGAGTACAAGATATATGGCAAAAATAGAGCTTAATTAACAAAAACAAGATCAGCTTGGATTGGTTTGCAGCATCTATGTGGTTGCGTTTCCCCGCAATGCTAATAATCACACTGATTGCAATTTAGAGGCAGGGAAAACAAATTATTAAATGGTGCAAAGTTAACATTTGTGCATGAGCTCAACAAGTGGGCCAAGACACAACTCATATTTGACTTACTAGCTCTCTCCTTTTACTATCATCTGTGGCTTCATCTGTGAGCTGTGCAAAAACCTCTGTAAGGAACTTCTCATCTTCCTGTGACAACAGGAAAATGGGGTTTACACATCCAAACATAGAAAAAAAGGAAAATATACAAGGGGAGCTGCAATAAATTACGAAAACACACAGTGTTTTGCTGCAGGAAGACTGGAGTATCAAAGCAAGCAGTAACCCACAACAGAGAAACACGTGATTCTAGTCATGACATTACGTGGCGTGAGACCTTGTACTGCTATACATTAATTGGGGGAAAAAAAAAAGCCACAAAAAAGCAAATATAAGAGCGTGGAAAACATATTCGATGATGTCAAGTTGTGAAGGCCCATTTACGGAGCCAAAAACTGTACTCTCTTAAGAGATGGTTATTAAGATGACAAGCAATCTTTACAATCTCTTGACATTATGGTTCATTCTCTGAACAAGCGGACATTTTTCAGACATTGATACAAAACCGAAAGGCCTTTCCTTCATTTAGAATTTAAGAGTCTCAAACATCTACTGGTTGATCATGGCACTCATCACATCCAGCTTGACGCCACTTTACATAAAGGAATTATTGCAAGCAGCGGTTAATCTCCGGTAATTTTACATTGGTACGCGTCACAGACCATTTGTTTCGGTGGGTTGGGTAAGACACCTTTTCTTCTATTTGTCTAATATCAGCGAGTAAAGTAAATGCTGTTCCCGGATCCGTGCTGCCAATTCAATTTGGTAACATAACCATGGATGCCTTGATGGCACTAACAGCCTTAGTGACCTAAAAGTCATCGGTTTCTCGTCTTACCTGCAACATACTGACAATCTCCACTTTGTTGAAAAAGATGAAGGAGGTGAGTGTCGAGAGGAAATTCTCCTCAAACACAGAAGGCGTGGGAAGGATGATATCTTGGATGTACTGCACCCGGTACGTCTGGTGTATTTTCTGCCGCAGCTCAGAGTCTGTGATCGGGATCACTTCCTTAAACTTTGCCGTCTTGGTCAAGAATTCCCTATGCCGTTTAGGCTGAACCAGAGCTGGGTCGTATTCAAGGCAGCCCACCACATCCATGATACAGTCGTCCGAGAACATCACTTCAAAGAGGGCCGCTTTATTGAGGAACAAAACACCTCGAACAATCTCATAGAGGTGATGAAGGCCTTCCCTGTTGTCCAGGTCCTCGCATACTCTGAAGAGACCCAGGAGTTTCTTGAGATAGCCCTCGCTCATTAAGGCCAAGGCAAGTTTTTCCCTTCGGATGGGCGAGGAAAGGACAGATGTTACAAGATCGGCGATCTCCTCCAGTCGGCTTAGCTCGCAAGGGGGGAGCTCCACCAGATGGCTCGTCTCTGGGATCTCCTCAAACCTCTCTTCCTCTGACTCATCGATGGGGTCGTGAGTGATGTCCAGAGCAGGGTCCTTCCCTTGCACCTTAATGAAAAATGTTTGGTAAACTTTAGAAAAAGCAGAAGAATTCGCCATAGAAATACAATAACTTGTTCGAGCCCTGGAGAGAGCACATTTTCTACCCATAATGGACTTAAAACATGCCACGTTGACATTTTACTATCAAAATAAGTTTAGACAGGTCCCATAAAGATTCATGGCTCTACCTGGCAAATCTTCTCCCAGATCTCATCGCAGCCAGCTTTTTCTTGGAAACTTAGAGCCAGATCATAGTTATCCGCTTCGGACCAGACAATCAGCGTGTCCTAGGAAACCAAAAGGAGACGAGAAAACATTGAAAAATGTTTCTTTCTAAACTCACATGGTTCACTTAAGTATACTTATAAGAAATCAGCATGCAAGCAAACACAAATCACAGGAGCAGATTTAATGGCTACACATAAACCTAATCTTACGCTTGAAACTGAATTGAGTCATGTGACATTTATCAATATCTGAATTTGCCTGGGGGAGATTTTTGTTCAATTATGGGATTTTACTGTTATATTTCCTATTTAAACTGTTTATTGTGCCCCTCCTACCCCTTGCTGATTCTTCAGAATTGTATTCAGAACAAAAACTGCACAAAGAGTTATTTACAAACCATTACTGGCTAGTAATGTTGCAACACAATTGAAAACTACACAGCAAGATACTGATGGAGAATTTAGATTTAAAATTAAACACAGACACGCCACATGTGGCTCCTCCAGTCTTCCAATAGCTGCACTTACCTGTTGTTTCTGATATGCAGTATTGGGGCTTATCTTGGACTCCAACAATAACGATCCTACAACGCAAATAATCGAGACAAAGAGTTTAATTTTCGATTTAGTACTGATGATTAAGACGAACTTTCTCAACGAAGTTGTTCACGGTTCTTGGCACTCTGTGGCAGGCGGAGAACACCACCGTTAGACATTGTGAAACATCAATTACTCATTGATTGAGGACCACCGATCACATAAAGTACTGTATAAAATGTTTTCCGATCGTCACCGACCGACTCAAGAGTCCACAAGTTTGCTGGAAATCAAGGCTTTAAGTGAAGAGTGTTCATTATCAGGAGCAAAAACAACTTAGTACGTCCAACACTTCGAGGGCCCCGTGTTGCCGACATCACGTCACCTGCTAAAGTAGCAGGTTTGGTAACGTTAGCGCCAAGATATCGAGCTGTCTTTTGTCGAGGCGGCTTAAATATGTTTGTCCCAACTGTGTGGAGCCTCCGGTCCAAAGTACTGCAAATCCCGCAAATTTAAATTCAACAAACACAGCGAGGACAGAGTGGTTAAGTGGGTGATTCTGCCCGAACAACCAGCACTTAGCATGCTAACGCTAGCCAACGTAGTGTCTGTGTGGCTATCTGTGAACTTACCGTCCGACTCGGCCTCAACTAATAGCGATATCCCCCTCAGACTTTCAACAAACGTGGAAGAAACGTGTCCGGTACCCCGATCATCCCACTGCCGGTCTTCGTTGAGCGTGTAGACTTTAACTCGCCGCCGAGTGTCCGACATGGTTAAACGAGTCGGGGCTAGCAGGCTAGCTGGCTGCTAACAAGCTATCACCTCACCTCGTCTACTGTTTTCCTAGCCTGTTAACTTTGTTACCAGCCGCATGTTACAAAACATGCAAGGGGTACGCAAAGTTGACGCCGACGGCAATTTATCATTTACGCTAATTCCTCAACATTTTAGGCCGCCAAACTATTTGACGAGAGGTCCCAATATCACGTAGTAAAATTCATAGAGAACACAACAACTCTAACGGCCTCTTTGCTAACGTCCACAGACCGCCATCTTGTAATCCGATCTTGTGTTCTTTTTTTCCCCTCGACGTCAATCAAGCTCCACCATGCGGTTCCCAGCTCGTAGCTCCACTGCAGGGGTAACGGTCGAAATATATATTCACGGCTTCCGAGGTTTTGAAAGATTTTAATCGAGACACCCATTATTTCAGTATAGTTTTAACTATTCACATTGTTTCTATCCTTATTAATTCGACGTCGTAGCATTGTAGCTAGCATGCCGCAAGCCTTTTTCGTGATGTTTAAAACTACTTGTTGATCAGAGCTGGCTGGTGAGAGTTGGTTTCTAAACCTTCACAATATTCGAAATAAATCCCCCAAACTCGGCTTAAACTCCATTTAATGTTACATTATAATTTAATGTCACATTTCCAAGCCGAACAAACGTTCATGAGTTGACGCAGTTTGAAGTACAAAACCCCCCAGTTTGGGTAGGGACTTAAAACTAATATCGAAATAGCAAAAATGTCGACTGTTTTCATAGTGTATGGAAATACAACATTATATATTTATCTGCCATAAAAAGGCGACCTCTTAATATACATTTTGAATTCTAAGATATTATTTGACATTTTTCCTCAACTATACAATAGAAATAGGACGGGGATTTGCACTTAAAATGTGCTCTTCTATTGTAGTAACGCAATTGACACACAAGGGACATTTCTCACTAAAGTTACGTGAAAACCCAAAGTTATATTTTTTTTGTCTATTAAGACTAATGAAAGAATTAAAGCACGTATGATGCAGGAAGCGGTTTATTATTACCTTTACCAACTAATACTTCTCCATTTGTACATAATGAAATTGCTCTGTCACCTCAGCTCTAAAACAAATGCCAAGCAAAAAAGCAAACATCCTCGCCAACTGTTGCCACTCAACCTTAAACTGCACAAACAATCTTTTCACATTCTTACATTTGCAAATATGTCCAACATCTAATTCACTTTTCAAGTGAGAATTCGGGGCCAAAAAAATCAAGACTACAGCGCTTGCAACACACAATAGCATTTTATTGATCAGCAACAGGCACCTGTATGTAAATGTGAGCAGCCAGTCAATTCACATGGGGAATGAATGACTGTGAAATAAGGAAATGGACCAATTGACAATTAAAAAAAAAAAAGTGTCATATGAAGGATTTTTGCTGCTTTTTAGGTCTTCTAGTCATACTTTTTGCTTTGTGTTGTTAGGAGGTGTTTGTGTTGGGGCAGAAGATGCTTCCTTGATGCGTCAACACTTCTTTGGCTATTTTTATTGAATACCTGGTTTATTGACACCTCACAAATTCTTTAATTTCTTAAAATCATCTGATTTGAAATCTCTCATACTCAATGAGAAGAAAGTATTTAACAAAAATAGCTGATGTATTTAGGGGAAAAAATATCTACATTATTAAACAATAACCTGGTTTGCACATAGAAGATTTATGGATGTAGGGAGAGAGGAAAAGTAAGACAAGAACAACAACTTGGGTTTGAATGTATTTTTAAATACAATTGGTTCAATGTGGACTAGAGATTGAAACTGCCAAAGATGCAAACCACCAAAAAACCTTACAAAAGGATATGAAGCCCAAAGCCTCCTCTGTAGTTTTCAAACCTTAAATCTATTGAATTAACAGCCCACAACATTTGTTGTAAATGTAAAACATAATTTGGTCTTCACACAAATATTTTCAATTTATTTCCTGGGTCTGTGGATTTAAAATCTATTTTCACATCTCTTTCTCAGGGGCTGATCCAAACACCTGGATGCAGATGACGGCAGGGGTTGACAAAGATGCACTCTTTACATCCATTCGGTACAAAAGGCTCGAGGCTGGGCCATGTTTTAAAACTGGAATTAGCAGCAGCCGCAGTTCAGTCAGTGCTTAGGTTCAATATATTATTAGTCTTTCAATATCATGAATCAGAAGGGCGTCCTTATTTAGTCTGGGCCTTAGACTGAAGTCTGGGTCTTTTCTGTGCATTTTCAAACTAAAACAAATAAAAAACATTTTTTGCACAAATATCAAGGCAAATGTCCATTTAGCATTTTCTTTTGTCAGGTGTATTACCTTGGTGAACACAGAGACGAGGCACATACTTGAGGAACGGTCATTTTGACAAAATTTTTCAATTTTAAGGATTTAAAACAAACATGACCCTTCTTTGTGTTGCTGTCAGTGCTCGCTGTGGAAAAAAGAAACAGAAAACTAACATATTGACACACTGGTACATTTGGAAAGGTAAGGCTCTGTCTCACTATCATCCACTTCTGTTGACAGTTTGGCCCGTGATGTCAGCAGCGGGAGTCTGCACTCGTCAAGCTCGCGATGCACTTCCCGTCGTGACCGGGACAGTTTCCTGAACAACACCGGTTCATATTCCTTTGCTGCGTTTGCATCCTGTCACAAGTCCGTGTTGGATGTGTGGCTGTTGCTTGATCCAATGGAGATGCTCTGTTTATCACTTAGAGTTTTGACGACGGTCGCTACGGGTGACTGAAGCACCTTCCGCGAGAGTCTCATCCGGCCGTCGGTCGGGTCCCTCCCAAAATATTTGACCTGTTTGCAAAAGCCCAGATTGTTATCACAGATGAAAACATGCGACTCGACCGTTTTAGGTTTACTGACACTCACCTGAATCTGCTGGCCCACCTCTAATCCCAAAGCACTTGGATGTTTAATCTAAAAGTAGAATTCAGAGAAATAAACTTAAATGTATTTCATTTAAAACACTCCTTCACCACTTCACAGAAAACCTTAAAAAAGAGTAAATGACCTTAAAAGTCACCATAAATTATCATTGATAAAATGTACAAAAAACAAATTTGAAAAAAAAAAAAAAAAAAAGTTATTTTTTGTAAACCAGATAGTAAAAATACATGGATGGAACCAGTTCTTTTCAGAACAAGGACTGTTTAACATTTTCTGCTATTAATATCAGTGCTTTAATAACAACACGACAGCTTAAGAGACGGTCCCACTCAAACATCGGTAAGGCAACAGGAACTCTGACAAAGAGTGTGAACTAACCCGTTTGTGGTCGAGCTGCGAGTTATGTAGGAGGACGGCACTCATGTTGGGATAGAGCTTCACCATGACTCCGATATCCCTGAAGCAGAGGATGAGGAGGATTTAGGACGCGAGTGTTTGTTTACTTTCCATGTGTGAGCTCCGACTGCACGGCGGCACTCGCCTTATTTCCGTGATGGTCGCTGTGTAAACTGCGCCGAACTCCAACTGCTGTTCTTGCTGCAAAAGACAAAAACAAACGTTGGGTCTTGACTCCTCCTTGACCCTTCTCAGCCAGATTCTGTTGTGTTTCTTTAAAGCCGGGGAAAAGCGTGGACTCACATCATCTTTGCAGAGCTCACCGATGAACTCCTGAGCTTCGTTCATGGCTCCCGGCGTCGGCGCAAACACGGAGAAAGTCTCTTCGTCAACCTGGCTTATCGTCACACCTTTGATAAATCGAAAGGAAAGCCAGTGGCAATTAAAATCCGAGCTTTTCTGATTTATTAAAATCCGGTCATGTTCATTTAGACGTTACCTGTTTGAGCTTGTAGCCTGCGGAGGTTGTATCCACCGGGACCCACGAAGCGGGCTCGCCTGGAGACGGGAACCCGCACAGTCTCTGGAGACAAAATGATGATTATGTTTTAACAGCGCAACTTAATTTGCTCACATCCTTATCAGCTCAGGCGTTAGTGAGGGTGGAGCACTCTTCCTTTGCTTTGGGTTATTTTCACAGGAAAAATCCCAAGTGACCTGGAATGCATCACTCCGAAGAGGCTGAAATGTTCAGTGTAATTTTTCTTTATAGAAAGCCATTGTGTATTTTTGATCTAAAGGGAAAAGTGTTTTCTGTGAGGTCACGCTGATCTTGATTTTTGATCATTGAGTTCTCATCAGTTTATCCCAGAGGACATTCGTCTCTGAAGCAATGACAATTTTGTACTGCCACGTGCTGCATATTAACAAATGTTTACCGCTGAATTCAGATCCCAAACGTACCTACAACAGGTCCGTTTTCCTTCCTTGTCGCCCTTGGTTTGGCTATACATTTGTTCATGATACCCAGGATTTCCCGCTTTGCCACTGAAATATAATAATACAAAAGCCATTGTTATCTCTCGTTAGAAATTACATTTTATTTTGCAGAAACACCACTGTGTCTACCTGTGGCCTGCTGGATGGCCTCCATGACCACCTTAAGGGGCAAACCTGGAATCTTCACATCAGCCTGTGGTGAGCAGAGGGAATAGAAACACACAAACACACGCGTGCAAGTTTGGAGTTATAATCAGCATGTGCGGGAAGAAATTAGGAGGAGGCTCTGTCCGTGGCAGATACCAAGAAAAACATTTATTTCCATTAATCACTGGTATCTTACTCAACTAAACATCAACAAAAGTGGAAAATGTGGATTACTTCTGTTAAAAGTTTCACAGACACAGTACCTGTAATGCAGTGATGCCCTTGTTGGTTCCAGCAAGTTTGAAGTCCATGTCTCCAAGATAATCCTCTATTCCCTAATTAAAAGTACCAACAAAGAAAAAAAACAATATTGCGAAAGATTTTTGTTCAGATTTTTAATATCTGACCAAATGTTTTTCCTGCAGATGCTACCCGACGGACGTTTGGCCTTACGAACCAGGATGTCAGTCAACAGCCTGTAATCCTGGATCTCAGCAGGTTTCTCTGGGTTGGGTTTGGAGATGAGTCCGATGGCGACGCCCGCCACGGCACTTGAGATGGGGACACCTGGGAGACAGAAAGGGCTTCGGTCAGTGACGCACTCACTCTGCTTTCGGCAGAAGATCTCACAGATGTTCATCTGAAGGTTTGAGGACACTCAATCTGGTAAATTTTCTGTCTGTGTGAAGCAATGGCGTTAGACAATTCCAAATTGAGTCGGGCACAGAACACGAATTCGTTCCACAATTAGCAAGCTGCGTTCATTGTGCCCAATCAATATGAACACAGTAAATAATAATTTAAGTTTGAGGAAAAATAGGGTTAGATAAAATAGAACCTTGAATACGTTGACAAAATATAACCCTCAATATAGACTCAACACAATAAGTGAAACCCCACAGCATCCAATCGTTAAATAATGGCTATGTGGACGTTCCATACCTGCGTCCATGAGGGCGAGGCTGCCTCCACACGCAGATGCCATGGATGAGGATCCTGAGCGGGAACACAGCGGGACAGGAAGGCAGCCATTATTGTTTTATAACACCATGGTCCCGTCTCTTTCCGTGTGTCTTACCGTTTGACTCCAGCACCTCAGCAGTCACCCTGATGGTAAAGGGGAAGTCTTGGGGAATGACGGGCCTCAGAGCCTTCTCAGCCAGGGCCCCTAGGAACACACACACACATTGAAATGCAAACAGTCTACTTGTTAAGGAGGCTAGCATTAGCAGATGCAGAATCCAGGTATAGGCATGAATTTAAATGCAAACCGTGTCCGAGCTCTCTCCTGTTCAGACCTCCCATTTTTCCAATCTCATTGGTTGCATACGGTGGAAACTGTAATGAAAGGGCTAACTTTAAAATTGGTTTCTTTCAAAAAAAAAAAACAAGTTTCACGTGAATTTTAGACGAAACGTGAATAATTTTACACATCGGACTCCAAATGTGCAAACGTGATCTTACCTCATAATGAAGCATGAAGTTTTTATCTTTGATGCCACTGTTGAAAGAAGACATAGGAGATGTGGGTTTATCTGACTGCAAGAACTTGGATTATGCTAAATAAATTAGCAAAATTCAGTTTAACACAGGAGAAGGATTGATCTGTGTCAGAGGGAACGGGCATAAAATTTGCGAAGTTGCCGAGAGCTGCCTGATATTTCTCGTGTGATAGATGACGGTGAAGGCACCTCAAGGCAGTGGTGATGATGTCAGCTTTGATGCTGGACTCCAGGGAATCAAAGGTGACGCTGGACAGGACCTGGAGGAGAGACGGGCTGCTTGAGCTCTGGAAAAAGCACTTCTCTAGGCTGTTGAGCCAATGAAAATGTCATGCTCTCTGATAATATTAGATTAGCTTTAGGTCATTTGAGAAGGCACTTTTTCCAGTTGCCAAAAAAAATCAACAACTCAATACCTGTGTTTGCCCTCTCTGGAACAAAGCTGAACCGTGAAGCGGTTTGAAGAGGTTGATGTCACATGAAATGTTCCTTAACGCAGTCAACTCCCTCCCGTCGCACCTAAACACACAGAACTCGTTGGAAATCTGAATTACAGCGCAGTGTGTATATCTGTGCGTCGATATATACTGTATATAAAGATCAAAATGACCGAGCTCACCTCCTGTACTCGTTCAGTACCAGATTGCGGAAGATTTCTTTACACACAACGTTGAAGGATTCGATGATTTCAAAAGGCTCGGCTTGGGGAAATGTTTCTGTCCGAAAAAAATAAAATAAAAATAAAGTCATACCATTAATTGAAAATAATACAGACTTTGTCTTGTGTGATAAGATTGAAAAAATATCACGGACATTTCTTAATGCTGTCCACATGAATAACGAGGAGGATTTACCTTTAAGACTCTCTTCTGTTTCAAGTCGAATTTTGTTAACGGCATCGTCTCTAGAAACCTGCGCCAGGATGACCGTCGTTACTCATCAAGAAAAAGCGTTCAAAAATCCAACCATTTTTTTTTCCCAAACTATAACAGAAACAGTCAATGAATTTAGGTCGCATTTGCAGAGTGCACGCGGCAGCTGAGTGGTAAACCTAGATAAGGTGACATAGTTTTCACCTTGTCGTGAGTGTCGTCCGTGAAAACGGCGTGGATCCTCTCCGAGGCTGATCTGCGCAAAACGAAAAACAAACAGTACTCAGATACTGAGATTCGTAAATTGACTCTAGCGCCCGCTTGTGTTTCAGGAAGCTGTTTTGCCCCCCATAAGCCTTCTTACTGCCGAGCATGTTCCACCATGGCGGCTGGGGCGGTGAAGACTTTGACCGGCGTTCGCTTGACCACCTTCTGCTGTCGCTCCAGGTGCTGGATGCCGTGGATGATCTGCTGGGTGTGTTTGACCCCCACCTTGACGGCGTGCAGGAAGTCCTGCTGCAGGACGTTCTCGGCCGACGCCTCGATCATCACTGGGAGACGTTTGGGGTGAGGGTGAGTGGTGCTTTCCCTGAGGGCGACCTCGGCTTTCGGACCCATGTTTACAACGTACCCACGTGACTGGAGGGGGCTCCGGCCACAATGAGGTTGAGGGTGCTGGAGGCCATCTCCACCCTGGTGGGGTTAACCAGCACCTCGCCGTCGACAATGCCCATACGCACGGCACCTAGAACACACACAAGTGTTAAGAGTGTGTGTGTCAGGGGAAAACATTTATGTGTGTTGTCCAGTTTGACGGTTTACCCACCGATGGGTCCTTTCCAGGGGATGTCAGACAAGGCCAGAGCAGCAGAAGCTTTGGGGGGAACAAAATATGGACTTTTAATTTATTTGGTCAGGAATTGACAATAATATACTCTTTTCCATGAGGTTTACCGGCGTTGATGGCCAGCACATCTGGATTGTTGACGCCATCAACAGCCAACAGATTGCAGAGGATCTTCATAAGAAAAAGTGCAAATTAAAAATGGAATAAATCTGGGGAAGTATGTAGAAAAAAAATAAAGAACTGACCTGAGTGTCGTAGAAGTAACCGGCAGGGAAGAGAGGTCTGATGGACCTGTCTGAGCCAGAGACGCGGGAGACGGTTATTCGACCGGGACCTTCACGAGACAGGACCAGAACATCGGGTGGACTCACCGATCAGCCTGCTGGTGAGGATCTCGTGGTCCGTGGTTCCAAGCTCTCGGCGCAAATAGTTGGTAGGGATTCGCCCTGCAGCCGCAGCCTTCTGTCTGTAGTCCACCTGTGCGTAGAAATGACGGACAGGCGCTTTGAGGAAACATTATTCGAGGTCACCGACAAAGGTTACGGATTAAAGGGTGAGAAGGGTAAGAAGGGCTTCGAGGACGTACCACCAGGGGCATGAACTGAGACGGGGACGGCTTGGTTTTGCTGACGGCCGTGGCCATCACAGAGGTTTCTCCCAGCTGCACACAGACACACAAATAGACACAGTACTTGACTGCTTTCTCTGCAAAGCATCTACCAGAGTCCACAGGAGAGCTACTTCCATCGCCATGGACCACACACAACCCCAACACGGACTGTTCACACTCCGGTTCTCCATCCAGAGGTACAGGGGTGTGAAATGTAGAACAACACAAGTAAATAACTCATTCTTCCCAACTTCTATTAGACTCCTGAACAACTATCAGTAGTCAATAAACATGTCCTGCTTCTGGACAATTCTTTACCTTACATTGCCTTCGTCCCTTTAAATGTCTCTTCTCTTTACATTTATTGATATTGTTATCGTTGCGCTGCTATGACAAACAAATTTTCCCTATGGGGATCGATTAGGTATTATCTTATCCAGCAAAGCCAGTGTTGCACTCAAGTATCTATTAAAAACTTTCTCCATACAACCTGCACCTTCTCTGAGTTTGCACATTCAAAGCTGCACTCAACTTTAACGTGCACATCCTGGTAATAGTGTTTACTTTTCCCTGCACTATTTACATGTGGTTAAGATAGTATGTTTACAGTATGTTACCTATCTGTCAGCACCGCAACATAAGAATTTCACTGTACATGACAATGAACACTCTGAATCTTGAATATGTGTGAACTGACACGGTTTCTTCCCTCAAAACTTTTGCAGGACGAAGCACATCCTTGCAGTGAGATGAGTTTACCTTGACCACTGCTGATCCATCTGCAAATCTGGCCAACTGGCCGGATGAGATCTCAAGCTTCCTGAGAAGAGATAATAATCAGGGGATGACACTCCACTGAAACATATGTGTGTGTGTTTTGGAATCACATGCATGGTCAGATTTATGACAAGCATGACAAAATCACTCCACTTTAACGCTGTTCATAATTGCCATCTTTCAAACGCAACACTGGTGATACCAACGTGAAAGTGGTTGGTAGTCATGATGGTGAACTGCAGAAAGGAAGCTGGGAAAGTCAACTCACTTCTCCCCAAGGTCCACGGCCACCCTCAGGGAGCTCCCGTGGCTCCGGTACACGCTCTGATGGCACCGACGTGCGTGGCGGCAGGCTAATGCGCGGCCCGCCCGCCTCAGGAGCAAGAAACACCGCATGTCCGCCCACAAACGCCAAACAAAACCCCGGCGGGAAACCTATTTGGTGATGTTTAGGGCTCCGACGCGGGCGTGGGGGATTCCATTGCAGCCTTGGTCACGTGGGGCGGAAGTGCGATTCCGAGCGGAGGCTTCTGATTGGGCGAGCCGAGGTCACATGTGTGACCGGGTAAGGTGTCCGACAAGCAACAAACGTCAAACTCGTTATTAAACTCGTTATTTTGGAAAAAAAAAATCGTATACGTGCATAGAACGTATTTTAGTTAAACTCTTTATATGGCTTTTGATATTATATATATATAGATTTATATGTGTATATAAGCATACCTATATATGTATACATGTATATATACATATACATACATATAGTGTTAACTCTGGCTAAGCAGATTTGTAGTGTATATATTTGTTAATGAAAGAATGTACAAAACAGACAATATTTGAATCTTTAAAAACAACGCATTTGATCTGTAAAAACAATTTGCTTAGGAGATGATTGTTTTGTCAAGAAATATACCGGGTATAGCGGCATCATTTTTTCTATTTATTTTATTGATATTTTCTGTCTCCCTACATATGTTGTTTTTGCTTTATTTAAATTGAACCCGTTCCCTTTTCCAATGAGAAAACCGCCGATTAAGCAGTTTGCTGGGTTAACCACTAGATGTCAGGGTTTCTTAAATGTAAATACGTTCACCCGATGATCAGGTTATTGTGCCATAATTTTACGTGTTTAAAATTACCACATTTCACTCAATATTAGCAAACTTGTGCAACATTTTACTTACTACTGTCTTCATAGTTTCAAATTCTCCGTTCGTTATATTGCATTTAATGTCATACTTTTTTAGCGTCCATGTTTGTCCATTCGTGATTCATCTCAAATTTACTTTTGTTTCATTTAAGAGGCCTTATTGAGGCAGAATCACTGCTCTTATTTTCACTTTTTCTTTGTATTTGATGGAATTCCTGCTAAAGGATGTCCTTTAATGGCATAAGCTATCATAAAAATCTCATCATTGTGTCAGCGGAGGGGAAGTGGAGCAGTGCTTGTCAGTCAGTCAGCTGCCCTCCAGTCAGTCAGTCAGCGAGGGATGCTGCAGTTGTTATGGCAACAGATGAGTGTTATCAGCATCTGCATTACACTTCAAATTACATTTATGCATATATATACACACACACATACACACTCCAGCTAATAGCAGAGGCTTCACAGGAGCGCACATTCGCGTCATTACCAGCGTCTGTGCAGGTATTATCTTGTTTCCATGGCTCTGGGACAAAATGAATTCTCTTCATTATCACACAGAGCTCTGGACGGCGAGCGCGTAATGGAGCCATCGGTGTTGTCTGGTAAACTTCAAGGACCGCGGGCGGCTCACCGGAGCGGCTGCCACGCTGCACTTTCCCATAAACCACATTTGAATGTTTTATCGGGCAGTGCACGGAGAAGTCACTTATGGATTGTTAATCCATATCAGTGCATTCTTTTCCCCGATCCTGGTCATTGACCTCAGTGACCCTGAAGTGATTATTGCTGCCCTGTGCAAAAACACAGGGCATTGATCAATTCTGATTGACTGATTGATTTTATTGATGAGCAATCAAATCCACATATTAATCAAAACAGGCTGATTTTTTAAAATGGAAACCTTTGACATCAAAATTATTCTCATTTTTATTTGTGTCCGAGGTGTCAGATGCACTTTTTTTGGAAGAGGGCTACGCAACGGTTTAAGCGATATTTGCTGCATTTAAAATGGTTACACCATGTGCGAAATCATAAAAATGCAAATGTGTCTCCCATTGTTGCATTTTCCTTCACCGAGGATTAGGATTAACGCGCTCTGGTGTGTGCGCACACCTTGGTCACTTCAGAACGCGAGAGCATTAAGTGCTTTTCTGATTTTAATGCGGCTATGTTTCAGGAGGTGGTAAAAGGACAGGCCTGCGCGCGCGCCACACTGATCTCTTTACACACACATGAACACACACTCACGCAGAATCCACAGGGCTTTTCAGCAGGGGTGAGAACTGAGGTTTCTGGGTCCCTGGCAACCAGACATGGCAGCATCTGGAGGGATTATCTTTCATCCTAAACGCCCGCTGACAGCTTCACCCAACTGACTTTTCATGTGGAAACCGGCGCGATGCATAATATTTCATCGAACACTGCGATGTTTTAACCGTCTTGACACGTTAACGTACAGAATTTCACGTGATAAGTGTAACCGAGTGCTTAATTAACATCTAATCAGGGACTGAGATACATGAAGACCCCGGAAAAAAAAATCATGCATTTACCCGCAAATTGTTTTATTCCTTCCTGATAAGACGCTACCTTTCTGGGCCTGTTTTTGAAGAAGTGATTTTTCTCAATTGACTGACTTTTAAATGTACTTTATGTGGTTTATCTCAGTACAGTACATACCAGAAAATTAAGGAAAACCATTCATCATTTTCATTCAGTGAACAACGTACTTCTCTGCCTGGTGATGGGATGGCAGTCATTAAAATGTTATTAGTGACAATGTGGCTGAGGGTGATATCCGCACTGAATCTGTATCTGATGTCTTTTGCATATTGTTGATAGCGAAGCCTGTCGTGCGTGAATTAATTACGCATACAGTTTAATGCGCAGTAAGTCAGTGGAGCAGGTTCTGTGATAAATTAACCTCACAGGATCTGCGGATCTATTGGATGCACATTAGAAAACATGCATCCAGTGTGTGTGTGTGTGTGTGTGTGTGTGTCCGTGTGTGTGTGATGGTTCCTGTAAAATAGGGGATAAGTGGTAAAGCATTGAACAGTTAAAGTTAATTCTTGTCAATCTGGACCCCATTTCCCTTGCAACGTCGCGTCTAAAGAGCCGAATTATTAAAATAATTACACTATTAAATGAGAATGCTGTGGTCTGGAACCACAAATCTTTCTTTCCTCCTCTTTTCTTTTGCTTCTGTGTGTTTTCCGATGGGATCCTCCACACCAAAATCCAGCCCAGCTTTAAAGAACTCTCCTCTTCTGTCTGAGACGAAGGACCGACCCAAGCTGGCGTTGTGTCGTTTTCATTTTGTCGCCATTAGACTTCGATTTCCTGTAGCAGAGACAGAGGAGGCGAACCATCGGCCCTCAATCGTTCTGTCGCAGATCAAGCATCTGCAGAACGTTCTCCGTCCAGGTGGGCGGCACGGTGCCTGTTCATCTTTGTGAAACGCATCTTTGCGCTATTGGTTTCTGATAATTTCATCCCCATAATAGTTTATTTTCTTCAGGCCCATGTAATGTCTCCAGAAACTAGATTCATCGCCATCCAAAAATGGGCAAAAAATTCCCGAAAATAAGAAGAAAAATGGCCAGAAAATTAATATGAAATAAAAGTGAATGTAAAAACACTACATTAATATAAATTATCGTCAAATGGATTTATAATATTTTCAATATTATCAAACAAATGCATTTAGTACCCTTCCAAATTTGTGCTAGTAAAACTGATAAAGATATGATAGTTATTAAATAAAATGTCCAAAAATGGGCAAAAAAAATCCTGGAAAAAATAAGAAAAATGGCCAGAAAATTAATATAAAATAAAAAATGAATGTAAAAACACTTGATTAATACAAATAATTGTCAAATAGATTTATAATATTTTCAATATTATCAAACGCATGCGTTTAATACACCTCCAAATCTGTGCCAATAAAACTGATAAAGATAGTTATTAAATAAAATGTCCAAAAATGGCAAAATTTCCTGAAATAAGAAGAAAAATGGCCAAAAAATTAATATAAAACATAAATGAATGTAAAAAGACTAAATTAATATAAATTATTTTCAAATAGATTTGTAATATTTTCAATATTATTAAACACATGCGTTTAAATGCAAGGTTTAGATTTCCATTTCAATTCGCAATCAAGGCTTTTGAATTTTTGAACAGTTTGAAGTTTGTTTTTTTTATTTAATATTTATGTGAACCACAGTTAACGTTCAACTGTGACGGTTCGGTTTTGGGCGGAGGGTTTGCGGTCCAGCGTCGACCCCAGCAGCGGTGAATGTTTCAGTGAACGCACAGTCCCGGTGCATATTTGGCCTTGAATCACCGCAGTGACTCAAAAACGGAGTCACAGATCCGGCCTCTGTGGCAAGCGCGAGGTCCCAGTCCGAGCCTGGATCTCCAAAACCGGGCCCACGGTAAACCACGCAAACATCTGCCAAACTGAGGTTTCTGAACCCGAGGCGTCCTCCTGCGCGCCAAGAATGTTCCTCCTTCCGATGAAATCAATCACAAACACGGCGGGAGGCGAGAAGAAGCGAACGTCTCCGGCACAAATGGTTAATTCCAGAGGAACCTCTACGATGGCTCATCGCGGGCCGCAGGAAATCACTTCCAACTCTGAAAAGTTTATGACAACTTGTAAATTCCAGTGGAATAACTAACAGAAAACACGGAGAGGAATGTGCGTTGTGTCTGAAGCTCTGCAGAGTCGCCTATGAAATAAAAGCATGTTTTCCCCTTTTTTTTTTTTTTCTGTCGGGACGTCAGAGCAGCAGCGGTATGTCGGTACTCACCCCGGGCTACATGAATTATTAACAATTAATACCAACCAGTGTGTGTGTGTGTGTGTGTGTGCGCGCACATCAGTTGACGGTTCTCTGAGCCAAAGAGGCGGTTGGTGGTTTTCCACTGCTGCTTACACTGAGAGCTGAGTGTGTTTGAGGAATGCTGCTGTGGGTCTGCACACTCACTGAGTCATCAGGTGGACTCGGGTGAGGGCGGAGGTGGAGGCGCTACCTAAGAGCAACACAAATAAAGATCCTGGAGAAATTAAGTGAGATAAAATATCGATATGGTACAAAATATCTTTGCTGTAATTCTATGGAGGACCAAAAAGGCCAAAATAACTAAAAAAAAAGACTGGAATGGAGGAGGTCCCCTGGTGGGATTCCTGTGGGGACGCGTCTTAATTTTCACCAATAAATAAACGTTATATTTAGTCTGACTTGCATGGTGAGACCAGCGATGCCGTATGGTTTGGAAGCAGCGATATTGACGAGAAGACGGGAGCTGAAGATGTCGAGGTTCGGGATGGATAGGATCAGGGATGAGTCCATCAGATGGACGCCGCGTGTTAGATGTTTTGGAGAGCAGGAGGTCTAGGGGAAGACCACGTAGAAGATTTATGGACGTAGTGAGAGAGGATATGAAGATAGTTGGTGTGTGAGAGGAGGATACAGAGAATAGAGTTAAATGGAGAAAGTTGATTTGCTGCGGCGACTCCTGAAGGGAAAAGCCCAAAGGAAAAGACGAATGAAATAAGATAAAATAAAATAAAAATTAATACAATTTTAATAAATTAATTCAATTTGATCAGTTTAAATAAGATAAAATTACAATTAATTTTAATTAGTAGGGTTAGATGGAGAAGGTTGTTGCGCTGTGGCGACTCCTGAAGGGAAAAGCCAAAAGGAAAAGAAGAATGAAGTAAGATAAAATAGAAATGAAAATAAATAAAGTTATAATACATTAAATCAAATTTGATAAGTTGAAATAATATAAAATGAAACTAGAATTAATTGAATTTAATTTAATTTAATAGGGTTAGATGGAGAAGGGAAAAGCCCAGAGGAAAAGAGGAATGAAGTAAGATAAAATTAAAATAAAATGAAAATAAATAAAATTATAATATATTAAATAAATTTGAAAAGTTGAAATAAAATTAAAAAATAAATAAAGGGAGAGGGTGAATGGTCTCTGTGGGATAAGTGGAGAAGATAATGAATGAATGAATGAACAATCAGCAACAATAAACCATTCTACCCCACTAGCGTAGCGCTAAAAACACATGTTGGCTTTACATTAACTATAAAATGGAACATTGAATTAAATTTCTGGTTTGGGTGATATTTGATTTCAGTAGGTTTTGTTCCTCCACGTTGGTGTGCATTTTCTATGTGTGTGTGTGTGTGTGTGTGTGTGTGTGTGTGTGTGTGTGCGCGCACGCCTTGAAAGGCTTCTATTATGTGCATCCATGTATAATTTTCTAGGTGGTGATTCAGCAGGTTGAGATGTGTGTGGTTTTCTTTATGTGCTCAGGGAGGAATAAAAAGCCTGTTTGATTAAATTTTAGAGGATGCAGAAGCAGAGTGTCCTTCTCATCTGACCTCATTAAGATAAGAAACGTGCCATTGATTTCCGAGGGGAGGTCGACTTCCTTGTTGCCTCCGTCGTCTGGAGTTCCGGCTTGTTTTATTTATTGTTAGAATTTCATCTCTGTGAGGTTGAAGCCGCGGGAGTTTTTCCGTAGACTTTCAGTGATTCCGGATGTGATCGCGTCGATTCCCAACTCCTCACCCCCGGTTCGTAGCTGGATCTTTAATGTTTTGATTTAAAGCTGCTTCGATTTGTAACTCAAATGTTAATACTCGATTTTAGGCTGTGAAAAATGCTTACATATAGACATTTCATGGATGGAAATGCATTCATTCATTCATCCATCATCTTAAAACCTATCCTGCCCGTCCAACAATTTCCCTTTACATCAGGCAATTACATTAAGGCAGAGGTGAAGGCGGAAACAGTTGTTTTTCAGAATAATAATGAAAAAAAATACAACTCGTACAGACAGATTTTCTTTGCGGACCAGTAACAAATGATCCGGGGGTTGGTGACCCCTAAAAAAGAGCATTGCAATCTTTCCCCTTTCATTCACATGTTATGTAAACAACATCCACTCTGTCGTTCAAACTCCATATAGAACAGACCTGGATTTTTTTTTTTTTTTTTCCCGGCCAGCCAAACTATTTTTTTTGAATATTTTAACAAGTATTTTCAATCAATATTGAATTTAGAAACTTATTTTTTCATTTTGTTTAATTTTGTATGGATGATTCAGTACAAAATAATGTTGGTCGGTACATTTATATTATTATTATTATTGATTTTTATTATCGATCTTTCATTTTCTTATTTCTATAAAAACAGCATAAATGACAGCAAAAAAAAAAAAACAGGCAAAATTAAAAAGATTTATTTAATAACCAGAATAGCCACCATTAGCCTTGTAAACATTATACCTCTTCTTATAAATGCCAGCAATCAATTTTCTAATAAATTATGTGGCAAATTTTCCCACGGTGACAAGATTTCCCATTTAACTCAACAATATTTTTAGGTTGTAATTTCATCAATTCTTTTTTTAATATTCATTTTTAATATTCATTCGTAATGCATTTTTTTAGAGGAACAGTTCATTACATATTAAGATTATCATAATTTACCTGTTTACCTCCTTTACATAAAAACAAAGAAAAATTTGGACTTCTACTACTCATACTGCTACTTCTAGTTAATGATTTTACTGGTCCGGCCCCTTTGACATCAAATTGTATGTATGTGGCCAAAATGAGTTTGACACCCCTGTCATATAAATATGTTCAACATTCACTCTCTCATTCACATATCGACTAGAGCACTGCAACCTTTCACCCTCTTATTTAAACTCCATGTCGAGTTATACAACCATTCATCCTTTCATTCACACGTCTCGATGGGTGAAGGTCTCCACCGAGCAGAGAAAGAATTTATAAGCAAAATATAATAAATGTTAGGACAAGAATTTGCTGAATGTCACAATAATGTTCAGAAAAGTGAAAGTACCTTGAAATCTCTAAGTCAGACTAAATATACAGTTTATTTATATTGAAACACTCCCATTCTTTTTTTTTTTTTTTGCACTACTGCTACCATTGTGCTGCTATTGGCATTAGCATTTTGCATTTGCATTTTGCATATAGCATTTTGGTACTACTTACTGACTTTTACACTAAACTGTACAAAAAAAAACATCAAACAAAACCGCTATTCTCATGCCGTCAAATATCAGCTTGTATCCGCGTGCACTTTATACTTCATGGCTTAATGTTTAATGTAACTGTGCACTTTACTGCTAATTTGCACTCGATTATTCTTATTATTTTGTTCATTTCATGTCATTATTCCTCTGTATGTCCAGTACATTTTAAGAAAGCTGACTGCGATTGGTAAAAGTGTCGATTCAGAGTTGAATAAATCTACCCGATGACTACAAGGAAATCAATATATGCAATAGATGAACGGCTGTATAGACAATTCTTTTCATAGATATCACTGTAAAGTTATCTTTACATGGCGTAGCCACTCCCCGACACCCCCTCCCGTCAAACAAGTTTCACACTAATACGGCCAAAACAGGTCTTTCCAGAATCGCACCCCGAAGCCCGAAATCGACCGTTGTAGGCGGCGCGGGTGGGAGCTGCGTCCTCTCCTCGCCGGACCCGAAGTTTGAGGGGAAACTCAAAATAGTAAAGCGGCGGTAGATGCTGAGTTCACCCCGCGGGTCCCCAATTCCCAGCTCGGTTTTTGGGTTATAATCGTCTCTTTGGCCACGTGGCCCCGGCCTTCTATTCACTCCAGAAGAGTCATTTATCAGCTGTCGACCCGGCGTCTCCTACATCCAGGCCGAATGATTTACAGCCCGACTTTATCTCCCATTACCTTCCTGCTGATACAGCGGGAAGGACGCTCGGTGCGCTGACAGCTTCCTTCCCCCCGAGGGATTTCTCACTCAATAAATAAAGAATCGGGGTTTATTTTTAGTTAATGAAATACCCGCCGATTCTGAGACAACAAACAATAATGTAAAATGTGCATAAACATCAGTGAGCCCCCAAAACAAGCTAGAAAGAGAGAATTGTCATTATCTGTTTTTTTTTTCCTGCTGAATTCTAAATGAAGTAAAAAATGAAAAGTTATGCAAAGCACACATTTAAAATGATGAGAAGCGCAGTGAGGATACAGTGATGCAGGTGAAAATAAGCACTACTCGACCAGAAAAACAACAAAATACTGCAGTTTTCTATTACAACTGTTAGTTAACCCTCCTTCCTGTCCAGCAGGTGTCAGTAGTCTGCAGGCCCGTGTGTGTGTGTGTGTACACAGTGCAGACAATGAATAAGTAAAGGTAGGTCCATTTAGAAATAAAATAAAATAAAATAAAATAAGATAAAATAAAATAAAATAAAATAAAATAAAAAAAGATGATTTTTCAAAACTGTACTTTTGGTGCAGTACATGGAGAACACATATACACTGCAATATCAACTAAGTTACATGCAGGCTGGGTGAGGTCAGAAAACAATATTCCAAAAGCTATTAAATAAAAATAAAAAAATCTTTATATGTGTATATATATATACACACACACAAACACATATTTTTTTAATATTTTTTCATGCTCCTCCAGTCCAGCAAGGAGTGCTTTCAATCGAAATATTTAATATGTACCTGTCAGAGACGCGACCAAGCATTTGAAACATCCTGACAAAAAATGAACGCATGCATATATTTTCAACACAAAACCGATTTAACCCCCAAATACGAACCACGTTTGTTAAAAACGGAAGTCAACCGGATGTTTATCTCTTATTTCCCCATCCATGTGTTATAATAACGCATCCTATTGACGTCGGGAATGGGAAACTCCCAACAAGACCCCGCAAAAAAAAAAAAAAAAAAAAAAAAAAAAGGGGGTTGAGGGTGGAGGGATGCTAAGAAGCGATGCCCTATTTTTCTCCGGTCGGGTGGAAGGAGGCGGAGGGAGATGCAGAGGAGAGCCAGGGGTGGAGGCGGCGCTCCGGCGCGCTCCGCTCATCCTCCCCGCCTTCAGTCGCCTGCTGCATTTGAACGGAGCCGCATCGAGCCGTTGACCGCCACACCAACCGGGGATTATTTTTGCCCTTTTTTTCATTTTCATACATTTTTTTTTTTAAACAAAACTGGATCATTGAACCGGTGGATTTCACAGGGGGATATATTCCAATTATTTGCTGATATCTTTGGGGGGGGGGAAAAAAAAAAAAAAAATCTCGTCTCCATGCAGCCCCACCGCCTTCTGAGCGCACGCTGCGTAAATCCTGCGTTATTGTTATCATTGTTTTTAATTTAAAAGAAAATGTGACACCTTGAGGTAGACGAGCCTCTTCGTTGGCAAACAGCTGGGTCTTGTCGTGGATTACCGGGTTTCTCTCCCCCTCCATCCACCCTCCTCCTTCTCCTCAAGAAACCCCGGACGGTTTTTCCAGCGGCCAGAATGCGCTTCGTCGCAAACGAATCGGCCACATGAGTGGACTCTAAACAAACAAGAAGTTCTCCTGCGGAGTACGCCTTTTTTTTTTTTTTTTTTTTTTTTTTTTGTTTGTTTTCAACACCTCTGCTGAGAAATTAAGGAACAAAAAAAAAAAAAAAAGAAACCATGGATTGTGAGGTTTTCGCCCCGGTGCTGGAGCAGTTCATGCACACGCCCCTGGTCTGCTGGGTAAACCTCCGTCACCTCTGCGCATGTCTTTTTTTTTTTTTTTTTTTTTTCTTATAATTTCATGCGTTTTCTATCAAAATAATTATTGATTATCCCTTGCTCTTCCTCCCCGCAGGTGAAGACGGTCGGGCCGCCGGCGACGACAGACGGCACCAAATTATCGGAATATATGGAATTAGTGGATGGGATTTACCTGAACGAGATCATGCTGGAGATGTGAGTAACAATGATCCGGGAGCAGGATGAGCATCCACACGTTGGAGGTGTTTGACCAGTCGGGGGGTTTCGACCCCTGGACTGAGTAAATGAAGCAACTCATAGAGAACTTGAGCCGTCACGTGCAATTTCCTGCCGGAGTGAGTGAGCGTTGCCTCCGCACAAAGACGCCCCTTGTATTTGGGCCGACGACGGGTCGCGCAATCGTGATAATCGGATCGATGGGGTTGGATCACGTGACTGAATGTCGAAGAAGTGAATTCGCCCCTCACGATGCGCCGTGATGAGGAAACCTCAAGGGTTGCGCGGAATTCTTATTTCCAAAAAATACAGCCGGCGCGTCCGATCGGAAGGTCGGTCGTTCATTTGCCCGCTCGTCGGCCTGATTGGCGCCCAGCAAGAAAGCCCGACGCTACCTCTTGCAAAGTGTTTTGAAACAGAACGGTGTGATAGTGTGAAAATCCCGATCGGAGCATCATCAATCCGTCGGTTAACCCGTCTTACGATCAGATGTTACGATCTGTTTCTCTTGTCGCTCGTCGACGGCTTTTGATTCAGACGTCTTCCGCGTAAACCGCAGATGTTATCTACCGTGGCTGAAACTTCAGCTTTCGCCCGCCGCAGCCCCAGACCGTCATCTGCAGCCGGCCGGAAGACGACGCCGCCGCCGCCGCCGCGGCGCCCCCCCAGGAGCGGCCGAGTGTCCCCTCCTGCTGTGCCGTAGATTAAAACTAGAAATAGCCGCATTAAGCGGGGAATCTGGATGCTGATTGCACAGCGAGGCCCTCGTAGGCGTGCTGGTTCAAGGCACTCTGTCCCGTCATGGAGATGTTTTCGCAGATCTCCGGGTGGAGATGCTCGGAGGAAGCCGCGCCTTCAGCTGTTTCTCCTCATAATTTTATAAAAAAGCATGATAGAACGCAGTCTTTTATTCCTTTGTCTGGCTCCGGACGGTTACTTCCTGCTCGCGGGCCAGTTTTTCCCCATTTTCCGCAAATCCTAAACCCGACGCTGTCAGCGTTTTCTCCTCCTCCTCCGCCGCGTCAGTCAGACCGCCGCCGCCGCCGCCGCTCCTCCTCCCCTCGTTAGGGATCGCAACCTGGTCCGGTTAACGCACCCGCCGTCCCGATGTTGCTTTTCTGTTTACGTCGCCTCGCGGCGTGAATGGTTCTCGGACAGGTTAAGCTGCGGCGGCGCGTAGCAGAAGGAGCTGATTAGCCCCAGCTGGCTGCTTTCCTGTCTCTGGATGGCGTGCTCCTCCTCTGGCCTCCTCCGCTTTCGTCCCTCCCTCCCCCTCGATGTTCTCCAACACCAACTTCTGCTACTCCCGTGCAGTTTTTTGACTTGTGACCCATCTAAAGTACACTTATATCATTAACTACACAAACATTCAGTAGTTCTGCTTTTATTTGTTGTTGTTCTGGCGAGTGTCAAATCGTGACAGAGATTTCTGCTTTTGACTTCGTCGCCGCTTTAGAGGAACCGGATTCCTTTATAGATATGCATCCCGGTCACGGATCATATGGTCGCACGGTCCGTGCCGGTTTCTGCCGATCGTCGAACAAAGATGTCTTTCACCTTCCTCTCATGGCTTCCTCATAACAACCTGCCATTTTTTTACATTTATTTCATGAGTGTTTTCCAGCGCAGGATGTAGCAGGGCGACTAGAATAACATCAGGTTGAAAGGTTAGCGGACCCACGGTGCCAAACCGTGTTACGCTAAACCCGTGTTTTTCCTTCAAAATCGACATTTTTCGGTATTCTGGATTTTATCCGGGCAGGGATTTTTGGTGCACGGGCCGGCGTTGACCTGAATCGGGCTGCAGTGGTCGCCTCACAGGATGTGGGGGAGTCACAGTGAGCTCAGTGTGTTTATGTGTGTGTCTGCATTCAGGGCCTCTGCTGGTCTGCAAGGGAATATGTGTATTTGTGTGTTTCCTGTGTGTGTGTGTGTGTGTGTGTGTGTGTGTGTGTGTGTGTGTGTGTGTGTGTGTGTGGGCCCGCATTTGGGGGACGGGCAGCTGTTGGTAGTCATCTTGCCAGCCATCCTCCCACGCAGAAGGCCCACAGTAACCGTCGGCCGTCGTGTTGGCGTGGCCGGTCTTTGTCTGTCTGTTTTGTCTCACCTCGCCAAAGTCAGAGGGACTGGATCGTGCACGTGAAAGCTCGTGCACCCAAGCCACCGCCCGGCAGGTGGGATACCGAATCTTCCACGGGAGGCCCCCTGCATAGTTCCAGTTTGCGCACATCTGAAGCTTTGCAATAGCTTCAACTTTAGCCTTTTTCCGTTTGTGCTGTTGATGATTATCCAGAACTGTGCTTTTTTTTGTTCCAATTCAAAGTCTTCACACACACACACACACACACACACACACACACACATACGCACTGGTTTGCACCTTCTCTGCAAATCCCCCCCCCCCTTTCTGCTCTGACAGTTTGGATGTAGCGAGCAGCCGCTGGCTTGGTGCCGTGGATACGGTTGCCTCGAGCCAGTAGCCACCCGAAGACTTCCAGACCGATGACTAAACGAAAAAAAACTACATTTTTCTTAAAAAATAGGATTTTTTTTTTTGTTGCATTGCGAGTGCGGCAGCAGTCGCCATTCGGATTGAACTGTGGAAAGACTGCCGGATTATCTCAACGGTCCGCTGGCACCCAGATGGCACGGCGTCCCCCCTTTACCCGCCCCGATATGACTGACATTACCCACCCAATTAAATGGCCTCCTCCGCACTGTCACACCAATTAGTTTTCCCGCTCAGCGAGATCGAGCCGGTTCCAATTTATTTATTTTTTTGTTTGTCAGAGTGACAACCGTCCAGTCCGGTTTGACGGCGTCGGACCCTTTCGGAGGCGCTCCGCTGGCCGACCCCAACCGTATTTGATATTTATCATAACCATCTGAGCAGATTATGACATTTTCCTGTCAATTTCCTCGACCGCAGCTTCCCTCATTTCTACACGCGGCTGCAGTGTAAAATAAGTGTCAACGCTATTTACAGATAAGGATTTCTTGGTTGAAACAGACGCCAGCAAACACAGAAATTCAGTGAATTAAGACCTGACGTGTCATCCAGGTTATGGTGAAGTCTTGTCGAAGTTTTCTCGTCGTGGCAACTTGGACTTGAATTTCTTCGCCTAAAGGTGTTTTGACCCATTCTTCAACTCTGAAGAAACATCTTAAAGTGAAGAAATTCGAGTCCAGTTGCCAAGACTTGAAGATTTCGACAAGAATAAGACCAGACCAAACCCTTTCACTTCTATTAAGACATAAAATAGATTTTTTTCTTGATAGAAATATCAAATTTCATACGTAGAATGTTAAAATAAGCTGCAGGTTGATGGAAAAGTGCATTTTTCTGACCTGGAGGTGCAAGATTTCCAAATCGCACTCTAGTTGGATGTTAAAATAAATCTTTTTCCAGCGTTTATTATTGAGCACACTAATAAATGTTTCCTCAATGAAGCGCGTTTCAGGGTATGAAGGAATAAAAGTATATTTCCCCTTCCCTTTCTTGCTTAACCTGCTGCAACTTGAGAATTCATCAGGCTTTGTTTGGGTGGCGGCAGTGGAATTGATAACCGGTAGAATGCATAGATTACCTGCACATTAAAAAAAAAAGAAACCCAGCTCTTCAGGCTCACCTTTCCGTATATTTGCGTATCCAGACGGATCCTGACACGTCCGCGCTGCAAATATGTCTGAACGGTTGCACACGTGGGAATCGCAGCATGAATAATGCAAAGGTCGACAGGCGTCTCTCAGCGTTTTCATCCTTTTTCTTCTCCCACGGTGGCGAATGCTAGTCGTTCTTGATCGTAAACCCATCAAGTCATTGAGGATCAGCTAATGCTTCACGCGCTTTAAGACCCGGCGTAACCTTATTTTGCCCCCAAAGGCCACATTGACGTAGATTGGCCGCTGAAAAACGCGGGATGGGGTTTTCATCCGTTCATAACAATTTTCCGCCATGCGTTTGCAAACCGGTGAATATTTGAATATTTCCGTCGCGAGTCTTGAAGGTTGACTCGGCTCTTCTGTGATTGTTCGACTCTCATAGGGAGGCCAGATTGCTCGAATGCTGTGTCATTGGATTTTTAATGGGTTTTCTGCTGTGGAAAACTCTGAGGTCAGTCAACCGTTTGGCAAATTTTTTTTAATATAAGAAGAATTTTGCAAAATGTCACAGAGAGACGTACGTTCTGCTCTTTCGCCCGGACGCTTTAGAATCGTAAATATCTGCAGTTTTAATGCAGAAATGACAAATTGACCGATGCGGTGAAGAGTGTGATTTCCATATCTGGAATGAGTCATCACACGTTGAGATGGAGAATGTTTATTTCAAAATGAATCCCGTTTGTTTGTTCGTCTTGCCTGAAACATGCAGGAAACTCCGTGGATGGCCTCAATGCTTTTAGAAACCGGCTGTACGTTTCGAGCAGGTCCCAAAGCGGTTGCAAATCGTGGCAAAAACAGCGCCGTGACTCTCGGACATCCGCGTCCGGAATGAAGTATCCACAGTTGTGCGCTTTTTTTTTTTTTCCTTTTTTCGTCGTCATTTCTGGTGCGCGCTTCTGTTTTGTTTTTGTTTTCTTTTTTCCCCGCCCCGACATACAGTTTGCAGACGAGAAAACCTCAACCAACGGCAGATTCCCAATTAAAACTGGCATGTTGTGTCATGTGGACGCCACGGCCACAGGAGTTGTGTGAACTTTGGTTTATGTGTCTCCTTCCCTGGCTCCCTCCCCTCTCCTCCGGCTGTCTCCGAGCGGCGCGTCCCAGCCTTTGTTAGCTCTTCCTAGCGCCGGGTTGCTGCAGACATAGCTGAAATTCCAGCTGCACCAGAAAGAGACAGGAGGCAGATCCGCCGCGGAGATGTAAGATTCTCCCACCGCCGCTGCTTTGCGGTTCTGTCTCGCATATCGAAACGTAGGATCGGACGCCGATCCGACTCTTAAGACGTCTCCCGGATGGAAACCGCGACAAGGCTGCGTTAGCGTGCGGCTAAAATTCCCCGCAACCCGGGACATTTTAAAAGCGCAGTTAGACTTTCAAGACTCGGCGAACCAGTCTGCAAGTCCAGGCAATGCAAAAAACAGCATTCGGTGCCAATATTATAACAGAATTAAGCCGCTATCCATAAATGTATTGAATACTACTTCCCTTTCAGTAACGTGCCTCCGGCTGAAGTTAAAAAGGGAAGGCAACGCTCACTGGGACGCGTTACTGTTTCAACGGGAAAGAGTTAAACATGAACACAACCAGAGAAAAAGCCGATTGGATAAAACGGAAGTTAACGAAGCGATTAAATCCTCCGAAACGTGCAGCCCAACCCTGTCGATGAATATTTGCACCTTTGCTTTCCACTGATAGAAGAACCGCGTGCAACGGTAAACCTGTCCAATCACCAACTCTCGTGTAGGACACCATTTGAACACCGCTGGAAGTAAAATCCCCAAAGCGTTCAGCGCAGCGCTTTTGAATCTCCCAAAGCTCCTATCGTTCTCACAAAGACGCCAGTTGGGACTTAAAACTCGTAAGTCCTCGCGGCGGGATTGAAATTCGGACGATTTATCCGACCCGCGCTCGTTTGTCTGCGGTAATTTGCTGCCTCTGCTATTAACCGTTAATGCAAACTCGACACTTCCTCCATCTGTTTCATGTTACGGGCCTTCCAGTAGCTCCGGGGACCTAATCCCCTCTGCTCCCTGCAAGGCGGGTGGATGCCGAGCTCCGCCGAACGCGACGACCGAGGGTGATATTCCAGGCACGAATACGCCGATCTTTTCGAAAAATAAATGGTACGGTACGGGATTTACCTTGCGGGCCGATACATTACAGGAAGTGTCGCCGGTTGGAGATTTTGAATCGTTTCCCGGCGTTTTACGGCCTCCCTTTTTGTAGTCGGGAACAAGGTAAACGCATTAAAGCGCTTCCAACTTGGCAGGAATGAGTTTAGCGGCAGCACCTATGGATACGGTGGCAGGAGAGATGAATGGGGAGGAGGCCCCGGCGCAGGCAGAAAGACAAAAATGCGGAGAGAAAGCCAGAGACGAGGAAACGGGGCCGATGAGAAGCACATACCGGTCGCCAGATTCCCACCGGCCTGTTTGTACACTGCAGGCCCCGGAGGCGAAGAGTGGGAGGGGGGGGTGGGAAAAAAAAAAAAGATGCACTTATCTGCATATCCTCATATCTGCCAGTAACCCCCTCCTTATATCTGATACCGGAGGCAGCTGCTTGCACGCATTTCAACAATAATGTCCATGACCAACTTTTATTTTTCCCCATCCGTTCTACATAAGCGTGAAAAAGAAGATTTTTTTTTATTTTTAAATTTTTTTTTTTTTTTTAAATTTTTTTATGGTAAAGCATGTAGAACGGCTGTAACGCGCTTCGCACGATATTTTCCGGAAAGTACTCAACAGAGGAGGAATCACACACGTTCACCCTCTCGCTCACACATCGTCTTGGGATTAGTCGTCATTTTAGGACACGGCTGCGCTGCAGCTCTCTGGTGGTGTGTTTTTTTTTTTTAACTGGTTTGCGTGTCTTTGCAGAATTAAGGGATCAGTGTTACATATTTCTGTTAAATTCTAGAAAAAAAGCACACAACTCGATTAAATATGATTGTATTGTCCTCACATCCTGGTCTGTTACACAACTCGCACCCTGCTGGCCAGCGGGAAGCGTCCACAACACACACACACACACACACACACTTTTGCAACGGGTTAAAAGATGGCTGATCCGGGTCATTTAGCTAACTGTAAATATTGTGTGGAATTCTGGCACGGTGATGAAATATGATCTGAAGACAGAGTTTCATAGTACACTGTAGGGTGTGCGCGTGTGTGTGTGTGTGTGTGTGTGTGTGTGTGTGTGTGTGTGTGTGTATTTAAATGTGGATTTTAAACAAACAATGCAAAGAATTATCCTGGGTTGAGCTGGTAACCCTGACAAACAGCTTATAAGCTCCCACCACCCCAAATTAGTCTGGATTTCCCCACGTGTGTGTGTGTGTGTGTGTGTGTGTGTGTGTGTGTGTGTGTGTGTGTGTGTGTGTGTGTGTGTGTGTGTGTGTGTGTGTGTGTGTGTGTGTGTGTGTGTGTGTGTGTGTGTGTGTGTGTGTGTGTGTGTGTGTGTGTGTGTGTACAGACGCCATGACACACACCCCTGCTATGTTTAGACAGTACAGTTCACAGACTCCATCCCCAACACGTGTCCCAATGTAGTTTGCCTTTTTCCCTTTGTGTGTGTGCATTTAGCCCCTTGTGTGTGTGTGTGTGTGTGCCTGGCTGACCGTGCTGACTGTAATGCAGCCTGTCATATATAGGTTAACAGTGCTCGGCCAATGGTGGCTAGGAGTTGAGCGGAGAAAGCCCGCTGGCCCCGTGCTGCCGGTCGATGGCACCGACGGTCCGGCTTATTTTCTGTCCGTCTGTCTGACTTGCTGACAAGTTGTCTGCGTCGCCCACAGTTTAGCGTCCCCGTCTACCACTAATCTATTTATCTATTTAAAGCCTTAGCTTTATTGTAACAGCAGGAAGCGAGAGGGGGTGAATATCTGGGATTTTTGACCCCTGTTTCAGCTTTAAGTCCTTGCCTTTTTTTTTTTTTTCCTGCTGATCCTAACGGGAGGAGGAGGAGGAGGAGGGAGGGGGGTTCTGTTGCGTCGCGTGCTCTTGCACTTCGGAGGACGCCGGAGAATCCAGGGGTTCGGTTTGCGCGTGGCGTCTCTGTCGTACGTTCCGGGCGCCGATGATGATGATGATGATGATGATGATGGAATGCGTGAACGGGCGACCCTTTGTGTGCCGCCTTTCTCATTTCACCCCCTTCGCACGCGTGCACATACGACTCTTTCGCCGCATCGACCTCCTCGCCTTGACAGGATTACAGCCTCCACTGTGCTTTTTAATTAAAGGGTTAAATAGACCCCCTACTATGGACCTCAAAAGGGCTTTTGGGGGGGGGGGGGGGACGTGGAGGCCACATGACAGTCCATTTAGACCAGCGTTAAAAAGATCTCTGTGTTCTCCCTGATTAGCCTCTCTCTCTGTGTGTGTGTGTATGTGTGTGTGTGTGTTGAGCCTGATAAAAAGGCTAATTAACACATCTACACTGTTGCCAGTTGACCAACTGAGGCACGCTTGTTTCGTCGTGACCAATGAAAAATCGTTTACAAATCTGCTTTTTGAAATGAAATTAGATTTTTTAACATTTTTTTTTCTTTTTTTTTTAGATCTAAACCCACCTAGCCGAGCGTCCAGGGGTGGAAAGAAAAGCCCCTTAACCTTTTGACCTCCTGACAGCAGTGATACTAGCCGGGTTAAAAGGATATTCACGAATTTCTTTATTTTATGCAGACGCTTTATGGAGCAGGTTGACTGCAGAGACACGAGGCAGCTCTGTTTTGAAATGCAGGAGCGAGCATGCTAACAAACACACACACACACAAACATGCATGATTACACGTGCTACCCACTGCATGCATGCACACACACACACACACACACAAGCAGTTCTCTCCTTCCCCCACACTTAGTGGATGTTGACCCCCATATATAGGTCACGGCTTGTGCATACTTTGAAGTGTGCGGTACATGATGTGAAAACGGAGCCGCTCTCGATGGGGAATTGTTGCTAGTTTTCCTCGTGTTGTTTTCCAGAACAATTCAGAGACGCATTTAATATACTAACTGCTCCGAGGAGTGAAGGATGTGATTTTTTTACTTTGCGCATTGGTGGCCGTGTTATAATAAGTCATTATTCACATTATACACATTATTCCTGCAGGCCTGCATTGTACCTCTTGTACTGTCTTGAGGTTGAAATGTGTCCGCAGGGAGCGATTTAACAGTATTGATCTTGCCGCTGGAGGTTTTCAAAGCAGTGAAATATCACATCGCTCCGCAGTGCGTAACCTCGTTGTGCTCGGCTAACCGCTACTTGAAAATGACAACACATGGTCACCTGCAAGTATTCCATGTCACACCCGCTTTAGATCGCCTAAATCAGGTTTGCATCATCTCCCGCTGAGACAATATCAGGAGGGATGAGGGTGATAATATTTGAAACGGCTTTTATTTCAAGAGGATAAAGGTCCTCCGTGTCACTAGGTGTTAAGATTTATTCATTCATTTGTAACTATGCTGCTAATCCTGCACGCAGGCTAGCGAGGGGATGCGTATGCATCGGGTGAGAGGCTGGGTTTGCAGGGCCGGACATGCAACCATTCACTAGTGAACCTCCTGCATGTGTTTGGACTGCAGAACCCGGAGAACCTGGAGGGAAACCCACGGGGAGAACACGCAAACTTCACCCAGAAAGGGCTCCTGTTGCCGTCCAATCAGGGACATTCTTGCTGTTAGCGGAAGCGCTAACAACTGCACTCCTGGAGATTTAGTACAAGACAATGAGGAAAATCTTTGAAATAACTCAGTCTCCCTTCAGAATAATTCAGAATCCCTTTTCAAGTATTTTTTTCATATTCATGATAAATTCTATGTGGCAGTAAAGTGACATGACACAATCTGATCTTCAGAAGCTGAAGCTGCAGGATTTTTACTGCCTGAACTCCCAGGCGACGGGTCTGAACATTAATAATGTATTTCGCCAGTTGTTTTTTTTTTTTTTTGACATGTTTAGTAGAAAACAATGTTTATCCGTTTCCTCGTTTTAAAGAAAATAGCAAACAACGTACCAGCTTTCATACCATTTCTGGTATCACCAGATTGTGTTCTCTATTTTTATTGCGGTGGAAAAATGTGGAAAATCAACCCGTAATAACCTCGGTGTGGAAGAGTCCAAATGATGTTACCGGTACGTCTTTACCAGGACATCACCGCGAATCACCAGCCCCTCCGCCTCGAACCTTTCAGGCCAGTTAATTACAACTACAAGTGGCCACTTTTCCAAAGGGCCCCTTTCCTGAGTGCCGGATCCGTATCCGCTTCGAGTGTTGGTCGGCGCGATGAAGAGAGGGCCTGAGAAATGGCATTTTCCCTTTCGGGGTGGGCGCGCTACGTCCTCGCCACAACTTGCATGATAATTTCCCCTCATTGACATTCAGAGGGACGTTCATGCACGGGAACAGCCACTCAGAAAGAAGCCGAAACACAGGGAAGCCATTAACTCGTAAAACACGGACGGCCGCATCTGACCGATCACGTGACCGACAGTCGGTTTCGGACACATCGCGGGGATTCGTTCCATCGTGTCGGCGGCGGCGGCGGCGGTTTCGAAATGGCCGCGGAGTTCTAATCTCTAAAGGTGATTTCCATAGATATGCAGATGGAGGGAGGTTAAAGGGAGGCGTCGCCGCGTGCATTTGTGGAATGTCAGCGAGGCTCTCGGAAACGTGTCGACACCCGTGATAGCATCAGTCGTCACACACGCTCAGTCTGGAGTCCCCCGGGCGACGGTAGCCCCGGATCGACGCTCGATCCGGCGAGGAGACACTTAATTCGCCTCTTATTCAGATGGGTAGATACGAGGATCACGGTTCAACACCTGTACGTGTCTCCTCCTGAAATCGATCGAGCCCTTTTCGTTCGGACCCGCGTGGTACGATCCTGCGAGAACGTCGCCTTTATCTTCGCTCACGACTCGATGCACGGACCGGCCAGAGCGCCCGATCCCTGGCGCCGTCTGATTTGTCGTCTCGGAGAGTCACCGTGGTTTCTTTAGCGGGTCCCTGACAATGACCCTCCTCAAACAAAAGCCCGGAGTCACTAAGCCGCAAACATAGCAACCTGGCGTCAAACGGAAACGTACACTTTAAACGGAGCCCGACAGGGCCAAGCCGTCGTATCAGTATATCGGATGTTGTTCTTTTATTTTTTTTTTTATGTCAGAATGATTGCGCTTTGATTTATTCTGTTTGAATGAATTGTATTCAAAGCAGAACTCGGCACCTTATCATCGCGGTGCGCAACAATATACTCATCAATCACCTTACATACACATGGGCGAGATAACGTGATTCAATTCCTCCTCGGAGGGACTAATAAAGGATTATCTCGTCTTTTTATCTAATAGAAATCCCAAGGCCACGGTGCAGAGGACCAACAAGAAGGTGAACAACGACCCCACGCTGCGCATACAGAACCTCTCCATTCTCATCAGACAGATTAAAACCTACTATCAGGTAAGATTTGGCCGGGTTTACCTCCCGTGGACCTTCGGTCGGTTCCGCGAGTCGACATCGAGGGGAACAATGCGTTGCGTTTGCAGTAATCCCGAGATTGTGAAAGTGAACCAGTCGTCATAAGACTGCAGCTTCCGCGCAGTTCCGAGGATTATATTCGCCGCTCTTCCTTTTCCCCCGTAGATTAACGATAATAAGGTCCGACAAGATGCTTTCGCTTCCGCCACGCCGACGCAAACCGCCGAGTCGTGGAAGTATAAACACGGATCTATTTGCAGATGTACTTGAGTGCGAGCGAGTGATGTGGTCTCGTGACTTCTGTCCAGATGTCAGTAAATATACGGAGACGTCAGAGTTGGGAATCACCCCAGAAGCACCGACACTGATGTGGTCCTGAGCCGCCGCACACTCGCAAAGCTACTGTATTTTTTTTTTTTGTTTATAATTACAATTTTGCATAAAAGTCCTTCGGGGCTACTGCTATCTTTGCGACGTAGATATCGACCCAAAAGAAAATGCATTTGAACGTCTTCCAGTCGTCTTGATGGTTCGATAAACCTAGAAGAACACGGAATTCTGAGAATCAGATACGCTCTTGGGTGGAGTTGGAGTTGTTACCTGGACTAAAAGAAATATTGATGTTTCAAAACATTGGTTGATAGGACAACGGGCGGAAGGAACTACAACGAAAAAAAAAAAGGGGAACCGTTCTCGGCAGGGTGACGCCGAACTTAGACAAAGTTCAACACATGCAGTACAGTCGTTGAATTGAAGGAGGTGCAAAAAATGTAACGTGTGTTTTTTGAAGTTTACCAGGAGTTTGGCTGTTGGATAAAAACAAGGACAGATGTATCCAGATTTAGGTAAAACACTTCGCTTGGTCACGCTCCCGCTGGCCACTTGTGAAAATGTCGCACATTACAATTGAGTCGTTCGCGAGAACACTTTATTGCTATACCCGCTCAGACCCTCCTTCAACGTATACACCCTCCTACTCCGCTTTCATGCCGTAATTTGCCGCGTCGCCATCCCTGCGAGCCGCAGACCGGAGCAGATCCCAAAATTAGTACTTCTTTCTGGCGGATCCATGTTGAATACGTGGATCGGGAACTAAGATCAGGACCGTTTGGAATCGCCTGCCGTCGTTAAGGACGACAATGTGATTTCAACGCAAACCAGAATGCAGCTATATTGACGTGACTTTTTTTTTTTTTTTTTTTTTTGGGGTGTACTGCTGCAACGGCCATTGTTGGCCATCGCCTTTTAAACGCAGGGTGTCTTTTGTGTTCTGGGTAATTGCTCTGCCCATCACGGATCCCCTGAGCCGGACAAATCGAAGCGCCCGGTGGGGAACGTCAGCCTCTGCGGCGTCGCATCCCCCTCCCTGTTGCGACAGCGCGGCGCGTTTGAGGAATGTCTTGATGGTCGAGCCTCTTCGCTCTGACAAAGACGCGTCTTTCCCACGCTTGGAGGTCAGGACCATGAACCGAATCCCAAGGGGCCTCTGCAAAGGATGGAGGATGCACTTATTTACTCAGAAACTGTCATCTAAAGATACGGAAAAAAAAGATGGACTTTCAACCGGTCACGCTTTCGCAACAAATCCACCGCGCTGCATTTCGTCACGTCTCGGTCAGTTTACTAAAGTCTGCAAATGATTCAGTTGCTTTGTTTGTACTTGTCAACACCAGAACGCCTTATTTGAATTTTCACCCGAGAGGTCCCGGGGGTCACGGCAAATGGCGGGGAGAATTATCCGCGGCAGAGCCGGCAATTAGGCCGGTGGCTGCCGGAGGTTAAGTGGTGACCAACAGGGTCGGTGGATGATCCGATGACAGGAAAGAGGTTAAGGACATTAACGCGGAGCCTCTCAAAAGGAATCATTAATGGCAAAATCTATTCAAACACAATGCAAACTAGTTGTGGAACTATTCAGGTAGATTTACACTGTGTATTTTTTACACCTCCCCCGCCCAGTCCGACTCCCGGCCATGCTTTTGTCCGACCACTCGTGCGGCAAGCTCGGCTACTCGGAGACCACCTACGGTTTTAAACCCTTCTAAGGTCTGCGGCGCGCCGTGAATCGGCCTGCCCTCGCCGTGACCTCCCCGTGATTTAACACCCGTGAATTAGCTGGGATCTAGATGAACTTGCCTGTGAGACGAGTTGTATTTTTTTTTTTTTGTAGAAGTCTTTTGGCTGCATACATCAGATGACGGCAAGCTGTGTAATTTCTGGTTCTTGGAAGAAGATGACTCCACATCGATCTGTCCGCTATCGTGACAGAACATTTCTCTGGAAAGCCACAATTTAGATCTCCTCTGCTATCGGGTTTCCGGGACTTCATTTCTTGAATTGTTAGACGGGATCCCAGCCTGAACCGACCCGACGGGGACGGCGGGTGGGGGGCGTCGGGTTTTCAGACATGTTAGCAGATGCTAAATTGTTGTAGCATGTGGTTGGAAGCACGGAAGGATGGGGGAAGGCAAGTTTGGGGAAGTGGTGGTGGTGTTTTGTGATCCTGAACAACTATGAAAAACATCTGTCCGGTCAACAAGTCACCCATTTAAACACTGTAGCTTCTAGTGTTGTCACATGTTACATGGCGAACTGCGTTTAATGCTTGCAATCCGCCTTATAACCTCATATCTATGGCGGGCTTTGATTTCTACCTCTTCCTTCTGCACCGATTTCTCCAAAACAAGTATCTGAAAGCCCCCTCGAAGGTTTGTTTTTTTTTTAGATTAGTTTATTTCAAAAGGGGACAATGCAATTTCATAAAACACATGAATAAAACATGACTGAAAAAAGCGAGAATTAGCCAAAGAGGCTATTTTTCATGATGTCAAAGACATACATTGTTAGACACAACAGCAACACAAATATAACAAATATAATATAATATTTACAAAATATGCAAAGGCTTTAGTGTGTGCATGTAAATGTGTTCACCAGCCATTCTCGCAAATGTTTCTGGTAGTTTTGTAAAATGATAGTTGTTTAGTTGTGTTTGGTACACAGCTCCACTCTCTGCACGCTCTCACAGACCAGATCTTTTAATATTTAATGGAATCTACCCTCCCACAGAAGATGGTGCGACCGTCATTTCTGGACTATTGAGCGCACCTGAATATAAGCCGCACCGGCTAAAAATAACTATATATATGTGTACATATAAAGGACGCACTTGTCTATAAGCTGCAGGTTGTAACATGAGATATTTACACAAAAAGATTCTTTTTAATTTTTAATTAAACATCCACAAATACGCTAATGAAAAAGATTAATAATAAATAACACATGGAAAAGTCCATCCATCCGTTTTCTATCCCCGCTTTGTCCATCTGATCACTACCTTCGTCTTCCTCCTGCGCACTAAAACCATTGACGTTGTCTTCTTCCGTGTCCCAAATTGAACGGCCTCGGAATTGAACGTCAATTTCATCGTCCCGATGTGACGAGGCAAAATGTTTTGGCGGCATGAAGCTCTTTAGCCCCCCCCAAAATAATCCATCAATTAGCCGCATCATTGTTTAAGCCGTAGTGTTCAAAGCGCGCGGGGCGGAAAAAAGTAGCGGCTGATACTCTGGAAATAATGATAGTCAGAGTCTCAACTGTGGTTGCGTCCGAGATGCGGCTTCAGATTCCTCAAGCCCTGAGGCACCGAGCGACATCGAGGGAAAGGTGGAAGCACGGCTGGAGGTCGAAGCGACGAAGATGTGGAGCGATCGGGATGACGGGCAGAGGAGGGATGGTGAAGTTCTGTGGTAGAAGGACGCTGAGGTCAGATCTGCCAGGCAGGAGGTCTAGAGAGGAGGTTTCTGGGTATAAAAGAGGACAGGAAGTGAGTTGGTGGTGTGAGATGGAGGAAATAGATGTGCTATATGCAGCTCAAAGGAGAAGAAGACTGCGGATATAAACAGAACATGTCTGAAGCTAATGGTTGTAGCAGGTTTTAAGTCTGCTGTCCGCGGAAGGGACGGCTGCTCCGCTCTGCTGAACCACTTGATCTTGTTTGAGGACCCCCCCCCCACACACACACTTTTATTTTTTTTATTACATTTTTCCGTACATTGGAGCGAGACAGGCGGCTCTTTCTCTAAAAAGCCACGCAAGCGACACGCACCGGCTTCAGGACGCTAAAAGGCAGATGTGTTACCACTGCGGGCCAAGCAATACCTCGGCCGGCGTCCGTCCCGAAGGAGGAGGAGGAGGTTTATGAAGTCTGAACTCTTGCTGACTCGCCAAAGGATCCTCTGGTGGCAAGAGAGAAACTCATTCATTAACCCTTTTGAACTTTCCGGGGACATCTCTTTGTCCTCCGTCCTCCTCCATGGCTTCACTCTTATTTCTTCCAACGTCGCTCTCACTTTTTCACGCCTCCCACCTGGCAGGGTGTGAACCCGGGCTATTTATGGGGAAAAAACAAAAAAAAAAAAAAAAAAAAGAAAATTGAGTTTATATTCTCGAGGAAACCGGTAGCAAAGCTTTCCTTATGAATCCAAAAGATAGAACGTGATCTGGCTTGTATTAGCATGAATATGTCGTGCAGAAAATGCAGAAGCGTGATATCACGTCTGCCATTGCTGAGTACTTCCGTTTTGCTGGCAGTTGATGCAAATTGTACCAAAAAAAAAAAAAAACACCACTGGATTGGATTTACTTTATTGATCCCACGACGGGGAAATTCAGTGGTCACAGCGGCGCGGAAGAAGGCGTAGGAAATTAGTACAAAACAGAGCCGGGGTTTCTGTGGGTCATTAAAAAGCATTAAAAGTCATTAAATAGATTTTACAAAACATTAAGGCCTTAAAATGCATTAAATAGCATTAAATTCAAAGTCTGAAGGCATAAAAGATTTAAATACGCTTGATCGGAAAAAAACATTTGCAATTTATTTTGATTGGGCTTTGTTGCTCCTCCATCTTGCATTTGTTTTTGTTTTTTGTTTTTTTTTTTATGATTTTTTTTTTTTTTACTGTGCTCGTGCTAAGCTCGCACATGCCCTTCACTTATAATGCAACTTGAATTCTTAAAATTTATGGTCCGGTCAGAAACAAGAAAGGCAACCATTAAACTTTTTATATTTTTCCTCTAAAAATCAATTATAGATTATTTTCTGCACTCCGAGTATACAGATATGATATGCCTGGCATAAGAAATTACTGTGGAAATGACAAGTGAGAGATGTTTCCTGGAGAAAATGTCAAGTAATATAAATACAAATGTAAATATAAATATTGCACAGATGGCGTCGGTGGAAGATTGAGGTGGGAGGGAAGTGCAAAAAACAAATATTTTGGTGGTGAATTTTTGATATTACACAATAGCAGACGCTGCTACATGACAACTGCTAGCCAAGTTCCAGGAAACATATGAGCGTGCATTATCCGTGCATTTTTAAAATGGAAAAATAGTTTGTTGGGAGGACAAATTGGGTAAAAAAAAAAGCAGAAAAAAAAAACACAAAAAATGGACTCCATTGCACAGAAGAGATGCAAAACAATATGCAAGGTTGAACTTGCGGAAATATTTTTGGTAAAAATTTTCCGGGCTGAGCTGACTGTACATCTGCGTGCGCTTTCTCAGGGTCTTTAGTTATTCCTCCACCGCAGGACAATGCGTAGGAGTGGGGTGTCCAGACAGACTCCAGACTTTGCAATCTGCAGAACAGATCCAGGTTGTGCCGCTCTAAATCCGCCGCTGTGATGACACATGGCGGCGGATATGATGGCGGGATCGTATTTTCAGCAATAAATGACGGTGCCTTCAGGGGCATATTAACTTCTCCAAGCAGAGGGAAGTTTCACTCAGTCCAAATATACGCCGGGCCTCTTTTTTTTTTTTTTTTAATTCAGCGGCCTCGGTTTGGCTTTTCTCCGTAGGCGTGTAAAACAGCGCCTCGGCCAGCCGAGCTGCATTCCTCTCTGCTTTTTAGCGGCGTCTCCCCGAAGGTCAATAAGTGAATCCCTCGGTGAAAACGGAGCTCAGAGAGCAGCATCCTCACCAAAAACATCTCATCTCAGCGTAATCCCCCCCCTTTTTTTTTTTTTTTTCTGCACATGAAAACGACTGCTGACTTATCCATTTTTTGGATTTTTTTTTTTTTTTTTTGCATTTTTTTTGCAATTTTTTTTTGCATTCATTCAAGAGTAGCACCTTTTTGGGTCTCATTCTCAAAACGGCTTCAGAAGAGAGTCGTGGAAAGAAGGGCTGGTCTGTCCTCCCTGCACCGCTACTTTTGGTTTGGGGTGTGGTGTAAAAACCGGGAGCTCTGTTTTGACTTCTCAAAGGGGTAACAGAGGCCGCCATTCATATCGAGCGCGTCTGGCCCCCCGAAGGCGGTGAGGATGGGCGATGCACTGTGGGACAGGACTGTATTTGTTATTTAAAAGACAACCGCTTGCCTCAGAGGCAAATTCAGGTCTGAGTTGAGGAAAAAAGAAAAAAAAAAAAAAAAAACCCAGGAAAGAATCACAGCCTCGTAGGATCGTTTTGCGGTTGTTGATTAGCATTTATTTCACTTTGAGGCATTTTTAAGGCTTCAAGGGAGGATGAAACTAGAGCATGACGGATCTATCGGCCCTCCATGGATACAAGAGGTGCTTGTGCTTTTATGAACCGCGTTTAAAAAATAATAAGTGATAAAATGAACGTATAGGGTTTAGGGCAGGGGTGGGCAATTATTTTGGCTGGTGAGCCACATTTCTTGTTTAATTTTTATGCACGGGCCAACAAGGTGAACAAAATGAAAATTGAAATTCAAATATTTCGATTTTTGGGGCATTTTATTTCAATTTAACATAAATGTACCGAGCGGCATTATTTTGGAAAAAAAAAATTAAGGAAAAAAAATTTAAAGGGGAAAAAATAAGTTTCTAAATTCAAAATTGATTGATATATCAAGTGATAAAATGAACGTTTAGGGTGGGGGGGGAATTATTTTTGTTGGCGGGCCACATTTCTTGTTTAATTTTTATACACGGGCCAACTAGGTGAACAAAATGAAAATTGAAATTCAAATATTTTGATTTTTTGGGCATTTTATTTCAATTTAACATAAATGTACCGAGCGGCATTATTTTGGAAAAAAAAAATTAAGAAAAAAAAATTAAAAGGGGAAAAAATAAGTTTCTAAATTCAAAATTGATTGATATACTTGTTGAAATATTCAAAAAAAATAGTTTGGCGGGCTGGATAAAAATGCAAAACGGGCCAGATGTGGCCCGCGGGCTGTAAAATGCCCAGGTCTGGTTTAGGGTATGCTTTTCTTACACAAAAGTCAATTTTGTGCACAAAAAACAACAACAAACTACTCTAGAGTTAACCAATCCCAAATCTTAGTTTGGCGTTAGCTTTTTCTTTTTCCAGGGTTACCAGCGCCTATACGCTGTCAGCGCATTAAAGATTTGGGAAAAGTGTGTTTCTCACTTCATTCGGCTACGGTGAAATGCATGTCTTTACACGCCTAATAACTAATATCGATGTCGACTAGTCGTCGCAGCCCCATTTGCAACCATCGGGTATCCGGTAGCAGCAAAGCTCTTCCGAAACAAGAACAAAAAGAGCTTGTCATCAACCCTCACGCCTCGCAGAGATGTTATGTTAGCGCGCCAGAGTGAAGCTGAAACAAAAACACACAGCGTGCGCCGTGTTTGTTTATGACTCGGGCGCCATCATGTGCAGCGGTTGATTTTATTCATATTTTTGTTTAACGCATCTTTCGCCTCAAGCGTTTTTTTTTTTCCTCTATTTTTTTTTTATTGCCTTTAACTAGAACTCGGTCAAACATATTTTTGAGTCTGGAATTCCCCACTGGCTCGCTGTCTTGCCCCTTTCTTTCAGCATGTCATGAGTAAATCAGTTTATTAGAGCATGTGCTCGTCGCTGCAGGCCAAATGTGTGTTGTCATGCACACTCACATGCTTCCTAGTCTGAATGTCCTGTTGATGATGCAGCAGCTTGCTACTGTAGCCCCAGTGTGTGTGTGTGTGTGTGTGTGTGTCTGTGTATTAACAATCACACAAACAGTCTGATGCTGGTCACTGAAGTCAAATAAAGGGGTTTGATTCCGAGGTGGATCACGCTTTTGGAATTAAAAGCTGCATTTCTTGTGCAGAAATAGTCTAACAAAACAAACAAAAAAAAACCTCTGAACGGTTTAATTCAGAAAATTACAAAATGAATCATTTCGTCATGGGTGATTTTTCATCAAATGCAATCGTATTTGTTTCACTCAGTCATTTGCGTAAAGTTAAATTAAACTTTGGGCAATCGGTGCAGGGACGGGTGGAATAATCCCCCCCCCCCCCGCCCCGCCGAGGAAATGATGAAACTGTTTTACTTAAAAAGCAAACAAAGACAATCTGTCCTCTCCTGCGGTGCCTTTTATATCCCCGAGTTGGAAATCCCTCTGATCTAGTTTATTCTGATCTCCAACAACGGGGGGAAAAGCGTGACGCTTCGCCACCGGTTGTATAATCGGTGTTTTATCGGTTCCAAAAAAAAAAAAAAAAAAAAGAAAAGGACTTTGTCTCACATGCATTTGCGTAGAGACTCCCTCAGTGTTTTTTTTTTTAATTTTTTTTTTTTATTTCTCTTAATTCATGAATTCAAACCCTTCGGCAGTCGCGTCACACGGTCGAGGATCTGAGCGGGAAGTATCGGATGTTTTGCAGAGGAAGTTCCGAGCCGGGTTCCTCTTTTTCAGCGCAGATTTTAAACGTGTGACATCTGCAGGATTTGCTGCTCGGCAACACGCAGTCTGCATGCGGTGATGTTTGCGATGGAGTGTTGGGGGAAATTAGTTTACATCTGCCGGTGTGGCAATTAACCGCGTGCGGTTTGAGGATTTTAAGGTTTTTAAAATAAAACTCTTCATGGTGGGCATGAACCTCCAAGGCCCTTCGCTCTCCCAATGCTGTTTTTTCCGCGCGCTAATGGCAGCAGGTCTCTGAAAAACAATAATTGCCATTCTGCAGCTGGACCTTCACCAAATACACGCTAATGGAGGTAAATAAAGGTTTTCCTGAAATGGAAAAATAACCTATGAAAGCCACTTTTTTTTTTTTCTTTAGACAAAACAAGCGATTCATTGCGTGTTCTTCTTTGGCTAATTTACCCTCTGGTTTTCCAGTTTATCCAAATCGTGGTTCCGCGTGCAGTTTATCTCAACGCACCGCCCCGCGTGCAGAAACGGCTTGAATAGAAATGTAAAAGAAGCCTTTGTAGGACACAGTAGACGTCTTCCACGAATGTTACCCCCCCCCCCCACACACACACACAAACACTCACACACACCTCCCATAAAAGTCCAGAATTCGCCTACGGTGTGATTGTGTCAACTTTCCAGTGTGAAGCGGCGCCCTGGGGATGATGGCGGGGGGGCCGGGGGGGTCGGGAAGCCCCCACCTGCTTCCACCTTTGAGACGAGCAGCGGGATGAAGCCGCGAGCCGGTCGGAGCCTCGAGGCTACGTCGTAAAAAGCACTCCGACTGATAGATAACACCGCCGAACAAAGGGAAGTTGGCGCTAATGGCCGGTCTTCCCCGCCTGTGCACGGAAGGATGATCTGCCCATCTGGCCGGGACCGGACCCCGGCTGGTCCACCACTGTTAGGCACTTTCTGTCTTTGTCTCAACTTAGAAGTGATTTATTTAAAAAAAAAAAAAAGGGGAAAAAACAGGGTTAATACTGCAAGTGTGAAATCTTTTCCTTAAAAACAACTGGATGTAAAGCGGCTGCGATTTCCGATGGAGGAGCTTAAAAATCAGCGCAAGCGCGGTGACGATCCGGTCTCGCTCAGATATGGAGGAATCGTTCTTGCATTTGGCTTCTTGTTTTTGTTTCCCTCCCTGCTTCCCGTTTGTCCGTCTGCGTGGCGCCGTGTGCCGCAGCGCTCCTCGCACGCCGCCGCCGTGCAAAAGCCCCCTTTTGTGTGGGCTCACGCCTCTATTATGGGTTTTCAGCAGCGGGAAAGCTGCCTTTGCATCGATTTGGTTTCGTGAAGATGTTGTGAAATTCGCTGTCAGGTGGTTTCTGTGTGTGTGTGTGTGTGTGTGTGTTAGATGTTACAAAAAGGGGAAGTGTTCCTCTTCCCATTGTTGGCGCTAATAACCTTCTCAAGTTCATAATCTTTGAAATTTTTCAGCAGGGGGAGAGGTCGGCATTGCCGTATCCACCACTGTGTGTGTGTGTGTGTGTGTGCGCGTGTGTGCGCACATGTACTATAAGTGTCAGATAAACTAGCATGGGGGAGAATAAGCCCATCTCCTCGTTTCTATGGTAACGCTCGATGTCTGCAGAATGGGTGTGATTCAGGCTTTCAGGGTTCAGGCAGCACACACACACACACGCGCACATACACATGCACACACACACACACATGCTTAGACTCAATAGCGGTACAATTAGCCCCCTGTTAATGCTGTGCTGTTAGCGGAACTTGCCTTTGCTTTGCTATTTGGGAAGTGTCGCTTGTGTGTGTGTGCGTGCGTGCGTGTGTGTGTGCACGTTTGGGTCGGTTTCCTGTGAAACCCCGGACCACTCTTAACGTCGGCTATTTAACGCGGCCCTCCGTGCACGCTCGAGGAAAAAGCCATTTCACAACTCGGGTAAAGGAAGCATTATTCTTAAATTGCCAACCGTGTTTTCGTGCTTTTTCTGTCTCGAGCCTCCCGGGGAGCCGACCGTTTGACAACTTCCTCTCGGACCGACGTGGCGCTGCAGCCGTCTGTCCAAAGCATCTCTGGATTCAGTGTCAGGACGGGGGGGGGGGGGGGATGTTAAGAAGAAGAGGGGGTCGAGGAGGCAGGCCTGCCCTGCGTGCCTGGAGTGAGAAGTGATGGAATCAAAGCTTCATCTCCTGCTTCCTCTCGGCTCCCCTCCACCACCTTCCCCCTCTATTTGTCTTCCTCCTCGCCATCACTCCCTCTTTGTTTGCGTCTTTTGAGATTTAAAGTCCGCCGCTCCCCTCCTCCTCCCCGCATCCCGCATATGAAATGGACATGATGATGATGAGAGGGTGACATTGTGCCGGCGTTGCCGATGTCGCCACGGCTAGGAGGAGGGTGTGTCTGTCTGTGTGTGTGTGTGTGTGTGTGCGCACGTGGCTGCCTCGCCTCCGGTTTGCAGCGCATCGCCATGACGTGCTCGGTGCGGCGGCTTGTCTCTCTCCTGCAGTGTCCCATGTTTAATGTATGAGCGCTAAGCCCGCTACCGCTAATCCAAGGGGGGGAGGAATATTAGGCTACTGTACTTTGTTATTAGCCCGCAAGCTAATCCCCAAAAGCATTTTATGTACCGTTACCCTTCAAAAATACAATAATACGGAAAAGTAACGAGCTTTTCCCGGTGATATGATCGAAGTGTAAATGAAGCCCGTTTGGTCGTGAAGACTGCGGTTTATTTATTTTTTTCCTCCCGTCTCCGGACTCTGCGTTTTAACAAGGTTAGACGGCGGATGATTCGGTTTCCAGAAGGAGTTCCGAACAAACACGGAAAAATTCAATTTGGCTAACTCGATTTCTAGAGGGACGCTTTAGCGCCCCTTTGAAATTCAATTCACGGAAGAGTTTTGATATGAACTGTCACGATTCAATGAGATTTTATACCCCGGTGCAAGACTTTTGACCAAAAGTCGTCGTCGTCGTCGTTACGGCGACGTTCCCAACTCGCCCTTCTGATGAGTCTCGAATCCCGGGATTCCTCAAAAAGCTGGAAGCAGTTGTTGCCAATTTTGTGTTTACATCCCAGACGGCCACCATCTGGTGCAGGTCGAGTTGCTAGAATTAAACTCAAGGGGCTGTAATTCGTCATAACGTTGTTGAGATTTCCACCTTCGGAAACGTGAATTCGTCGCATCGATTTTTCATTTTGGCCGAAAACACGCTTGCAGGCGTTTCCGATGGTGGATTGACAGGCAGGATCGGCTCTGTCGCCTTTTCAAATGACTCTCCACCGCGACAGTGGACGATACATTTTGCATTTTGTTTATTAAACCCTGCCGAAGGGTCTTATAAACATTTACACTGGTCGGGCTTCGGTTACAGCGCTCTAGTTGCGTCTTTAAAATCTCAACACAAATACACCGGCTGCTCTCTGTGCAAGCCGTGGACGTCGCTACTCGGGTAAAACAACAATAAAAGGCGTGAAAACGAATTGAAACTGTATACCGAATGCCCAGCTGGGGAGTCAGTTTGGTGGCTATTCGCCAGGGCAGTGGAACAAATGTGCTAAAATTGTCCCGTTCCTCCGGTTGAATGGGATGCAAGCCCCCAGCAGGGACGTCCAGTAGATATAAATCAGCCCACGGCGGTTAAGTCGCCTGTTTTTTTGAGAGAATCTGGTGCTCCGGTCTTCAGATGCGAAGGGGACAGGTGTCGGCGGCCATGACAGGTGGTTGTGGAGCGAACGGGGAGGGGGAGCGGGTCAGTCCGTCCACGCCGCGCCGACTCATCGCCTCCCATACGGGTCGTCCAAACAGTGCGAGACGTGTTTGGGGGGGAAAAACAAAGCTGTTCTTTATGTGTCGGGGAAAATGAGACCCCGCATGGTGACGTGGAGCCCACGCCCCGAGGTCGAAACTCGACTCTATCCACCGGTGTGTTTCTCTTTGACGCTCGCCGTTTCCTCCAAGCCGATGTCCCAGTTCCGCGTGGGAGGTGGGCTGTCAGGCCGAAGCACGGGCGTCTTCTGCGCAACGCAGACTATTTCTGTGTGGCACTTGTTGAGTCGTCGCGTCTCCCGGTCTTCAGACTGGAACCAGCTTCTCTGCATCATCGTCACATCAGGAGTGAATCATCCCATCATGAGTCAGTTTTTTATTTCCCATACGAGCCTTCCGATTCCGCAGGTCCGAGTCAGAGCTGATGAATAATCCGACAAGACTCTCCATAGCCTTTGACATTAGTGGCTTTCACCTTGCATTGATGACATGTTAGATGTTTTGGAGAGAAGGTCAGATTGATATGTTGGGTCATGTACAGAGGAGGAATAGATTGGTAGACGTGAGAGAGGAGGATACAGAGAATAGGGTTAGATGGAGAGGGTTGTTTTGCTGTGGCGACGCCTGGAAGGAAAAGCCCAAAAGAAAAGAAGATTTGGTTCCAGGAAGTAGCCTCCCCCAGGGGAAGTGTTTGGTTTAGCATTCCCACGGCTAGTGAGGGACCACAAGGGGCCGGTGTGACGTGCACCTTGAGATCCACGCTCGAAAACAATCCGAGGAGGAAGAGGAAGACGATATTGACAACATGGAGGTGGAAGCTGCCATGGACTATCAGATGGTTTGTTTCTATCTTCCCCCAGCACCGCTTTGCTGTGTGAAGAACCCCGTTAGCCACGAGCTAACTCCACTTACTTTGGCCAAAATGTCGATGTTTGCCTCTCTGGCGTCCAGAATATCCCGGACCTCTTTTTTTTCTCCGTTCCTCGATGGTTATGCCCATTTTGTCCCTGAGAAAACATCATATCGTGATTGTTTTTAAAACCCGGCGCTCAGCAATCCATGAGAGGTATCTAGCAAAGGGTGTGGTTTATGAGTTCCACCAACAGTCGCGGAGCAGTAAACAGATCCTGCCTCAGAACAGGAGCTAAAATGGTTCACAGTTCCTCTGCTGTCCAAAAGCACGATTAAAAACGGCCTTTTTTTTTCCTGAAAGGGTTCCAGGATCTGCAAAAAAAAAAAAAAAGGTCCTGCTGTGACACAGATTCTATCTCCTGACCTGCAGATCCAGATTCTGTGCAAAAACTGGGACGCCGTGAGCGCTTCAAATTAATGGCTCGACAAAGCGCGTGTGGTTTAGTTTGGGCTAAAAAAAAAAAAATGGAGTCCGCGCTGAATTACCGAGCTATTTATACATCGGACGTCTCAGGGCTTCGGTAGCTTCTTCGAATTCTTCGTTTCGGTTATTTTCTCTCCACTGGACGGATCCGACCCGCCGGGTTCTCAGGTTAATGTTGACCGACGGACGAGCACACCGGCCCCCGCCGGAATCAGGGGTCTCTTTCGACAGGAAACCATGGCAACGGCTCGGTCGGCCTAACAACAATATCCGTCCATCACCGGGATCCAACTGGCATCGGCGCTCACACAGATTCGCTCATTCTTCCAGATGATGTTTCATCATTTAGACCTTTTGCACGACCGAGACCTGGTCTGAGTACTTGCAAGCTGCGCTCCTTGAGCTTGAACAACTTGTAGGTTGGTAGATAGATAGATGAGTTCGTTGTGTTTGAGTCTGATGGCACCAGGCAGGAAGGATCTCCTTGACCGGCAGCAGGGTTGTAGGAGTCTGGTGAGATTTCCCAGAGGCGGGTCTCGTCCATGTTTGCCAGCAGCTCCTCCGGGGCGACCAGCTTGGAGCAAACAGCAGATCCTGCCTTTTTGACCAGTGCATCCCATCTGTTGGCGTCCTTTCCCTCCATGCCTTTATGGCTCGTGGCTTACGAGACGTTCCACGCCGTCCGTCCCGACCGATGGGTAAAGTATTTGCCGCTCCGCTTTCGGCGCCTTCGGCTCTCGCAGCTCCGAAAAAATGTCAATTAGCCGTCGGACTCAACGCGCAGATATTTCCATTCGTCAGCTCCGCGTCTCGCCTCGGGCTGGTTATTTGCGAAACACCTGAATGCACCACAGACGTGCCGTTTGTGTTCAATCTGAACCGCCCACTGATCCCAGCCCTTTTTCCTTTTACCTCCACGATGAGGTAATGCAATATGCATAGGCCAGATGGGTACGGTGGGTGCATAAGCCCCTGAAGAAACCCAATTACTCAACCGCCGTTAGCTCACCATAATGAGCTAACGGCGCTCCTTCCTCCCGATCGAAGGATTTCGGGCGAACCGACCTGCCCGCCCTCGTTTTAGCGGAGTCTCGGATCCCAGTAAAGGCCGATTACATGATGTTAACGCACGAATGCGTCTGCGGTTGTTTGTTTTTTTTTTTGCGCGCTCATTGGATGTGACTGTGCTCAAACCCGACCGTCAACATGGCTCCGGTCCCGCCCGGCCCTAATTGCCGTGTTTGTGTATCTGCACGCGTGTCGCAAGTCACCGCCCGCCGTTTCATTTTGGTTTTCCGTGATTGATGCGTGAATGAACAAGGGGCGGGGCGGGGGTTCCCGTGGCAAAACAAACACACACACACACCAGCAATTTAAGCCGCTTGGATAACACTGTCACTTACACCATCTCACACACGAGTGTTAGAAGATTGATTTTTGGGCGTTCTCACTCATCCCGGGTTTTAGGATTTTTATGGTCGCAGACTTCAAACCGAACGTCGGAAGGAAATCTTAGAGTTTTACCGGAGCGGCTTTTCCCCAGTCTGGTGTTACGACCAAGTTTTTCCGTCCTTATGATGGTGACGTAACGAAATCAACAACCAGTAGCTGAGCTCCGACAAAAACGTAAACAGGAAGCCAGGTAGAAAAGCGATCACCAGAGCGGTATTAGTAGATTGGAGTGAAACAGCAGAGGCAAACATTGCATGCTGGGGAAAACATGGCTGAAAGAATCTAGTTGTGATCTGTAAATTGTAACCCTGTTGGATTCACGGTCTTTGTGAAATCTCGGTCAACTCTAAAAAAAAAACTAGCCGTCGGATGCGAGCTGATGAGAGATGACAGTTTTCCACGAGTCTTTTCAAGGTCTTCGGATGCATGGGTGGCGTTATTGGTAAAAAGTCCCTCCTATGATTGGAGATATTCCGAAGGAATGCTGTATTCTCGAAAAAAAAAAAAAAAAAGTGTTTGATTCGGAGCGTCAAGGACGTCGTAAACATTGTAATTTTATATTGATCATTTGCACCTCCTCCTGACCGCCTTGCTTGTTTCCCCCTCGCAGGAGACGCTCCAGCAGCTGGTGATGATGCCTTTGCCCAACGTGCTGGTCCTCGGCCGGAACCCCCTCTCCGGTGAGTCACAGGCGCCCGAACCGCGGAGAACCGGTCCCAAGCTACATTCTCTGCTAGTCTTGCATGGTGTCACCCGTACGGGTAGGGGATCAATATAATGAAGGGGAATCCCCCGCTTTCTCCAGCTGATCGCGATCTACGATTTCCTCCTGCGCACGAAAAACGTTAAAGTCGTCTTCTTCGGTGTCGGAATTGAACGGCCTTAGACTTTCACGGTAATTTTATTGGTCCCATGTGACGAGGCAAAATGTTTTGGCGGCACGAAGCTCCGAAAGATCCATAGATTAGCCGCATCATTGAAATTACAGTATTTTTATGATATTTAGAAACTAAAGGAAGTGTCAAGTTGCTGAGAGGCTGAGCTTGCGTTTGTAAACTGAAAGATGCCCCACCAAAAGGTTGACCGAGCTCGATGATCACCGTTTCTTAAAAAGATAAGCAAAGTCAAGATGACATGCAGAATGTAAATATCAATACAACGACTTCCTCTCTCCTCCCTTTCCTAACAGACGGCAGGTGAAACATGATCTTGATATGATCTGGAAGAGCAGAGTGCGTCGTCGCTACCAATATATCAATGTAAAGAGTAACAAATGAACAATAATATAAACAATCAGTGCATTATTATCTTTATCCATACTTCAGGTTCTTCCAGTATACATTTAAAGCATACTATTTAAAGTTGTTATTCCTAATTGTAGATTTTCCCAGTTGAAGTGAACAGACACATTGTTTGGCTGTGAGTTAGCTGGAAGTTTCCAGCTAAATTTTTATTCTCATTTGCATCACTTTTAGGAAATACTCGATTTTTTTTTTTTTTTTTTTTTTTTTTTTTTCCTTTCACCTTAAATTGTATTTTTCATGGTTTAAATGTATTGATTTGTTTATTTTTAATTAATTTTTTTTTTTTTTTTTTTTCAAAATGATGCCCTCTACATGATTTTGACAGGATAGGATTTTCCGTTGCGGTTAGCGCTTCTGCCACACAGCGAAAAGGTCCTTTGTTGGATTCCCACAGGGCGGCCTGTCCGTGTGGAGGCTCCGTGTTTTTCACATGTTTGCGTGGGGTTCCTCAGGATTCTCGGGGTTCCTCGCGCAGTCCAGGAGGTTCACCGGCCTGATGTGCGAACGAGCGTGACCCCACGTGTGGGATAAAATGTTGAAAATGAATGAATATTGTTTTCCCAGTTTCATCCGGATTCAGACTGAAACTCACTTCTTCTTTTTTCATAAAGACCTGAAATAAAAAATCCTGGATCCCAGGTGATCATCCCATAATATTTCCTGGCCCAGCTGGAGCGTAGACATTACATAACGCAAACGCGACACATCCCGGTCCGTAAACACGGCGCATCAAGCGAAACATTTTCCGAGACGGTCCTCGTCCTCGCCAAGCTCCCGATGGAGGGGGGGTTCACTCAGAGGACAGGCTCCATTTTCACTGCTACATTTGGATCCTCATTAAAATGCAACAATAAGATTATTTTAATTATCGTCCTCTTTGATGTTTCCGCCGACTCCCTCCCTCTGCAGAACGATTTTACTTTTCCTCCCGGCCGTTTAATATCGCTACTTCCCCAACGCCGACCGACGGCGATTTCTGACCCGCAGCGTCGGCTGATACGTCCGCCCGCTGACGTTTTAAGCTCCCATCACCCGAAACTCCAAAGAGCACCTTTTGACCTTCCCGGGCCGAGCGGCGCCATCCGATACGTCCGAAACCCGCGGCGTCAAAAGCGTTTTGAGTTTCGAAAACATCATCGGACGGACCGGCCCCGCTCGACCTTGATGACGCGGCGGAGAGAAGATACCCGGCGACTTCAGACTCATACAGAAGACTTTTTGTGATTATTATATTTTTGTTTGGCTCTCAGAGAAGCATCCGCGCCCGGGTCGGTCCGTCTGTGCACCCGGCGGATTTCCGTCATCGGAGTTTATTGTTCCCGGCGTCCACCTTTTTTTTTTTTTTTGGTTTTGAGCCGATGAAATGGCTGCTAAATCCTCGTCCTTCGCTCTGCTGCCTCCATCGCTCTGTCACCGCAGTCCTTTGCGGTTATTTTTGGGTTTTCATCACTTTTCATTGGTTACAGGTCTCTCTTTAATCGGCACAGTGTGTGTGTAAACGCACACACGCACACACAGTCGAGTGTGTGCTTTTGTGCCACGATTTCTATGTGAGGATACCTTCTGAGGTTTGTTTAATGTCCGGATTTAAAAAAAAAAAATGGCCAATTTCTTTGTGAAGTGACAAGGAAAAAAGGTTTGTCCTTATCTTCAAGACCCGAGCCAGCTGCTCGGCTCGACCGCTATCGTAAAATTGTCCGGTTTAATGCGGTTCACGCTCTGCATGGCGGGAGGAATAACCATGGGTTGGAGTGTCTTTATCTTCTCCCTTCACTGCTTTGCCTTGTGAAAAGCGCTGTTAGCCGTTAGCTAACGCACTTATTCCGGTCCAAAATGTAGACGTTCCTCTGCGAGCCCTGGAAACCCCTCTTAGTTGAAGAGCCGGGACCTCTTGGTCGCTCCGTTTCTGGCCGCTTCCGTCTATTTTGACGCGAGAAAACATCCAAGCGGTGATTGTACCATGATAGATTTTAAAAATGGCGTATCTGATATCTATATGGCTGTGACTTAGGAGTTCCACCAATCACCAATAAGTTCCCATGGAACCGTAAAAAGACCCTGCAAGGGTCGAAGCTAAGATGGTTCCAGGAGCTAAAGGTTCATGGCTCCTGGTTCCTTCGCTGTCCTGATGCCTGAACAAAAACCCGGTGCAGAACCGCTATTCGGTATTGATCCGATCAGCTGATTGTGATCGGATGAGTGAAAATCTGCAGGTCCTGGAAGGGAACCAGAACTCTGCTTCGCAGGGATTCGCGGAGGAAACGGCGATTCGGGAAACATTCGGAGCGAACGCCGGGATTATCCCGATATTAGACGACCTCTTTAACAACGTCCGCATTAAAGTCTTCCAGATTTACCGCCTTGCAGGAGGACTTTGTGCACGTCTGTCATGGTAACGCAGACAGTAGTGAAGGTCGGTGGGCCGGAACGGGCAGAAAAACATTAGGCCGCATTCCTCCGGGTTTTGCTTTCGCCCTTTAACCCTCAATCATTCGGTCGGAGCGGCGGCGGCTCTGGAGTCTTGCTCTCTGCATCTGCCAGCTGAAAGTCATTGGCCATGTGGCTTTTATTATGCTCTCATTAAGTGGGGGGGGTGTGTGTGTGCAAGGGACGACTGCGTGTGTGTGTGTGTGTGAATGCACGCATGTGTGTTTTGCAGGGGGAGGGGCTTCTTGCCGACAGGGAACAGTGGGAAAGCACAGTGGCACCCACTGGTATGCTTCGAGAGATGCACACACACACACACACACACACACACATACGAACGCGCATGCTTGTAGCGTTTTCACGCGTGTGCTAGCGTGCACAGTGCTTCCTTTGTTGGTTTCGCTACGAGACCATGAATTTTCAGCGGGGGATCCGCTCCGAGCTTCTGGAAAGTCGTGTCTGTGCCCTGAATTATTTCTTCCACCCCGAAACTATTAATGTTCTGTCGGTTCTATTTTGATCCCGACGCCGGTTTAATCCGAAGCTTAGGGTCACCCGGCAGAAACGCGTCATTTCCGTTATAATTATTATTATTACCGCGTGGGTCCAGTCTGCAGCAAGTTACCGCATTCACCCAAAAAAAAAAAAAAAAACGCAGAAAACTCCAGACGCGCCCCGATGAGCTTTGGTCCCCTGGAAACATGAATACTTTGCAATGAGTTTGAATCACCCGACGTACGAGGGGCGAAAGGCAAAAAGCACCTGTCAGGGACGGAAAACACCCGTTAACGGCAACATGAGGAAGGACGACAGTTGTTCCGCGGCAGCTGTCGCAAGAATAAGCTCTGTGTGTGTGTGTGTGTGTGTGTGTGCACACACACCTTGTCCTGCCTCGCTCCAGACTCCATGACTTCACACTACTTATCGTAGTGTTTACTTTGTCCGTTTCAGCTGGCCGCAAGGCATCTCTGTAGGATTTCTTTCCATTTTTTTTTTTGTTTGTTTTAAGCGTTAGCATTACCATGAACGACTAACGGAGAAGCCCAACGTTCTGGAAAACATTAGATCAATGTGAAGAATGTCTGTCTGTCTTTGTCACCAGTGAAGCGAGAGTAGCGCATTTAAACCATTTAAAAAAGTAATGAATTGCTTGTTAGAGTTTCACAAGGCTGAATTTATTACATTTTGAGTGAGTGCACACACACACACACACACACACACACCAGACAGAGCTTATTCATCACTAAATAGCTTGAAACTCTCCTGCCAATGTTTTTTTTTTTTTTTTTAAACCCCGCCATAGAGTTCCTGAGGTTGAAAATCCCGATGTGCTCAGGCTGTTTAACGTTTTCAAGTCAATCAACTGAGAAAGTCAGATTTTATTTATACGCTGCCAAAATCAACTTGGTGTTGTTTGACGACACTTTCCGCATGGAGCAGGTCTGGACTACACTCTTTGCAGAAACCCAGCATTTTCCCAAGAACGGGCGTTGAAGATCAGGAGGAACAAGCACAAATTACTGCCAATACCAGTAACGCTAACAGCTACATGCTAATAGCTGAAATTATAAAATTTTAGCATAAATTGTCAGATGAGTTAAAAAAACCCAACGGCTACATGCTAATAGCTGAAATTATAAAATTTAACATAAATTGTCAGATGAGAAAAAAAAAAAACCAACAGCTACATGCTAATAATTGAAATTATAAAATTTTAGCATAAATGTCAGATAAGAAAAAAAAAAAAACCCTTGACAGGACAGACAGGAATTTACCATACTTTTTTAATTTATATACAATGGCCCCTTAAGATGCAAATTACTTTCTATACAACTTTTTTAAGATGCTAAGCGTGATTCAAGCAAATTTAAACCTTGAAATACAGAAAAAAATTCATGATACAAATATAAGAGCGAGAAAATCAAAATTGGAAATTGCGCGGCGCGTGCGCAGCGTTCTCCCGCGACTCATGACGCCGACGCATTTTCTGAAGCAAACTTCATTACATCAGTTCTTTAAGAAAAGTGTGTTATCTAGCGACCATGATTCAGAGGAAAATGAATTAAAGAGAAAAACTAGTGAGGGAACACTGAAATTTACAGTAAAATTGAAGTTAAGTTACATTTAATTCAATAATCACCGTTTTACTGTAATGTAAAGTTACATTTTAATTTAATATACATACGTCTATCATAAGTGTACGTTTTTCGCTCGGTTTCTGTTCGAATCCTTTTTTTTTAGGGTTTTTCTGTATTAATATCCTTATTTTGTGAGTTCTATGGGGGGGTTGGAATGAATTTGGTTTTCTGTTATTTTAAAAGAGGAAAATTCATTTAAAATGCGATAAAATCAACATATGAACCCACTGCTGGAACAAATTAACTTTGTATCTTAAGGGACCACTGTATTTATAGAAGTTGGATTTACATATTTCTTATTCCGATAGGAAAATAGATGGCAAAAGAAGAATTTATTCCTCAATGTTGGCTTAAAGACAGATTATTTGATATTTAAATAATCCCTAATATTATATCCTGGTTATATCCCAGTGGATAGGCGCCGCTGTCCAAGCGATACGCCTTGCGGCGCAGCGTATCCGGTCAGGAACGACCGCAGATGGGGGGTCGCGGATCACACGAGCGACACATCCTGGCACCTTTTTCCTTATTTATCATTTATGATTTATTTCCCCTTCTCTGCTCACTCACATCCTCGCGCACACATCGACAATGGCGTCGCCGGAAAAAGGCGGTTAGTCGGCGTCCTTCGGAGTGAGTCGGCTCGGGAGGGACAATGGAGGAAGGAAGGAAGAATGGGTGGATGTGTGTTGCAGAGAATAGATGGATAGAAGGGAGGAAAAGATGCTCTCCTAGCAGAAGGAAGGCCGTCGCCTCCCTCTTTCTCTTGCTTCCATTTATTTCTTTGTCCTGCCGTTTTTGGTCTCTTTGCGTTTCACTCCCTCACTGGAACAGTTTGTTTTTCCCCTCTCTGGCTGGATCAATTATTTATCCCGCGAGGTTGCTTATCTACCTTGCTCCAGCGGATTTGCAGAGCTAGCCCCGCAGCCACGAGAATTAATTTTTTTTATCAGACTCTCTGCTCGTTTCCCCCTTCCCGGTCCGCCGTGGATGCGGGTGCTGTTGCTTGATTCAGCCTGACTCAGCACACATGCACTCTTTTGCCAGGAAATTGTAAGAGATGGTGCATCATGAGGAAAACGCAGTTGAAAACATAGCCGTTAGCGTGTCGGCATCTCCTGCTCCATTATGGCGTAATTCAAAATATAAACGTGCTTTCGCATCCCGGAAGAAAATCCCCCAACATCCCTGAATCCGCCTGATCGGTATCTCGACCCGATCAAGGTTCAGAGAGCTAATCAGAACTTTACACAAGTACTAAAGAGCGGGGACGTTCCGTTAGGTGAGGCAGGGGAGGCTGTGCCTCACCTGCCAATCTTGGAAAGAAAAAAAGATGTGGGGTGAGTCTGTTGAGCCTCAACGTAGATTGCAGCATATTTACTGCTGGCATGCTCTGCACTAAGACCGTATTGCTGTCGCTATTAAAATGTTGAAACACTGTTGCTATATAAACTACATTTCAAATGCAAATTTTTTTTTTTTTTTTTTTGACAACATCTGTATAGGTGTTATTAGTTTCTTGTGCTGAGCGATCCTAAAACGGCTGCCTAGAGCCACTAAGTGAGGCACACAGTTCTCCTGCCTCATGGAAGGGGAAGATAGCGGATATGAGATTTTAAACATTTCTCTAAACAGATTTTAACTGCGACTAATCAAATGGTGAATAAGAGTTCATATGTTTGTAAATCTTATTGTGATGAAGTCAATGCCTCACCAGCCATGACCCTCACCGCACGTCACAGATCGGACCTTTAAATACAGCCAGAATCGTAATTTTTGGTTTAATTCTTCAATTTTCTGCATGTGAGGCCTCGCCGCCGTCCATCCCCTCGCCCTCAGAATTAATATTTCAGCTGACGGCTGACCGAGGGGGGAGATGTCGGTTGCTCGGTAACACATCGACACTTGCGTTGCGGTGAAGACGACAAAGGATTGATTCAGTCGCGCTGCAGAATCCGTAAAAATTGATGAACACTTCCTGCTTTTTGCATATGGGGGCCGCTGACGAGGGGGAAAAAAACGCTTGAAAGTCGGTTGTGTTGTGGAAAGTCATCGACAAGCGGTGCGATGCGGCGCTCATACGGGGCCCGGCGGGACCTGGACAGCTCATTAATATTACATGGGGGGTCTTCCTGCCAAGGACTTGAGTGATTTGCATCTCCTTCAGACGGTTTCCCCCTTGAGGCCGACCTTCAGAAGCGCATTAGAAGACATCTAGGTGGTCCAGCGCTCCCGCCTCACAGCAGGTTCAATTCTGGTTCAGTTCCTTTCTGGATGGAGTTTGCATGACCTCCGCATGCTAGCGTAGGTCTTTCTGGATTCTTTGTCCATCCAAAAACATGGAGAAACCCGACATTTCTGCCGGTGCATTTCTAGTTTGCATCGCGTGGAAAGCACGCCAAACAGGATTTAGGTCACGGGTCAAAGTGATGAATGAGTTTTCCAGTTTCATGTTTTTAAAAGCGCAGCGATAGCATGCGCTAACAACATGCGCTAACAGGTGCGTCCCCTCCTGCCGTGAAAGTCTGAAGGTGGAGCCGTCAGGCGGCCCGCAAAACATTGTTTGTGGCACTAATCTTGGTTTACTGTTTGAGCCGAACCGTGTTAGCACACACACGCTCACACACACACACACATATGCACGACTCAGGTCACATGATGAGCTGGCTTATCTCAACCCCACACCCACACACACACACGGCCTGCTCCAAATAGGGAAATCACACTGTCCTAGCACCGACAGATGCATACAGCTTGCAAACACCGTCGCACTTCGTCAGTGTGACACACACACACACACACAAATGCATACGCCACCTGGTTTACTGTCATTCCATCCAAACCCCATGGATGAGTTTAGGCCTTGTGTGTGTGTGTGTGTGTTTGTTGCTCCCAGTAATTTCAGGAGTATATTGTCCTCGTGTGTGTGTGTGGGCGGCAAGATCTGGAAGGCTGCGCACACACACACTCATGCTGCGGTGGAAAATGTCGTGGCGCCGTAACCGGAGGACGGGGAAACCGTAGCAGCTCGTCGGGGTGTTATGAGGAAATATGAGGGAAGGTGGCGACTCAAGCGTGACGTTAGGAGGAAAATGGGAAATAAAACTGGAAAAGAAATTTAAAACCGGAGGCCGATTCGGAGTTGGCGGTTCACAGACCGAATCGGTGCGGTTTTATATATATATTTCTAGTTTGGTTGACATTTTACCAGCCTTCATAACGAAGCTGAAAGCAGGATGGCGGCGTTCGGTCGGTCACACATACGTTTCACAACCAGGAAGCGTCGGCGAGCTCCTCCATCAATCATCAGGTCGTCTGTTTGTGGCGGAGCGGATTCGCAGCCACGGTTTCCACCGCCGTCAACAGACCGTCAATCAACGCGTCGCCTCTTATCAGAGAAATATGCGGGCGTGAAAGCAACGTCGGATCGGGAAACGAACAGATAGAAGAGATTCACACATTTTTTTTTTTTTTATGTTTTTCAGAGCAAGGACTGGACGAGATGAAGAAGCTACTTCTGCTGCTCCTCGGCTGCGCCGTTCAGGTGAGACACACACACTCTCACACACACTTCTCAAGGTTTCCGCTTCATTCAAACTTTTTTTTTTTTTCCCAGACTGTGAGTCCTTGAATGTAATCTGGTCTGTTGAGTCTGTTTACTTGCCTTTGATCGGACAAATCCAGTTACGCGATGCTAAATGCGATGTAATACGGCGCGCGGCGGCCTTCGGACAAAAGCTCGCATTCAAGTCCGGCGCTGACCTTCTGCTGCGCTCGCCGTCTTGGCCGGGGGACGGCACGTGCACTCTCACTCGCGATGAGATAATGTTATGTCTGTGTCAAACATACATCACGGTCCGCGCTCCAGTCGGGAATGTGTTTTCGTTCCCAATATTGGCCGATATTCATCGGCGCTGAAGAATGCTCGATTTTTATCTGAGATTTTTTAACAATTTTTATTCGATTTTTTGAGGATTTATGGCATCCCGAATCTGACATTCATCTAATCCGAACATTTTCCTGCTGTCTTTATCGCACAAGATGTCTGGGGAGGTTCTCCATCCTCCAGGTCATGGTGAAATCTTGTTGAAATCTTCTTGTTGTGGCGACTGGACTTGAATTTCTTCACTTGAAGAACTTTCACCCCTCATTTAAGAGGCTTTTTCCATTCAGAACTGAGAATTTGACATTTGTTTGGCGTCTCCAATACTAGTGTATGGATGTTTTGGAGTTTTGATGGTTGTGTGTTGGTCTTCCCGACAGTGTGAAAAGAAGGAAGAGTACATCGAGCGAATCCAGACCCTGGACTTTGACACCAAAGCCGCCATCGCGTCTCACATCCAGGAGGTATTTTCCGTTCTTAACCTCTTCTTGAGTCAGTCCGCCGGACATCTTCCCCCCCCCCCTCCCATGACGTTGCTGATGTTTTCCGATGTGGCCGTCGATCCAAGGTGACTCACAACCAGGAGAACGTGGTGGACCTGCAGTGGTTGGACGGCGGGGAGATGCCTCCCGAGGACCTGGACGGCCTCTCCAGGAATCTGGCCTTTCACCTCAAACACCTGGTGGACGAGAGGGACACGCAGCTGGAGGTGAAGGCGAACGCGATTCTCGATTAAACAAAACCGAACTCGGCGTTCGTGACGTTAGCCGTTGACGTTAGCCATAAACAAGCTATTCCAAGTTAGCACTTCAGAAGTACCGTAATTTCCAGACTATTGAGCGCACCTCAATATAAGCCGCACCGGCTAGCCGATCGCTATCTCGGTCTTCCTCCTGCGCACTAAAACCGTCAAAGTCGTCAAAGTCGAAATTTCCCGGTCATTTCATCGGGCCGATGTGACGAGGATAAACGTTTTAGCGCCGTGAAGCTCGTTAGCGTCCCCCACCCAAAATAGTCCATATATTAGCGGCATCGTTGTTAACGTGAAAAAAGTCGCGACTTATCGTCCGGAAATTACGGTACATCATGTGGGCTGTGATTTACAAGAGACTTTTTGCAATCATTTATGGAAAATGCTGCTTTAACAAACCTCATACACTCGAGCGGCGAATGCAAGGCGCTAAACAGGCTCTGGAATAGTTTGGGGTTCGGCGTCTCGCCCGAGGACCCTTTGACATGCAGACAAATGGGACCTGGAAATGGAATCACCAATCTAGCGATTGGAGGGACGGCCTGAGCCTCGGCTGCCCTGGTTTGAAAAAAGAAAACAAAAAAAAAAAGCAATATTTGAGCTTATCAACCAGCGAACCCACCAATAAACCGCAGGCTAATGTAGCGTATGCAACGTGTGTGTACACATTTGCTAAGAATAGAACAATTAAAGGTTAAAACTGGATCTCTCGGTGTTGTCGGTGTCGGTGGTCCTCTGCAGACCCTGGAACGCTGCGAGCTGCGTCTCGCTCCGTGGAAACTTTCCTCCTCTTTTCTGTCGTTACCACAACTGAGCCGCCTCAGGAAGGAAGGGTTGAAACTGTTAACTGTTTCATGGTCGAAGTGTGTGAGTGCATGTGTGCGTCATTGAATGACTTTCCAACCCATCGGGTGCAGATGCCCACAACTGATATGGCTGAGCTTCGGATGTGTGTGTGTGTGTGTGTGTGTGTGTGTTCGTGTGTGTGTGTCAGGGCCTCTAATAGGCTCCATATTATCACCGCAATGTCCAGCAGTTCTCAATTAGAATCCCATTTCCTGTGGCCGGCTCTGGATGAGCGGAGTTGTGTGTTGGACGTTCTACGGGCCCCCAGTGGTCCAGAAGCTCCTCTCTGCTTCTAGAATCCCAGGCTGCCCTTTGCCGTTCGTTCCCGTCTCTTATGAAAGAAATTTGAATTTCCCTGCGCGATCTTCATCATGCCGAGTCGGTAGAACAAATGTTTCTTCCCATAAATACAAAAAATTTCTGGAAAAAAAATGAATTTAACCTGTTAAAAAACGTATTTCTTCTAATATTTTTATCAGTATATATTTATGTGTAATGATAAGTAGCAAAGTCATCAACCATTTGGCTCATTTTTCAAAAGTCCTCTTTTTAGTTTTTGAAATAAGTACTTTTCTATTTCCTCTCATCATTTGCTCCAAAAACATCATTCATAAATGAAATGAAGCAAATTTTTGTTATTATTATTGGAAATTTCCCCCGGTTCCCAGTGGGAGTCACCCAACGGATCAGTAAAGTCCTATCCTATCGTAAAATACAAAGTGCGAAAGTACGTGAAAGTACGTCCTCTGCGCGGTGGCGATAATTATCTTTTACAGATTCTTTTATTTTCTCCGTTCAGACCATCGTGGAGCTGACCCAGGAGAGGGACTGCGTGCAGCTGTCTCCGCTGGCTCCCTACCCGGCCCAGTCGCCCAACGACTCGCCCAGCATGAGGAGGACGGAGAGCCGGCAGCACCTCTCGGTGGAGCTGGCTGACGCCAAGGCCAAGATCAGACGCCTGCGGCAGGAACTGTAAGTTTTTGGTTTTTTTTTTTTTGGTCCTTTTTTTTGGGGGGGTGGAGTTCGTCCCGTTCGGTCCAGGCACCTCCAACCGCTCGACTTTGGCACGACCGCTGTGACGATCCTGTCGAAGGCGGCGAGGGTTTCTTCACGAAGAGAAGACCAAGGAACAGCCCTGGAACGTTTCCTCTCAAACGCGCCGGCGCATGGATCGTTTCCCGTCTTGTCAGATCAATCGCAAAGACTTTTTGTTGTGGGTCGTCTCGGGGGGGGGACGGCCGGCCTCCCAAGAGCGAATATTTCTGGTTTCTTTCATCACCGAGGACCGAGGATGTTTAAAGTCTTCATCCTGGGGGGGGGGCACTTGCCTTTTTCATCATTTTCTGGATCAAACAGCGGGAGCGTCTGAGCCAGTCGGCAGATTAGACACTAAAGGGTGTATTCAAGTCGAGTCATGAAGAGCAAGGACCCCACCAAACTGAGAGACTCCGAAGCATACAAGTCAGAGCCAAATTTGGATCCGTTTCGCCGCCATCAGGGCTCGTCTACCTGAGGATGAGAGTGAAGTCTTTTCATTTCCAGATCCCGAGCCTCTCCCACAACCTCTTATCTGCGGACTCGCTCAGACCCGGCAGACAGATTATCTAATCTCTGCGGCAGGGACGGGATCGTCTCAACAAAAGAGTGTGTTGTGGCTGCGGCGTCTCTCCAAACAGTTCATTTCTGGGAGATACTTATTGCACTCCGTCGCCTCCTTTTTCCAATCTCTGGATAAACCAATCAGATTCTACCTTTACCTCAGGTTTCCAGTCAAAGGTTTAAAAAAAAAAAAAAAAAAGTGCAAACACCACGATGACAGAGCAGCGGGGAAGGGAATGGTCCAGCTGACCGGCGGCCAATATGAGTCACTCGGTCTCGTAAAGAAAGAAAAACACTCTCACAGCCCGACGGCCTTTTAAAGCCTGCCTATGAATAATGGAGCTTCCGTTCCAGAGTGCTGTATTCCCCGGACAAAAAGCCTCGAACGGTCCAGCCGGCGTCGTGAGTCTCGTCTGCTCGGTCGCTCCATCACACATGGAGATGGAACTTCTGCGCTCCGTTGCAGGTGTTAGACGTGAAAATAGAAACTCGCGATGCCGCGGCTCCACCTTTTTGGTCTTCTCCCCTTATCCAGACGCCGGCCTCAGTGGCTCCGCCCCCCCCTTCCTTCAGCAGACCAACCCCGCGCTGTGGCTATTGTTGTTATTGTTTTCCGTCGGAGCGGTTGAAGAGCAGACCAGCCTCTTCTTGGTCACATGAGAAGAAAGAATCCATGTCTCCTCAAGCGAGCCTGAAGTCATTTGTTGCCATGTTGTCTGACATTCAACCCCCCCCGCCTCCTCCTCCCTCCTGGCCTACATCTTGTTTTATTTTTTGTTTTATTTTTTTTCCTTTCGGCAGTCTTGAAAAGGACTTCAGTCTGCGAGCCGATGAGATATTTGCCTACATGAAGAAGAATCTGTGTCGGGGCGGCAGACGTTAGCGTGCGCATACATTTTTTGGGCGCAAAATTTAAAAAGAAAACATGTTTATCTGCACATAAAATTTAAACACTTTCATATGCGGCCTACTGCAAGCAGATAGATTTTCAGGGTTCCTCCTGCGCTGCAAATAACGAAACAAATATTTGCGTACGTATAAAGGACGCACTTGTCTATAAGCTGCAGGTGTCCAGGTTGTAATATTCACACTTTTTTTTTTTTGATTTTCATTAAATACATACCGGTAACATCCAGAAATACGTGCTGGAAAGGATTTTTTTTCCCCCAAACAGTGCCTGAAACACGGCTGATGAAAAAGATGAATAATAAATAACACAAGGAAAAGTCAATCCATCCATTTTTCTATCCCGGATTCGTCTACTTAGGTGTCTGAATTGAACGGCCTCAGAATTTCACGGTAATTTCATTGGTCCGATGTGACGAGGCTAAATGTTTTGACGGCATGAAGCTTGTTAGCCCCCAAAAATTTCATAAATTAGCAGCTTATAGTCCGAAAATTACCTTAAATATTTTATTGTCTTGATTTAATTTCAGCGCAGATTCATTTGTGGTTTTCCTAGTCTATGTCATAAAAACCAGAGGGGCGTTAAAAGTCGATGGACTCGGCAGAAACCAACAAGTCATTATTTTAATACCCGTGGCAGCGCGTCAGGGTTTCAACCGAGTGAACCAATGGTTTCATGTGCCAAAGCAGCTGTAGATTTATGATCCAAAGATGGCTTTGCAGACATCAAACTGCCTTTTCACGTCCTAATTATACGGTAATAAGAAAGCCGTAAAACCGGAGTAAATCGTCACCCGTTCGCCGTGATATCGGCCGAAAACCAGCGTCCGGGTGGGGAAATCATTAACCGCCGCGGAGCTTCCTCCTCGCCGGGCCGGTCACCGGCGGACGCAGCCGCAAGGCGCGACCAAACCCGGGATCTGATAAACGTCTAAAAGCAGGCGGTGGAATTCAACGTTTTAACTTGTGGCGAGGTGAAAAAGCAACCGGGTCCACCGGTGAACTTCTCCGCGCTGCTTCCAAATATAATTCAGCATTATTCCGAGTCCTGTCACCTTTGGCAGGTGTGTTTAAGATGAGATGAGATGAGAACAACTTTATTAATCCCGAAGGAAATTGTTGTGCCAGAGTTTCAAGTAAAAAACATAACAGTAATAGATAATAGTAGAAAGGAGGAAGAATAAGAAATATGATGAAATATGAATTGTCTAACTGTTAGCAGTAACTACAAAGATTGAAGATTCCCTGCGGCTGAGGGAAGAGGAATTTAAAAAAATTAAAAAATGAATTTGGACGAAGTGAAAACAGGAGTGGAACTTCATAAAACGCCAGGCTCACGTCGGGATGAATCTTAAAACTCCGAGGAGCTCCGATCAAATAAGCCGGGGGTTCAGATTTGTCGTCTCCTTGGACTAAAAGCTAGCGGAATACTCGAATGACTCTTCATTGCGACAAAGAGAAGAGGACGAACGAGGCTCCGAATACAATGTATCGCCCGTTTCCCCCTTGGAATCTGGATCGGATGTTGGTCTGTCGCTCAAAAACCAGGCCGTTTGCAGAATCCCCGCTTCAAGGTCGTCGCGGCGACAGCGGACACGAAGGCCCGCTCCGGGCTTATTTTTAAAAATCAAATCAACACGCAAGGAAGAAACATAAATATTATTACATTCTAAAATCCAGTTATTTATCTGTAAAATATGATGTATGATTTATAAATGACCTATTTGGTGAAATTTGCAGAATCTCCGACATAAATAGCGATTGTGGAGTCGCTGCTGTTCGTCCTAAGTGTGTCAATAGGTCGCCGCCATTAAATGATTCACTTTGAAATGAACGGAAACAGCCTGGGAGAAATGTTCTTTTCACGCTTGAGTTGACGACACACACACACACACACACACACACACACACACACACACACACACACACACACACACAGACGCACGTGGCGTCTGATATAGAGTTGTAGTTGTTGCGAGGCCATCAGCTGTGAAAAGGTGGTCTCACGTGAAAGGTCACGTCGTAGAAGCTGGAGCGAGGAGGTGGAACCCACGTCTCCTCAGGGGTTTAACTTCTCCTGTCGTCATTCCTCAGAGAGGAGAAGAGCGAGCAGCTTCTGGACACCAGGCAGGAGCTGGAGCACATGGAGGTGGAGCTCAAGAGGCTCCAGCAGGAGGTGAGACCACAATTCGGAGTGACAGCAAAGAACCGACGTTGGCTCACACACACACACACACACACACACCTCCTCCTCCCATGAGCTGCCAGGCTGTAATCAGCTAGCAGGCGACTTAGCTCATTATGGGCTATTAGAACTATCTTTAGTCCGACGACTGCCTCGCATGACTTTTGATTTGTGGCGTCGGGGCGGAGCACGCTTGTCGCCGACTGCCATCTGAAATGTGTGTGTGTGTGCGTGTGTGTGTGTGTGTGCGTGCATGCACGCGTGTTTCGTGTTTGCCATAATTGATAGTGTGTGTAGTTTTTCCTCAACCTCGTCTGTTTACGTAACGGACTTAAAGCGAGGTTGTTGACATTGCAGAAATAATTCACGGCGAAAAAAAAAAACATCTTCTTCACAGCCGTTCCATGTTAGTTTTGAAGTTCTTAGAAGGTTCCTCGCGTTTCCTTCACTTTATCTTAACGGTGTACGATGGCGTGGCCCTCCTGCAGAGCTACCAGCTGCTCTCTGACGCCCGGTCGGCGCGGGCCTACCGCGACGAGCTGGACGCCCTGCGGGAGAAAGCCATCCGGGTGGAGAAGCTGGAGAGCGAGCTGAGCCGCTACAAGGAGAAGCTCCACGATATCGAGTTCTACAAGGCCAGAGTGGAGGTACGGGCCCCTGGAGGTCGGGTCGGGTCGGAGAAGGAAGTCGTGCGTCGCCGACGCGGGGCTAAGCTCACTCTTGACTCTGTAGGAGCTGAAGGAGGACAACCAGGTTCTCCTGGAGACCAAGGCCATGCTGGAAGAGCAGCTGTACGCCACCAGGACCAGGTCTGACAAACTACATCTGCTGGAGAAGGAGAACCTGCAGCTGAAATCAAAGATCCACGACCTGGAGATGGTGAGATGGCGGCTCTGGGGGTGGACGCCCATGTTCAGATGTTTTTCCCCGCGTTCATCTTCTTCTCTCGCTCCAAAGGAGCGCGATTTGGACCGCAAGCGTATGGAGGAGCTTTTGGAAGAGAACCTGGTGCTGGAGATGGCCCAGAAGCAGAGCATGGACGAGTCCCTGCACCTGGGCTGGGAGCTGGAGCAGCTGTCCAAGACGCCGGAACTGACCGAAGGTGAGGAGACCTCCCTCCGGTGGTCCCTCTGCCTTCGCCAGACCTCTACCGCCGTTTTCTTTCCACTCGGTTAAGTCCTGTAATTAATATTCAGCGGCTCCAGGAGGATTATCTGTGCGTTTAGATGATCAAAGCTGCTAAGAGGTTTAACTAGCCAGGGATCTGTATAGTCTTTGTGTGTGTGTGTGTGTGTTTGTTAAAATAGCACTTAAAGGCTTAAGCACCAATGATGTTGGTCCAGAGGGCTTCGGGTTAAAGGGATCCACGGTTACCAAGTTTTTGTCGTCCTGTCTGATCGATATTGATTAAATCTCTTTATAAATTAGTTTGTAAAAAAAAAAAAAAAAAAAAAAACAAATTTCCTCTCGTAGGCCGCCATTGTTGTTTGTGTTTTCGACGCAGTCTTGGTAGTGACGTCCGGAATCGGTCATGTTCATTTTACGCGCGCTGCAAAAACGCGTCGTCTGCGCAACCCTTTCAAACCCGAGAGAGACGTGAGCGAGGAGGAGAACGCCGGAGGCAGAAGTCAGAACGAGCTTCGAAATAAAGATCTGTCGGCTTTCATTTCGACGCGAAAAGGCAACTGTGTTGCTATGCTAACAGAGAAAGTGTCTGTTGTGAGGAGCTCCACTTTTTGTCATCTTGTAGACTTACCGTAGGCTTCCTCTGGGGTCGTGCCGATGCCCGCTTAGATGCTACTTCTGCGGTAGCGGGTCGTTGACGTCCTCGCAGGAGATGCTCGATGCTCTCCTGCGGGCTCACTCGTTTCCAGAGGATCTTTTGTCCGCTTGTAAAAGAAAACCGTAGGCTTTGGCCTCCAGAGAAAAGCGGCGAGAGCACGGCCTTGGATCCTGAGGAAGTCGCGCACAAGCGATTTCCCACTCCTTTCCTCTCTTGGTGTCCCTTGTGTAGCCTAGCATCAGTCCCTTTGTTTCCCCTTCCACTGGAAGTGGCCCCCAAAAGCAGCACGATGTTGCATTATTAGCGGATTCTGCAGAGCCAAAGCTAACATTAGCGGAAAGCTAAAGTTAACACATCTAGCCTGCGTTCGTTATCAACCAAGCATGCATTGTGCGAGCAAAACAGCGGCTTCGCCCATAAGTTCAAATATGTAATAAATTACAATTTTTAAAGAAGAAATAATTTTTCACCCTCTTTTTAACAACATATTTTAGTATGAGACAAACATACTTTATGAAAGTTAGTCCCCCGGGGTTCCCTTTAACCATTTTAATCGGCCGATCTTTGTTAAATTTGGACTTTTCCTCTTTCCTCATTGGTCGATATCAGTAACATCGGTTATCTCTTCCAGCCCCCCAGAAGTCCCTGGGCGAGGAGGTGAACGAGCTGACCTCCAGCCGTCTGCTGAAGCTGGAGAAGGACAACCAGACGCTGCTGAAGACGGTGGAGGAGCTGAGGGGGGCGGCCGGCCAGGACGCCGCCGCCAAGCTGGGCAGAGTCAGCCAGGAGAACCAAAGGCTGGCGCAGAAAGTAAGATACTGAGTTAATAAATCACACACACCCCTGATATTTCCACAGCCACCACCTTCATCCAGATGGGCTCAAACGGGTCCATTTTTCTAGCGAGGAGGTTAATTTCCAACGTCGTATATCTTCGATATTAAATCTTGTGGGGAAGCCGCGGGGCTTGGTCTTGGGCCCTCAGGAGAAGGAGTTGGCCGCGTGCGGAGGGTGCGCACGCCGACCCTGAATGTGCAGCTAAAAATGTTTCACGCTCCCGCGGCGCCGGGATTAGCGCGTCGGAGCGGCGGCGTCACACGGTATATCACCCCAACACAAACCACAGATCTTTTTTACCGGCGACAGGGAGGAACAAGAAGAGAAAGAAGGGCGGGGAGTGGAAGAGGAGGGGTGAATAGGAGGAGGCGGCGCAGCGAAAGGAAAGCTATAAATCAACGCGTCGCCTCCCGGAAGAGGATCGTTTTCAGAAACGTACGCCGCCGTTTCTGGATTCCGACATTTTAATTCGTGCCTTCCTGTGACAAAACGGGGGAATCCAGAGGGAGGGAAGTCGTTCGGCCGAGGGACAGAATAATCCCGTAAACAGTGTTAAGTTATTTCACAAGAGCCAGACACGCAGATGCTTTAGGTCAGAGGTCGGCAACCCGTGGCTCTGTGAACATAACCAACTTGTATTTCACTATTTTTATTTTGATTCGTTCTTGTAAGATCTAAATTAAACATGTGCAAATATTTTTATTGCCCTGTAGAAGCGCCAATAAAAGGATGACAACATTTTTGGCCTCCCGACGTTCAAAACGTTCGGTTGCGTGCAGAAATGTGCAGTTCATTGATTTAAAAGAATGCAACACATAATTTGTTTATACTTTGCATAAAGCAAAAAAAAAAACAATGTATATGCCGTGTCAATTTATTTTTTAATTTCAAAAGGGTTGTGCGGCTCCCGGTGTTTTCTTTACCGCAAGAAAAAGGGTACAAATGGCTCTTCTAGCGGTAAAACAATGTCGAGATTCCTCTTTTGGGTTCAAGAAGGAGGCCATCAGAGGGACCTTCTACTCCGTTAGATAATAATAATAATAATAATAATAATAATGCATAAGATTTATATAGCGCTTTTCAAGGCATACAAAGACGCTTTACAAGTTGACGACTGAAGACATAGAACATACACATAGTTAGTGGGAAGAGTCGGGCAGCAGAGTTTTGGACATATTGCAGTTTTTGAAGGGCATTAGAGGGGAGGCCATATAGGATACTATTGCAGTAGTCGAGTCTGGAGGTGACAAATGCATGGATTAGTGTTTCAGCAGCAGAGGGTGAAAGAGTGGGTCGGAGGCGTGCTATGTTTCGGAGGTGGAAAAAAGATGTTTTGGTGATGTGGTTTATGTGTGGCCTAAAAGAGAGTGCAGGGTCCATGTAGATCCCAAGATTTCTTACCAGGGGGGACGGGGTAACAGAGTGACCATCAATGGAGAGTGCGAGATTGTGACAGGAATTGAACATGGATTTTGGGCCGAATATGATCATTTCTGTTTTGTTGCTGTTGAGTTTGAGGAAATTTGGGCTCATCCAGGTTTTTATGTCTGTGATGCAGTCGGTGAGGGCGGAAAGGATGTCGGGAGTGATTGTTTCGGTGTTTATGTAGAGCTGAGTGTCATCAGCATAGCAGTGGATGTTCTGGAGTTGGATTGAGACGGTTTTGGAGGGATGGTGCAGGTCTGGGGGGAAGGTTGGGGAAACTAGGCTGGAATAAGATTCTGAGATTTCTAGATGAAGGCGGTCGGTGTGAAAGGAGAAGGTTAGACGGAGGAAGATGATTGGCTGTGGTGCCACTGCAAGGGAGCAGCCAGAAGAAGACGACCTTGTCATTTGCAACTATTGGACGCAGACGTTGACCATTTTTGTGGAAACACTTCACTTGGATTCGGACTCCAACTTACCGGGACGCCCCGAACGTCCTGTTTTCCCATCAGGGTCAGATTTATCGCCAACTAGTTGCTCCCTAACACCTAATATGGTAGTTCGGAGAGGAGAGCTTTTTATTATCTTGTCGTCATCATCATCGCGCTGGGAAAAATAGACGGCGGTCAGAGCTTCGGCTGTGTCTTCTGCGCAGCTGGAGATGCTGGAGGGCGAGCTGAGCGCCGACAGAGAGTCGCTTCGCGGCGCCGAGTGTCTCAGCACCGACCTGATGAAGGAGAAGGCCTTGCTGGAGAAAACCCTGGAAACGCTGCGGGAGAACTCGGAGAGACAGGTACGCCGGCGGGGGATCTGCGGCGAAGGCGGGAAGCGTCTGAATCGTGAAATCCGACGTAGAAAATGAGAGCGAGGCGCGTCGGTGACCGGACGTTGTGGGTCCTCCAGCTGAAAGGTCTGGAGCAGGAGAACAAACACCTCAGCCAGACGGTGTCGTCGCTGCGGCAGCGCTGCCAGGTGGGCGCGGAGGCCCGAGTCAAGGACGTGGAGAAGGAGAACCGCGTCCTCCACGAGTCGATCTGCGAGACCACGGCCAAACTCAACAAGGTGGAGTTCGAGAGGAAGCAGCTGCGTGAGTAGCTCGGCGCCGGCGTCTTCCGGGGGGGGGGGCGTCGCCGCGTCGAGGATCTTGAACGCGCTCTGGTCGCGCAGGCAAAGAGCTGGAGGTGATGAAGGAGAAAGGCGAGAGAGCCGAGGAGCTGGAGGTCCTGATGCAGAAGCTGGAGAGGGAGAACGAGAGCCTGCAGAAGAAGGTCGCCAGTCTGGGGATCACCTGCGATAAGGTTCTCGAGATGCACATTCTCGATTTTGTTTTTTTTTATCCGAAGCCGGTTCCTCGACCCTATCTGTCTTAATACCGTGTGTGTGAAGGTGTCTTCGTTGGAGAAGGAGAACACCGAGCTGGAGGCGGAGGGCCGGCGCCTGAAGAAGAAGCTGGACACGCTGAAGAACCTGGCCTTCCAGCTGGAGGCCCTGGAGAAGGAGAACTCCCAGCTGGAGCAGGAGAACCTGGAGCTGCGGCGCTCGGCGGAGAGCCTGCGCTCGGCCGGCGCCAAGGCCATCCAGCTGGAGGCGGAGAACCGGGAGCTGGAGAGCGAAAGGAGCCAGCTGAAGCGCAGCCTGGAGCTCCTCAAGGCCTCCTCCAAGAAGACCGAGAGACTGGAGGTGACCGGAGGTTTTCTTTTAACCCGATTTCCCTTCTGAGGGATTTAAAAAAAAAGAAAAAGTTCACGTCGCCCATTGTGGCCCTCAACTAGTTCACCGGGGCTTTTAATATCTCCATCGGTCCCACAGGTGAGCTATCAGGGCCTGGATACGGAGAACCAGCGTTTGCAGAAGGCCCTGGAGAACAGCAGCAAGAAGATCCAGCAGCTGGAGGCCGAGCTGCAGGAGGTGGAGTCGGAGAACCAGACGCTCCAGCGCAACCTGGAGGAGCTCAAGATCTCCAGTAAACGGCTGGAGCAGCTGGAGCAGGAGGTAAGTCTCACGAGGAGGATCGTCCGAAACCCTCGCAAGCGTCCGCTCATCTTCTTCTCCCGGTCGCCCCGTTTTGGTCCACGCTCCTAAAATTACAGTCGGATTATACTGGATTATTTGTCGAAACCGGTTCGGGGCCTCCATGAGTTAATCCTCTGTCCGCCTCCAGTCAGATGATCTCCACGTGGTGGTCTTCTCCCCCCAGAACAAGACTTTGGAGCAGGAGAGCTCCCAGCTGGAGAAGGACAAGAAGCTCCTGGAGAAGGAGAACAAGCGTCTGAGGCAGCAGGCCGAGATCCGCGACTCCAAGCTGGACGACAGCAACCAGCGCATCGCCGGCCTGGAGAAGGAGAATCGCACCATGGGCAAGGAGATGATCTTCTTCAGGGACTCCTGCACCCGAGTCAAAGACCTGGAGAGGGAGAACAAGGAGCTGGTGAAGCAGGCCACCATCGACAAGAGAACGCTCGTCACGCTGAGAGAGGTGAGCGTACGGACCTTCTCCGGGGTCGGAGAGGAACCGGCACATCGAGTCACCGGTATCCGCTGGGTTTTCCTCCATCCGGCGGCCGTGGGTTTGCGTCGGCACGGAAACGGGCCGGGAAAGTGGTGTGCCTGTGACTCACGCTAGGGGAGATCTTCTGACCCGCCTTCCTGGTGAGGTGCTGCCCCCCTCAGTCTGGAAGCCAAAACATGAGGCTGCAGCTCGGATCTGCTCGCATGTTATTATGGAGAGGTTTGAGGGTCACCCAAAAGTGTGTGTGTGTGTGTGTGTGTGTGTTTCGTGCAGGAGCTGGTGAGCGAAAAGCTGCGCACTCAGCAGATGAACAACGACTTGGAGAAGCTGACCCACGAGCTGGAGAAGATCGGGCTGAACAAGGAACGGCTGCTGCACGATGAGAACTCTGACGATAGGTACGATCGCGCACACACACACACAAACACACACAGGCACATGCACAGAAGCTAAAAAAAAAAAATGTTTTTTTGTTTTTTCTTTTTCTCCCCCTACTGTTCGTTCACCAGCATGGCACAGTCAAAATTCTGCACCAAGTGTTATGAAACCCACAATAGGAGCTCTAATTATTTTTATTTTTTTAAAGTAATAATTTAATATATATATATATATATATATATATATATATATATATATTTTAGATATTTTTAAATTAGAGTTTCAATTTTCCATTTATTTATTTATTTTATATATTTTCCTGTACTTTGTACACTCATTTTTTTAACTCATTTCATTTATAACCTCCGCTGCCCTTTAATAATAATAATAATAATGATAATTTGGGAGAAATAATCCCAAAAGATGATTTTTTTTTTTTTATTATTTTTTTTTTAGCTCCCTTTTTTACAACAGCTAAATTCGTCTACTGAGCGGGGACTTCCCTGCCGAACATATGGCTGTACACTAATGTAGGGTTACGGCAGTGCGGTCACACACACACACACACACGCACACACAGAGCTAACGCGGGTCTTTATTTTCAGGTTTAAGCTCCTGGAAACCAAACTGGAATCGACACTGAAGTCTTCCTTGGAGATTAAGGAGGAGAAGATCGCTGCCCTGGAGGCCCGGCTGCAGGAGTCCTCTAATCTCAACCAGCAGCTTCGCCAGGAGCTCAAGACGGTCAGTGGCGCAGCCCGACGTGCACGGGGTCCATATTTATAAACGGTCTCAAACGCCAGAAACGCATCATTTATTCATCCGCTCCTCCGCTTTTTACGGGTTTATCAATTCATGAGGAGGCTGGAGGCGTCGGAGCGCCGACCGGCTGACACGCGTCCCGTCCGGAACCCGAGCTTCGGCGCGGAAAAGTTAATGATGAGGTTCCAGACGCGAAACTGTAAATTGATCGTGTCTGCTGTTATTACGCCGTCACTCACGTCACGGGCCAGATGAGATGAGCGTTTTCGTCGTTTTTTTTTTTTTTTTTTTTCAATTTTATTTTTATTTTCCCGTCATCACATTTTCCGAACGCCCGTCGCCGCAGTTTCTCGACTCCCCCGCCGTCCCGGGAATGAATGCAAAAGTGCTGAAAGACGCAGAAAAAAAAAAACACTTGGCCGTGCCGCGTTGACGGGTTGACGGGTCTGGCCGCAGGTGAAGAAGAACTACGAAGCGCTTCGGCAGAGGGAGGAGGAGGAGAGGATGGTGCAGAGCTCGCCCCCTAGAGGCGGGGAGGACCCGCAGGCTGTCAGGAAATGGGAGAAGGAGAGCCACGAGGCCACCAGGGAGCTTCTGAAAGTCAAAGACAGGCTCATCGAAGTGGAGAGGAATGTAAGCGGGGCTTACGTTCTCTTTATCCCTCGGAAAATTCCCGCACGTCCGGTATCCTTTCTATTTCTTTTTTTTTTTTTTCCCCCCCCCACCAGAATGCCACGCTACAGGCGGAGAAGGCGGCGCTCAGGTCGCAGCTCAAACAGCTGGAGACGCAGAGTTCCAACCTGCAGGCTCAGATCGTGGCCGTGCAGAGACAAGCGGCCTCCCTGCAGGAGAACAACACCAGCCTGCAGACGCAGAACGCCAAGCTGCAGGTACGAGGCTGCACGCGCAGAAAGACGCGCGCTGTCACTCTTAGCAGGGGAAATAGATATGGATAAATTTGTCCGTGCCGACCGCAGATCTGCAGCCCCAAATTATTTATAATTTAAACATTTTATTTGGATGACTGCACCGTGGAGCTCAGAAATACACTTTCAATCCTCTATGTGTGTGAAACACACATCCGTATTGACATTGGAGTTGACGCCCGCTGAACATCTGCAGCCCGGTTTTGCTCACCCATTTAACCTGGAAGGATTAAAATTTCTTTTTAACAAAACCAAAGTTTATTTTTAATGTAATTGGGTCAATGCTGTACTACAGGACTGTCTCAGAGAATTAGAATATTGTGATAAAGTTGCTTATCTTCTGTAATGCAATTACAAAAACAAAAACATTCTGGATTCATTACAAATCAACTGAAATATTGCAAGACTTTTATTATTTTAATATTGCTGATTATGGCTTACATCTTAAGAAAACTCAAAAATCCTATCCCAAAATATTAGAATATCATGAAAAATAAATTTTTGTTTTTTTAATTGTATCACAGAAGATAAAGAACTTTATCACAATATTTTAATTTTCTGAGACAGTCCTGTACTGTATATTTCTCAGGGCAAACAAATGAAACCAGAGAGGCGTAAATCAGATCCACAGCTTTATTAGCGGCGGTTAGCGCTTCTGCTTCACGGTGAGAAGGTGGATCTGTTTGGAGTCTCCATGTCCTCCCTGTGTCCGCATGAGGTTCCTCCGGGTTCCTCCCGCCGTCCAAACACATGCAGGAGGTTCACCGGAGACCCTGAATATGAAGGTGAACGGTTGTACGGCTCTATATTCAACTCAGCTCAGAGTTAAATATCCCTCTTCATAAAAGAAGCGCTGGAGTACCAACTCATCTGCTTCATGCTTGTTTTTTTTCGCCGGCGTTGGCTTTGGCAGCCGTTCAAACCCGGCTTAGGTTGCTGCAGGATTTAGACTGACCTCGCCGTGAATCCTGCCACCTCCCCGGCGTGTGTGTGTGTGTGTGTGCGCGTGTAAAGGCGTGCCGTGCAAAGTGGCTTGTTTGTGCACCTGAGCGTCTGCTGACAGGTGTTTGCGTCAAAAGGCCGTTCGGCGGTAAACAAAGGGTCAGGCAGGCGGGCGGATTTTATCGGATTAAGCGGGGTTTTATCGAGCGCCGTCACGAATTGTTTCTAAATGGATGAAAAAAAAAATGGAATAAATGTTCCCGGGACCTCCTCCAGGTGGAGAACTCCACCCTGAGCTCCCAGGGCGCCGCTCTCATGGCCCAGAACGCCCAGCTGCAGAGCCAGCAGAGCGGCGTGGAGGGCGAGCGCGAGGCGGCGCTGAGGGACAAGGAGGAGCTGCGCTCCACCTACGAGCTGCTCCTGCGGGACCACGAGAAGCTGGCGGCGCTCCACGAGAGACAGGCGGCCGAGTACGAAGCCCTGATCGGGAAGCACGGCGGCCTGAAGACCTCCCACAAGAGCCTGGAGCAGCAGCACCGCGACCTGGAGGACAGGTGAGGAGGGGTTCCGGGACGGCGTTCTTCCGTCAGGGAACGATCATGAATCCAAAGTTTTGACGCCTGCAGGTACAAGCAGCTCCTCCAGAGGAAGGGGGAGCTGGAGGAGCTGGAGAAGAACCTGAAGGAGCAGCAGGAGAAGATGGCGTTGGAGAACCAGAGCCACCAGGCCGTGGCCGACCACTGCAAGCAGCTCAAGGAGGAGAACGACAGGTCGGCGGCGGACGGACGGACGCGAGCGAGCGACGCCGTCGAACATCCCCTTCACCTTCTCAATGTTCATCCTCCTCTTCAGGCTGAACAACACGTATCGGCAGCTGATGAAGGACAACGAAAATCTCCAGCTGGACCACAAGAACCTGAAGAGCCAGCTGAACAGCGCCAAGCTGGACCAGACCAAGCTGGAGGCGGAGTTCTCCAAACTGAAGGAGCAGTACCAGCAGCTGGACATCGCCTCCACCAAGCTGACCAACCAGTGCGAGGTCAGGAGGTCCTCCTCCTTCCTGTCCTCCTCCTTGCCGTCCTTCCCCCCCCATCTGACACGCCGTCTTTCTGCCTTTCCAGCTGCTGAGTCAGGTGAAAGGGAACCTGGAGGAGGAGAACCGCCACCTGTTGGACCAGATCCAGACGCTGATGCTCCAGAACCGCACGCTCCTGGAGCAGACCATGGAGAGCAAAGATCTCTTCCACGTGGAGCAGCGGCAGTACATGTGAGCTCCGTCGCCTCGCCGCACGTTTGTTCCGGTACGCAAACGGTACGTGACAGGTTTCCTTCTGCAGCGACAAGCTGAACGAGCTGAGGAGGCAGAAGGAGAAGCTTGAGGAGAAGATCATGGACCAGTACAAGTTCTATGACCCCTCGCCTCCACGCAGGTACGAACCCGAGCGGACGTCGGCGCTGAGGCGAACGGCGGCGTCAGAATCTCGGCTAGCTTGTGGACGGGATGCCAAGGGCTTATAGAAGCCATATTGGCTATCGAGGGCGGCTAGCCGATGCTCCTCCTGGAGGCCGAAAAATGAGACCCAAGTTGCCCCGATGGTCCAAAATCATCCAATGGCTTCATTGGAGACCTTAAATTGTTCAGACGTGTGAACGAGATGGTGAACAAATCGGCCTACGAACAGTTTTCCGTCGAATTTCAAATCGAGATACGAGCGAGCTTCGGTACACGAAAACACAAACAAACAAACTCACAGGCTTTCCGTGTTGTAGCGTAGCCGCAGTCATGCGTGCTATTCCGTATTGTGTTTTCAGTAAGCTAGCCCTCATTATGGCTCACGAAAATGTGTCAGGGGTGTTCAGAAGAAGTTAAGAATTCCAGTCGATCCGAAGAAGGAGATAATAGCTTAAACTTGTTGTGTTGGCGTTACTACGACACGGCTAAGTCAACCGTTTGTACGATCCGGAAGGGCGAAGATGCGCTAAAGACAGCTGATGTGGCTAAAGGTGCGACTACGTTAACGAAGTAAAGGACCCAAGTCTTCGAAGACGTAGAAAAATGAGTTGATTAGGATGAATGACGGATAGCTTACTGGAGTTAGCGTTAGCAAGGATCTCATATACGAGAAGGCTTTATTTTAGCTGATTTAATGAAGGAAACTCATGGGAAAAGTGCTGGCTAGGAGAGACAGGACACCAGCAACACAGCAATAATTAAGGTTATCTTTGATTCCTTCCTGTTTTTTTTTTTTTTTTGTCCACAAAAATTGTTTCAAAAAAAGTACGGTGTGTTTTTGGTTTACATTGATTTCAACAGGAAAAAATGATTCTGTTCGCAGAATCAACAAATAGATCATGTTAGATGCTTAGGGGAGAAGGTCACAGAAGCCAGACCGAGATGGTCGGGTCATGTATAGAGGAGGGATAGTGAATATATCGGTAGACGGATGCTGGAATTCGGAGGAGGTCTAGATCAGGGGTGGGCAAACCACGGCCCGCGGGCCAAATCCGGCCCGCTGCTCTTTTTAATCCGGCCCGCCAAAGTTCGGTACAGAATTCATACTTGATGTGAATGATTGGATCGATAACTGTGGGAGCTCAAACTGGATATTATTTCATTTGTGGAGCTACTTGAGAATTTTCCTGAGCTGAATGACACAGATCGTGTTCGTGATTTAGTCCGGTGATTTTCAACCAGTGTGCCGCGACAGATTGTTGAGTGTCAATCGTAGACAATCACACAACAATCTGTCGCGGCACGTTAAAGTCGGTGCTGCGCAACAGCGGCAGTTTGGGATCGCAGCGAGACGGGCGAGTGACGGTGATGGAGATGGACAAAAAGAAAAAGACGGTGAGCTCCAGGCAACGCAGTGAAAGCAAATTTCATTTGGATTCACGTTCAGCTGGGATGCGACGGCACCGACTCCGCCGTGCTCGGTGCGCGGCGAGAAGCTATCCAATAGCACCGCGGTGCCAAGCCAGCTTAAACCCCGTCTCCAAACGAAACATCCTTCCATCGAAAAGAAGCCGATGGACTATTTTGTACGCTTACGTGCAAACAATGAGAGACGGGCATTTTTTTGGAGAAAAAGGTAAACGAGAGACCCCTCGAAGCGAGCGACACTGTTGCTAAACTGACTGCCAGGATATCCATTATATGTTCATACAAACAGCCCCAGATTTCACACTAAGTGAGTATTAACACATTAAAAACTATGTTATTCATTTTATGTGTTATATGTACTGTGTTAGTGTCACTTTGGTTGTTTGTGTGCCCCAGAATTTTTTAAATGTAAAAAAACGTGCCGCGGCTCACAAAAGGTTGAAAATAGCCTTTACTGTGAATATACTGACACATATGAATGAGCCGGACCCGAAGCTACAAGGGAAAAACTGGTTTGTCCACGAAATGCGAGCAAACGCCAGAGCCTCCAAAAGCAAGCCGGTTTTATTTTCAAAGCAAATGTCAGATGAGTCTGATATGTACCGTTTCCACTCGGGTTTTTTTTTTTTTTTTTTTTTTTTTATGTATCTCATCTTGTGGTAAAAGTCAATGCGGCCCCTGAGCCAAAACATTTGCCCATCCCCGATCTGGAGGAAAACCAAGGAGAAGATTTATGGACGTAGTGAGAGAGGATGAACCAGAGGAATAGGATTAGATGGAGAAGGCTGAAGGGAAATGAACGGATGAAGTCCTGCAGGAAAGAAGTGAAAGATAATCGTTGGGTGTTTGTGAATGACACTCAAATGGCTTCGTTGTTTGTTTGTTTTTTTCTCCTTTTGTCCCGTTTTCTTCCACCTCGCTTCGTTTAGGCGCGGCAACTGGATCACGTTGACGATGCGGAAGCTGATCAAACCCAAGAGCCGCGAGAGAATGCGTTCCCTGACGCTGACCCCGTCGCGCTCGGAGTCCGGCGACGGCTTCCTGTCCTTCCCCCCGGATAGCCAGGACAGCTCGTCCGTCGGCTCCGGCTCCAACTCGCTGGACGACGCGCTCACGCAGAAGAGGAGCAGCAGTGAGTAACCGGGCGGGCGAAGGGATTCGATCGACGCCCCAGAACCGATGGCGGGGCTCGTTTTTGCGCAAAATCATTCGCTCGGCCCGCAGAGAGGAAAAGAATGATCGTTTTGCTAAAACAGGAAGTTCCTGTAATCTGGATTAAATGCAGTTTTTGAATGATTTTCCATCCCCCGCCGCAGATATGGGTCCCGTCCGTGACCCCCTCGACCCCTGCTAGCCGCTCCCTGCTAGCCGACTTGTTTGTATTCAAAACCCCCCCTTCAAAATAAAAGCGTGGATAAAATGGCGAGACGGTCGCGTCCTCGTCTGGGGTCAATCACCTTCTCCGTAGGAAAGAGTAACAACTGAAAGTTGCTTCCAAAAGTGTGTGTGTGTGTGTGAGTGGCCGACCGGGTCTTTTCCTCACTTCCTTCCTTCTTTCCTTCCTAACTTCCTCCTTGTGCTTCTTCTTCTTCTTCTCTCTGCACAAGGGAGGAGAGGGCAGCAGGCCCATGCCCAGGCGCAGGGCTCCTCCAATGGTATGCTGCGGACGGGGAGGGTGGGCGGGGCTCGTGACCCGACGGTCGCGTCTCTCGGGGCATGTTTTCGTGAGTCCACTGTCTGTGTCGGTCGGCCGTCGTCGAGGGTTACGGCCGAGCTACGGATTCGCCGATCCGTGCGGCTCGGCCGTAAACAAATGCACCGGTTTAGCTCCGCAGCTATTAAAAGGTGCAATGCGTCCCGACTCGGGCGCCGGGAAATTCTGCCGCAAAATCCCGAATATCTGCATCGAGAAGGTGAAAAGGAGTCAAGATTACAGTTGAGTCGAGTCAGCAGCAAATAGATGGTTTTCTTTTACGGTGTATAACTAACTTGCATACCAAGAAGGAGAAAATTATAGAGATTTAATAATAATAATAATAACATGATAATAATAATAGAAATTTACATTATATTTAAAGTGGCTTATTCGACCCTCAAGGCCACCATACAGACGGATTTAAAATACAAGTTCGAGAAAAAAAAAACATTATTGATCCTGAGACGGGGAAATTTATTTGTCACAGCAGCATATATGGATACCAAATGAACAGTCAAAATAGGAAATATGCAAAATATGAAAATAAAAGAAGAAATGGAAGAAGAAGGATGGTAATAGAATAGCAGGTGAACAGAGGACACGATGTCCTGGAGAACATATAAATATAATATATAAGATATTTTTGTGACTATTGAGCGTAACTGAATATAATCCACCTAAAAACAAAAAACAAATTTATATTTAAAATAAATATATGCGTTCCTATAAAGGCCGCACTTGTCTATAAGCTGCAGGTGTTCATGTTGTAACACGCGATATTTACACTGAAACCCATTTTTAACTTTTAATGAAATACGTACCGGTAACATCCACAAACTTGAAATGCCTCGGAAATGCCACGGTCATTTCATTGGACGAGGTTAAATGTTTTCGTTCCCTCACAAAAAAAAAAATCCATAAATTAGCTGCATCATCGTGCGGAATAGTGGTATATAGTCCTTATAGTCCGGAAATGAGGGTATATAATAACCAGGAAGGACCGGGTAGATGGAGACCAGATTATCCAGAGTTATTTCCCGTGTCAGCAGAAACGTTTCCGTATCTCCATCGATTCGGGCGGCTGAGAATTCCTCACTGGCTGCAGGTCACGGCAGGAGCAGGAAGTAATAGAGTCCTAAAAGCAGTAATAAAATGAAAACTCCTCCTCGATGCCTTTCCAACGCCGCCCGATTGCACCCTTTAATACTCTTCATCCCCTGTGTTTCATGTAGGTGTGTGTGTGTGTGTGTGTGTGTTGTTGCTCGCTGAATGTCAGATATCAGCCATCAGTGACGGCCCATCAGGCTCAGTATATTTATATATATGTGTGTGTGTGTGTGTGTGTCCACCTCCGGACACACACAAACAAATACACGTCCTTGTATTTGTTTGCATAAAGTGTGTGTGTGTGTGTGTGTGTGTGTGTGTGTGTGTGCGCCCTTATAAGAGCCGTACTGTAGTCTCACATTCCTTGAGGAAGTTTTTCAAAAATTTGTTTTGTGCGTTTGCAAACATGCATTTGCGACGAGCGCTTCGGAATCCATGCCGATTATTTTTAAGTAAAAAAAAAAAAAAAAAAAAATTAAAAAATTCCACACCATGAAATATCACAAGTGATCCTGCAACGTTCCCCGTGAGCGTGATCCTTGCGCATTAAAAAAAAAAAAAAAAAAAACTGAAATTTTCAGTGGTAAATTAGACTAAAACTCCTCGCTTCGAATCTGACCCGATCTGTAAAAGGCCTGCTTTTTATTCCCAACTGGAAGTAAAGTCCTAGCTAATACGCTCGTATATTTTAGCAGGCCTGAACGACGTAGCCGCGGCGTTGCCGTCCGGCGTGTTGAGCTCTCCTCCCGCGTCTCCCCCTCGGCTCTCCTCGTCAAAACGTTAACAAATTCCCTCTGTTCTGCTCCCCCCCTTTTTTTTTTTTTCTTTTGTTTCCCCCTCCACCTCCACCTCCCGCTTCCCGCTCCTCGCCCCCCCTGGCTGGTGAACCCCCTCCCGTCCGTCCGTCCGTCTGGCTGCGCTCTTGACAGCTATAAAAAGGTTGCCTTTCATGAGGAACAGATCCAAGGACAAAGACAAGGCCAAGGCCATCTACCGCCGCTCCATGTGTAAGATCACCGTTAGCCGCCGCGCTAGTCCTCCGCCTCCGCCTCCCCGTCCCGCCAGTGCCGAGAGAAACAAAGAGGGAGGGGTCGCCGGTGTCGGCCGGGGCCGCAGCACGCCGGGCCACAGCCTGGACGCCCCCAAACCCGAGGTTGTTTCAAATCCGGGGGGGGGGTTAAAGAGCCGGGCGACTCAAACCCGGTCGGGATTTGTCGCGGTTCAGGTCTGGGGCCCCTTTTCTGCTGCGTCACGTCACACCGGCGGCTTCTTCTTCTTGTTTTTCCTCGTCCCCTGGCCCCCCCCCCTCTCACCCCTTCCCGCTCCCGCCGCCTCCGCAACCTCCCGTAGAGTTTGTGTAACATTAGCAGAGAGGAAAAAAAAAAAGTGCCACGAGGATAAAACACCACCCTGATCTTCGGTTATCTTCATTTTAGGCAGCTAATCGGGCGGCTTTGTCATATGCTCGTTTCGTTTGTGTAGACCCAATGAAAGGCGCGCGTGTGTGTGTGTGTGTGTGTTCAGCAGGCGAGAGTGTGAGAGACCGCTGGCTTGCCTTTCATGGCGTGTTTGCTGCCATTTTTTTTTTTTTTTTTCCTTTTTCTTCGGAGGTTACAGCATGGCTACCGAACATCACCGTGTGATCAACGCTGCTGCCGCTCACCATGAAGGATTTGAAATGGAGCGTCTGTCCGTCTCTCTCTCTCTTCCCGTCAAGCGCCGCTGCATTTCAGATCTTGTTTCGCCGACATGGACGAGCCTCGCTGTGATTCCGCCTCGCCGTCTCGCCTCTTTCCGCGTTCGCATCTATCGCCCGAAGTGCGCGAAGACGACGGCGAGGCACCCAAAAGCGGACCTGCGCCGCCGTCGTCGTCTTCGTGCGCTTCGGATGATTTTAGACGGAGACTCCTTCATTGCCGCCGGCCTGCATGCACCTCCGAGATATTTGAGCTTGCTGAGATGATGGTTGCAGAGCTGCTCCTGTTGAAACATTTTCGGGGTTTTGCATCTGAGCCCAGAGGCGGTCGCCGACCTGTCAACCTTCCACCTTCCATTTCTGAGGAATAATAATAATTATACATCTTATTTAAGAGGCCTTACTCGACAGTCAAGGGCGACGTAATACAGATTTAAAAGACGCGATAAAAATAAAAAAAGCGGTAAACGTGAAAACTAAGATAAATGTCTTGAAAAAAACAGGTTTAAAAAATGTCAAATAAATGTTAAAAACACTATAATGGCAAGCATTGGTACACAGATGCTATATACATATATATATATATGTGTGTGTGTGTGAATAAAAAGAAACCACCATCCAGAAATCAGTGTTTTAGTGTTGACACAGATGTTTACCGTCTGTCTCCCTGGAAAGGCACAGCAGAGTTTTGGGGTTCTGGAAAACCAAAGTCCTCCTGATCCCCCCGTGATGATCGCAGGTCACCATCGGGCTGCTAGAGCGCTAACATCTGTGTGAAATCCACCCGCATCTGCGTCGGTCGGCCTTGTCCGGAGAGGACTAGAGAAGCGGGATTTTCCAAGTCGAACATCCGGATTATCAAACCAGCTGCTCCAGAAGTTGTGGGGAAGCTGAACGTCAGGATCCGCCGCGTCCGGCGCGCTAACATTAATGACATCGGTGGAGAACTTCTCCAAACTTCTTGCCGGATCCTAAAACAAACCGAAATTTTAAAAGGTTTGAAAATGAACGATTTCGGACTTGTTTTGCATCTCCGGCCTGGAGGTGGAAGGTTGAGGTTATGGACCCCTGGACCGAGGCGGAGGAGGTCAGACGTCCGATTAGCAAAGACGCGACTTAGAGCCAGATTAGATGAAATGTGTCCTTTCGCGACGTTCATTCTTTGGATTTCCGTCCGTCCAGCCATGAACGACCTGCTGCAGAGCATGGCGGTGGCCGGGGTTCCCGGCGCCCAGTGGGCCGGCAGCTCCGAGAACCTGGACGGCGCGGAGCCCGGGGACGCCGGCGTGACGGGCGCAAGCCGGAGAGGCGGGCAACGCATGAAGGAGCTGGCCTTTTCCACCAACGCCATCGACTGCGCCGCCATGACGCTGCCCTCTGCAGGGCACCGGCGGGCCAAGAACAAGCTGCAGGTCAAAGGTCGGTGTTTTCCCGCCGGCTGCATTCGGGGTGCGGATCCGAGCCGTCGAAAAATCCTCTAACCCGTCTCTTTCAACAGAAAACGCCTCCTGCGAGGACGTTGCCGCTTCTTCTGACGACCCCAAGAGCCAAGGTGAGGCGGAGCAAAAGCAGGAAATTTGGGGAATCAAAAGCGAGCACGTGAGAAAAAAAAAAAAGAAGGGGAAAAAAAAAAAAAAAAAAAAAAAGCAGGTCACATCATCACTGCGCGGTTAATCTTCGGGCTGCACTTCCATTAATCCTTATCTTCAGTCCGAAAATCAGTTCTATCGCGGGGAGCCGGGAGGAGGATTGACTCCGTTCCAGGCTCGGGGATGTTATCCAGGCCGCTCCCATGTGTCCGTGACCCAGTTGTAAAGCGGCGGACAAACTACTGACACACTTAGGCGGCGTCCGCGTCCTGCCGCCGTCGCTTCCACCCCCTGCAAAATCCTCTTTTATTAGCTATTAGCTTAATGCACGGCGTACGCAAGTCGCTGGAAGTTTAGCAAGAAGCTACGGATCCTCGCAGGTCATTAAAAGGATCCCGCTGGATATTTAACGTTGCATTAGGGGCCTGTCGGGTTTCTACTTAGCTGATGGCTTCCCAGAACACACTCTTCTAAAAATCCATCAAACCCACTCTGTGCACCAGCTAACTTAATAATAAATGAAATAGTTCTATAAAATTGACAAAATAATTCACCCATTCACTTTGTTTATATTGGCTTTTACCAGATAAAACTTTGTCAGATGCCTCCAAAATTGAAAAGTGAGTTAAACAATATCACACACCGTACAAAAACCTTACATTACATGACGTGATGTTGAACATATGTGAAAACGTGTTTAATTTATTTTTTATTAATCTAATTTAACCTAGCTCTTGGTACTGAGTGGTTTCCTGCAGAAAATGGCAGGAGTTGCTCAGCTCATAAACAATGAGTTGATTTACATAAGCAACCTTTAAAACATGTGACGCGCCGTTAGCATGTACCACGTTGTGTATGCATGCATGTGTGTGTGTGTGTGTGTGTGTGTGTGTGTGTATGTGTGTGTGTCATCAGGCCCGTGTCCCTCTCCCGTCGGCCCGAGCTCAATGTGCAGAGTTCCCTGTAGCATCTGTAGTAAGTGAAAGCCTCCCGCCTCCGCTCGGACCGGGGCTGCGACGCGGAGGGTTTATCGCGCCGCCGTTCCGCTCGGTTACCACGGTGATGCTTTCACGGTCGCCACTTTCCGGGCCGGACCTGTCACCGCAAACACGGGCGAGAGCAAGGTCACCTTGTCCCCCTTCTCGTTTCCTTTACTTCTTCTTCCTCTCCTCTGTATTTCCAACACAACCCGCCATTTCCCGTCAGGTGGTCCTGGGATTGCGATGCCTCTGTTGTCTTTTGGTCTTTTCTTTGTTTTTCCCCTCCTCTCCCCCCCCACCGACGGACATGTTGGTTCTGCATCCTGGCGCCGAGCCTCCCGTCCTGGCAGGAGCCATCTGCCGCCCCCGCGGGGGGGCGTCCTGTGTCACGCTTAGGGTTTTTTTCTTTAGTGCATGTCGATGTGGACGCATGCTAGTGTATATAAATCTAACTCTGTGTGTGTGTGTCGTCCCTCTTGTCCCTTACCCAGCCTCCAGACCCTCCAGTCTCCATAGCAACAGGACCACCAGTAGTAATAGTAACAATAACTCCCACCTCACCTCCCCTCTGGAGGGCAAAGGTACGCTCCTCCACCCCTCCATCTGACTAACTGCTAACTTTTCCACCTCCACCTGTGTGTATTTCTGTGTAAACCTTCACAACCCCAAAACATGCAGATATTTAACAAAATAAAAAATAAAAAAAAACGCCTCGGGTGTTATTCCCGAGATGCAGAAGCCGGGATATGATGTTCTTCGAAGCATCTGTGCTTCGTGTTGCTGACGTGAAAAAAGAAAGTCAAACTCTTGTTTTTTTTTTTTTTTTCTCTAATTGTCTTTTAATGTCACATGAAACATCTTCAATTCTCCGTACGGCAGTGTTACGATCCAGGGAAACATTAGCGAAGTCTTGCCTCTTCTCAAGACAAAGTCTCTACCTTTTTCATCACGCAGTCTTTAATAAATTTACCTTTAGTAAAAGGTTTGCAGCGCTTGACGATGAGCGTTACCACCTCGTCGCTCGCGTTTGTGGCATTTTCATTTGATTTGTGGGCTCTTGTAAGAAGAAAAAAAAAAAAAAAACATAAAAAAACAAAAAGCATAGCTTCCAGATTCAATTTTTCACCACATTCATTCCCAGTTAGCTTGTTGTAGTTAGCGTGTTTCATCTGGTAGCGCCACTTCATGCTGAATTCTTTTAAAACAGCAACAGTCTCCTGGCATATCAGACTGACACAGTTGTTTTTGTATTTTGTCAAAAGAAGTTCTCCCTCGCCTCCTGAAAGTGGCGGCACTCGCGGACAATGTCTCTTTTTTTTTTATTTTTTTTTAATTTTTTAATTTTTTTTTTTTGTTAGTTAAAGTCGCCATTTTTGTAACGGGCTTGAAAGTATCACGCGATGCCCTTTGACCCTTGTTTCCTGCGGCGAGGGTGTGGCCACAGATCTACTGCCAGATTCTGTTGAAATATAAAATACACTCTTTCATACTGTGCACAACCGCGCTGGCGGCTGCATATTATTGATTTTATGATGCGGCCGGTGTCAATTTGAACACGGGCCGCATTTGGCCCGCGGGCCGGACTTTGGTCGTGTCTGCTGTAGAGCAACCTCCTCTTTTTCAAGGAATGTAAATATAACTGCCGCACCTTATATTGTACACTTTTAATAACAGCTAATCTGCAATCAGATGGTCCCGAGATGAAGTCAGACTTAGATTATTTGGAGAAGGACGCAGAGGTCGGAGCGGCCAGGCAAGGAGGTCTCGAGGAACACCAGAGAGGAGATTTACGTACGGTCCGAAAGATGAAATTGTCCGGGTGTCGGGATGGAGTCGGTCGAGACGCTCCGTAACGTGACGAGATCTGACCTCGCCGTACGGCCAACCGGGTGAAAAGCCGCAGATGGTCAGGTCCGTCCGCTTCCCAAACGTTGCAAGCGCGTTTTTCTCCAACTTTGTCTCGGACAGTATTTTGTCTCCGGCTAAACGTGGGCAGTAAAAGCTAACAATAACCCAAAGATTGCAACTGTAAGATCTTTGAACATCCAAGCAAATATAAATCAATAAGATTTCATCATCCAATGTTATTGTTTCCATACAAATACAACATCATGGTTTTTAAATAGAATGATCCATTTGTTGAATGTAGCGCTAGCGCTAATGAATGCATCCTTGATCCAACCGCCAGGCACGCTGAACGGAAGCCTGAGCCGGCCTCACAGCGAGAGCAGCGGTGAGTTCAGCCTGAGTCTGGACCAGGAGGTTTGGTCCAGCAGCGGCAGCAGCCCCGTGCAGCAGCCCTCCTCCTCGCGCTCGTCCCACCAGAGCCCCCTGCAGGCGCGCAGGTCCCTCGACCCGTCCGCCGCCGCCGCCGCCGGCAGCAGCCCCGGCCACGGACAGATCCGGAAGACGGGGTCGCCGGGCAGCGAGGTGTTGTCTCTACAGCAGTTTCTGGACGAGGGGATCGACCCTTCGGAGGTGAGGGCTGAGGAGTCCTTCGTTTATCCGTTCTTTTCGTAGCCTGCGGATTTGTGAACGAGCCCCCCCGGAAAGTCCAGTACACGACTGACAGTAGTTTCTAAGGATCTCCAAAAAATCCAGAATCTTGGTCATTGAGTCAAGGGTTAGGTGAGGATCACCAAAGTAGGGATTCTCAAAATGGTTTACGTGGAAAAAAAATTGAACCTACCCCCCAAATTGTCTTGGTTGGGCTTTCCAACTGCACCCAAGCTGGTCCCACTTTTGGTTGGTTGGAGTTGGGTTTGGCATGAGGGTGAGGGTTAGGGCTCTGGTAGATCTGAGCTTCCCATCTGTACCGATACCAAGTTTGTACTCCCTTAACTAGATGATCGACACCGGTTTCGAAGGATTGAACCAAAAAATGAAAATGATGGTCCTTTCGGTCGAGTTAGGGTAAGGGGGCGATAACCGCCTTCGCCTAAGGGGTGGCGCTCAAAATTCTTTATCTGAAGATCGACCGGTAGACACCGGTAGACCGCTTTCCGACGGCACCGCTCACGAGCCCAGGGGTCGGGAACCCGTAACATCCAAAGAGCCATTTGAACCCGGTTTCCTCGGAAAAGAAAACACTGGGAGCGGCAATTACTTTTTGACGTCTAAAATAAAGGTACCACTGTATATATTGCTTTTTATTACCTTTACACTTTGTATAAACAAGTGTTTAGTGTGTTGCTCCTGAAATTCACAAAGTATTACGGAGAAAATGAAATTTTATTTATGTAATGAACTCATTTTGAGCTTTGGGCTTTCAGAGCGTGTAGCAGAGCCTTGACCTGAATTTTAAAAATAAATCGGGAAAAAATCACTGCTTCGGTAAACAATAAAAAATAAATATTTGCAAAATATCTTCATAAAATATTTATTTTACCTGGATTATGGGACTTCTGCTCCTGAACTTCTGCGCACAGCATCGGCAAATCGGGACTTTACCGGCTGGCGGATATACCGGCTTCCGCGAGTGTGACTTTATTTTGAGCGGCGAAAAATAATAAATATAATTGTATTTAATATTTCAAGATCACAATAATCTTCCAACTTAGAACTAAAAGTTAAAAAAAGGAATTAACACAAATGAAATATACTTCAATTAAATATTCATAATTTATTTTCCCAAGCCACTCGGAGCCGCAGTGTAAAGAGGAAAGAACCGCGGGTCGCCGACCCCTGAACTAGCCTGTCTGAATTTTGGTTGAGTTAGGTTTGGTTTGAGGGTTAGGGTCTAAGAATAAGAATAAACTTTATTTATCCCAAAGGAAATTGTAGTGCCAGAGTTTCAAGTAAAACATAACAATAATAAATAATAGTAGAAAATTGTATAAACAGTGAAAAAAAAAAAAAAAAAGTCTTAAGCTGGATTTCGGCTCAGGGCTCTGGTAAATCTTTCCATTGGTACAAGTGTCAACTTTTTACTCCAATAACTAGATGATTGATAATATACTGCTCAAAAAAATAAAGGGAACACTTGAACAACACAATGTAACTCCAAGTCAATCACACTTGTGTTCAATCATAGTGTCCACTCAGGAAGCAACACAGATTCATTTTCACTTGTTTTAAGGACATTACATCAAAGTTGGATCAGCCTGGAGTTTGTTTTTACACTTTAATTTTGAGTGTGATTCCTAATCCAGACCTCCATGGGTTGATACAATTGATTTCCATTGATCATTTTGGTGTGATTTTGTTGTCAGCACATTCAACTGTGTAAAGAGCAAAGTATTTCATAAGAATATTTCATTCATTTAGATCAAGGATGTAAGTGTTCCCTTTATGTTTTTTGAGCAGTGTAGTTTCCGAAGGATGAAAGCGGGGATCCTGTAGATCTCAAGCATGTCCATTTGCAAAGATGAGATGCTTCCATCTCATCGCGGCCTTTCTCCTGTGTAGTCCGGCAGTCAGGAGAACCTCACCGTGGACTCTCCCCGCCTCTCCGCTTCTTCTGAGCAAAAAGAACGCACGACCACGAGGGGGCGCGGGATCCTGCGCTCGGCGAGCGGGAGGGCGGCGCCGAGCGGCTCCGAGCGCCCGCCGAGGTCCCTCGGCCAGCCGGGGCGTCCGACCCTGCGCAAGGCGGAGAGCACCCGCGTGAAAGGCTCGGCGCCGGTCCGCTCCACGCTGTCGTCGCAAGGCAAAGCCACCTCCTTCTCGGAACGGCTGGACTCTGTTTCGTCGGCGCTGCCCAGGGCCAGCAGCGTTATCTCCACCGCCGAGGGCACCACGCGCCGCACCAGCATCCACGACATGCTGTCCAAGGACAACCGGCAGCCCGTCTCCGTGGACGCCTCTCCGCCCGTCGCGGCCACAAAGGCTGGGATGCGCTCCCAGCCCACACCCAGTGAGTACCGCCCCAACGGCACCGACCTAAAGGGACCCCGTAACGCCGTCGCCCCGCTGCCCAAGTCCCTCAGCTTACCCTGCCAGAGCTTGGACGACCCCGACCTCTCCACCCTCGAGTCTTTCCTCGGCCCTTCCTTCACCGTCGACTCCGTGTTCATGGACTCCATCTTCAGCGAGTCCGGGGGCAAACCCGTCCCCTTCCTCTCCCTCAACCCCACCCTGGTCAGCAACATTAGCGGCCCCCCGATTAGCGGTAAAGCGCCCGTCCCCAAACACGTCTCCGCCCAAAGTCAGACCCCGCTGGGCCAAACCAACGGCCGGGCCGGGTCGAGCCCGGCCTTCGACGGCGTCGATCCCGGTTCGGACCAGACGCTCGGCACAGAGGACAACCAGTCCCTGTGGTACGAGTACGGGTGTGTGTGAAGGGCGGCCGCGAGCGTCCTGACTAACCAGACTCTGCTTGACGTGGGGGTGAAGTGTGAAATATCCCGCATGTGTTTATCAGAGCACTGTCTTTTTTTTTTTTTTTTTTTGTTGTTTTGGTGGTTGCCATGGTGCCGGCTGATGGATTTCTTTTTGTCTTGTTTTTTTGGTCACTCTTTTTATTTTTCCATCTTCTCTGTTCTCTATGTTGGGATTACATGAATGTTTTTTGTTATTTTTTTCCTCTCCGTCCCACATTGTTATTTTCTCAGCCGGTGTTAACGGGGGCCAAATTATTTAAAACTATAATCTGCAGGATTGGGAATAAGCATCTTGGCTGGCTATTCCTGTCCAGATAACATGAATCATCAGAAACATGTGAGGCGTCGCTCCGAAATCCGCCGAGTCGTAGCCGGTTAATTTCACTACAAACAACTGAATCTCAGACATGCTAAAGAAAAAGAAGTCACACAATGTTTTGTGGGTCTTGCAGCATAGCGGCGCGCAACAAAACCAGGCGTAGAACATCCCAAAATGTCAAGAGATCGTCAGAGTTATGAAATGATGCTAACACTAGCGGCTAGAGCCACTCTAAGAATGTTACCAACATTAGCTTTTTACCCATCCCTGTTGCAGGGTTGGTCTTCTGCCAAATATAACGTGGTTAGCGAGGTGGTTTTCACAACGTTTGTCTTGCAGCGAGCTAACGGTATGCTAGCCGTAGCCGGGAGGGACGACGTCGGTCGTAAAAAATCGACGAGGCGAACGTCCCGCGTGCTGCCGCGCCTTCTGCGTGAAACCGCTTTCCAGTTCCCGTGAGGTAGCGAAGGATTTTGGGGACGCTAATCCAAAAAGATGAAAATTAAGTACAATAAAAAGTCCGATATTAGCTTCGCTTTCCACGCGCGCTCCATATCCGGATGAATCCCGGAGCGTCGCCTTGGTGTCGTCACCGCCTTCGACTGCGTTTCTTTATCCACTCAACTGCATGGCTTTGGAAATCATTGATTGCTGTGATTGATATATATACATTTATATATATATATATATATATATATATTCCTTTTGTTTTTCACCCTCTTTATTTCTTGTGGGTGGTGTGTATTGTGGTGTGTGTCCCTGTGCTTTACGCAGCCTTACCTGTGTTTAGCAGGGGTCTCTGCTTTGGGCACGATGAGGTTTAACCCGGACTTAAACCCTTTGGTTTGTTTTATAAAAAGAAAAGAAATGATGAAGCTTCATTCCCAGGATGACAGGATGGACGTGCGCGGTTGGATAAGCGGAAGTTGACCAGGAAGACCAATTTTTAGTTTCAGGCGGTTTGATGGAGTTCGTGTTTTCATAGCAAGTGGTGTAAAGCTAACCGGCGTCAGACTGTGAATGAAGCCCATTTCCTGCAGGATCCCTCGAACCCGACCGGCTCTTGTACAGAATTATGTAATCGTTAACTTATAATTCAAGACGCGCGCCTTTTTTTTTTTTTTTTGTGTGCCAGTAGAAAACCGCCGCCGGACGCTTATTTATTCCTTTTTTTTTTTTTTATTTCTAATTCCGCGTCTTGCGGGTTTTGCCGCCGCGAAAGAAATGTCACTGATGTAACAAATGAATTGCCTTTGTCCTGCAGATGTGGAGGGCAGAAAGTCTAAAAGCAGGAGCGGGGAGCCGCAGCAAAGCTGCTGATCCCCCCCCCTCCCACCCGCCCACGCCCTCCCCCCGCGACCCCCGACCCCACCCCCGACCCTCGTCTGCGTGCTACCATGCTGTGAGCGCGTGGTGAGTGGAGGAAGAGGAGGAGGAGGAGGAGGAGGAGGGCTTTCGGGCCGGGGCGGGGCGTTCACTTTTTGTCTCCATGGGAACCCTGAAACATGGTGTAACAGATGTCATCCATCCTGCACCGTCGCTCCGCTAAGCTGTCACTCCACGCTCTCCACCCCCTCCACCCCGCTGTCCTGTCCATCCCCGCGGTGCCAAACGCCCGACGCTCTGCTCGGCATATGGGCTGTTTTTTTTTTACCGCCTCACTCTGGAGCAGCCGATCGCTTTCCGCCTGCTTGCCCCCCCCCCCCCTTTTTCCTCCTCCGCCTTCGGCTCTTCCTCCTGGACGCCTTCCCTCGTGACGTCCCGGGTTTCCCAAAACGCTCCCCCGACCCCAGATGTGCTCTGTTTGTTGTTCTACCGCATGGCTTCTCTTCTACTTCTTCTTCCTCTTCCCCTTGAAAGGTGCATGTCGACCCGGGCCTCCTTCCTCCCGTCATCCACCGTCTTCACCCCCTCCTCCTTCCCTTTGTGCTCTTATTTTTTTTGCTTTCCTCCTGTGCAACTTTTCTAATCTCCTTCTCCTTCTCTTGGTGTCTGCGCTCCTCTTCGCCCGCCGTGGACTCAGAGAGAAAGGTGGCCTTGGAGCTGTGAGTCTGAAGCCTAGTAGAGTTTATCTGCTGAGACCGTCAACAGTGAGAAAAGATTGTATCCCCCCCCCCGTTTCCACTCCCCTCGCTACTTTCTTCCCCCCCCGATCTTTTTTGTTTTTCTTTTCATGGGTTTCTAATCCCAGGACTCCTCCGTAGAGAAAAGTGGCTTCCTTCTCTGTTTGTTTTTTTTTTCTTCCTTGAATCAAGGAAACGACAGAAGAGAACTCTAGAAGATGTCGCGATGAAAGCCTTTTTTTTGTTTTTTTTTTGTTTTGGATAGAAGGACTGCATTGGCGCTTCCTCCGCCGCCAGACCGCCGGATGTGCACGAGTCCCCGTGGATTGATTTATTAAAAAGTGCCAACGTTCGAGCAACGACAGCCAAACCCGCACCCGGACGCTTTCGGATCCAAAAACCTCTGCACAACTTCGAAAACGGTGACGGACCTCCTGCACTAGCACATGCGAAGCGACGCCGAGTCGCCTTCCAACGAAACCTTTTTTTTGTTTTTGTTTGTTTTCGTTTCCAATCGCATGTGGAACCCAAGCCACCGAGGTAGTCGGGAGTCGGCTTTTCCAGATTTCCTCGCCTGTCAATCACGGAGAGAGCGGCGTGACGCCGAGGACAGGAACGTTTCAGGTCGCCGAGACGACGGTCGCATCCCTGCGCCGCGAGTCGGACTCGTCATCGCTTTCCTCCCGTCCCGCTTTGCAGAAAAACAAAACAGTAAATGCACACTTCCTGAAGCTCCAGGGTTCAGCTGACCTGGGAACTGTCCTTCCTTAACCCCGCCCAAACGCAAATGTGCAGATGTCTGTTGCTGTGATCATGAAACATGGTTGGACCTGGTGTTTTCCTCCTTTTTCCAATTTTACATAAATCCATTTGATGTAATTAAAATTCATCAAGCGTTTTGTGTGTTTTTTTTTCTTTTTTTTTTTTTTTTTTGTGTTTGTCTTTGGCAGCAAGAGGGGCTGCAGCAAAGATGGAAAAAAAAAATTTGCGGAACCAACACGTAAACAGCAGGAGCAACCAAAGAGCTGCAATCCGCTGGCAGGTTGTTGAGATTTAATTTTTATTGAGGTTGATGGGTTTTTATAAGAAAATAAACTGAAGTTGGAAATTACGAGGATAATCAACAAGCAATTTTAAATTTAATTTTTTTTTTACAAATTTTTCCAAAAAATTTTTTTTCTAATTTGTGCTTGAAATGGCCAGAAATTTCCCCCAAATGAACAAAAACTGGTCGTAGCAAACCAAAAGAATCCAGGTTGTTTTTAATATTTGAATTTGTCACGCGCCCGTTTATGTTGATTTGTCATTAAAGCAAAAAAATAATCCGGGTTTTAAATCCCAGGGTGTCTCTCTGCAAAATAAAAGCACCAAAAACTTGACATCCAGCGCAAGCAGAACGCCGACAAGTGGATTTTCGGTGTCTCGGAGGTTTGTTTGTTACCATTGTTTGCCCGCCCACATCCCTGAGTCACCGCCACCCAAGGTGACGGAGGAACATCAACAAATCATGTCTGAAAACACTTTTTTTTTTTGTTTTATTTTTCTGACGCTTTCATGCAGAAGCTGAAACCTGCGAGACATTTCCCTGAAAAGGGATTTATAAAATATTCATCTTGTTTTTTTGTCATCTAAATCTTGCAAGATGAAGTGCGACTGTGCGGTCGGGTTTCAAAAATATTGAGTCAGAAAAGGCTTCCCGATGGATCTGCAGAAGATCCGAGGTTTTGGATCCTGACAGGGGAAACTCCTGGAAAAGAATCCTCTATTCAGACATTTTAGTTTTTTTTTCTGTATTCTGTATTTTTTTTTGCAAATTATCAATCAAGTTTCATCAATGTTTATTACAGTTTAAAGAACTGTCTGATTTCTCTCAATAATGTAGTATTTTAGCTAATTGCCCAGGAAAATCTGAACAATTAATTGTACTTAAAGTGCCATGTGAAAGAAAACAAACAGCACTATGGAAATTTCTATATAGGTATATAGTTTACATATAACAAATACATAATTTACATATAAAAACAGTGACGTGCAGTCAGTAGAGGCAGAGGAGGCCAGGCCTCACCTGACATTGTGGAAAGAAAAAAAAGCAAAATGAAAAAATAAATGGTTAAATTTATTCAGTGATTTATACTATAAAGTTATTATAGTTTCCACTTAACTTTATCGTTTGTAGTTTTTTTTTTTCCAAAATCGCTGAAAAAAATTCACATTTACCGTTCAAATATGAGGAAGAGATGTGCGTTGACTTGGCAACCAGCTGAGCCCACTATGGATTGCTCAATGATTTTGCTAGCTGTGCTGCCACGCTATGCACTGAGACCGTATTGCTTACACTATTGTTTACAAAAAACACTTTTAATATATGAACTAAATTTCCACAGTTTAGCTGATGTGTATAATGTTATTTGTCAACAACTGTAATATGTTTCTTGTAATCATAAAACGACTGCTAAGAGACAGGAGGTGAGGCACGCAGTGATGGTGCCTCATGTTAGGGGGCGCCGCTGATCCCAGGGATACTTCTTACTACTCTGCTACAGAATAATAGAATTAGCAATAGCAAGCTACAGTAGACAGTAAGTCAAGTGCAGCCATCCAGTTTTTATTTTTTCATTTTTTTTTTTCTGATCAGGCTGTATAGCTCAAAAACGGTGAGGGATGAATGTAAAGTGATTTCCGTTGAGACAGAGAGATTTTTAAAACTGAAGAAAAATAATGAAGACTTCTACAAGCAAGTTATCGATGCTTTTCTTCAGAGGGAGCGGCGCATGGACTTCATTTTTAAGTAAAAGGTAAGAGAAAATAAGGCTTTTTTTTTTTTAAATGTGCTTTTTTTTCTATGCTACAGTTTGTATACATAAAGAATGCTGATGTGATATTTTAAACAAATAACATCAACAGCCGCCAATAAAATGGCAAAAAAAGCAACTCTGTAGGGTTCATGTTTGTAAATCCGACTGATGACGTCAGTGCCTCACCAGCCATGAACCTCACCGCACGTCACTTTATACGAATATAGTATTATATGTATAAAATATCTAATCATCTATGTTGTGTCCCACATAGCATGAGCCAGGACTTTGCCATGTTAATTTTGATTCATTAATTACCCATCAACAAAATTTCTTTGCAGTTTTCACAGACGGACAGTGTAATTAGCATGATTATCAAGGCAGGTGAAATTGCTCTGGTTATCAAATAATACTGGTTGCGAGGGAATTTTGAAAATAAACTCCTGGGTTGAGGCATGAATAAATTGCTGTACTTTTCACTTCATGCTGAAGCAGTTTGAGAATCACTGGATCCCGTCCGAACTCCTTTAGCACCTCGATGCTAAACCTGTTGGGGCTAGCACGCTGCTAGGTATGGTTAGCTTTGCTGCGGAAAACAACAGCGTTGCTCATATATTTATATATATAATATATTTATATATGTGTTAAGTCAATTCATATTTTCTGCCTGTTCTTAAACTTCGAACAGTTAATTTTCCCTTTTTTTTTGAGAATAGAAAGGTAAATTATTTATTTTAAGAATTCTAGGCTAAATTTTCAAAAACTGAAAAATTCTCATAAAAGATACAAAAAAACAGATGAAAAAAATACTCAAATGTCAGTGAAGTTTTTTATGTATATATTTATTTGTTTTTGGCAGTTCTTAAAATATCGACCTGTTCATTTTTCTATTTTAAACGTGTAAAAAACTGCCTGTTGTAAAAAAAGAGATAAATTTGCGAGAAAAAAAAACACCTAAATTAGAACATTATTTTAAAGAGTTACCTTGTTCAAATAATCGCCTTGGTCATTTTTTTTCAAGTTTTTTAGAAATCACAAAAATTGAACTATATGTTGAATAAAGAGTTGATTTAGCCCCCCCATATTTTTTTTTTGTCCAAATACCCGACCTTGGGAATTAATTAAATTTAATATTTGGATTAAGATAAAAAAATTAAATATCAAAATTGATTTCCCAAAAGCAATTTTTGTATAAATAATTTGACACAAATTATATAAATAAACTCTCCCTGTCCCTCTTTCCTTCCTGAATTTAAAAGCTTATGTCTATATATTCTTATTTTTTTATACAACCTTGCATGCAAACTTCAATTTCACATCAACAACAAAAACACATTTTGTTTTTAACATATGATTTTTATTTATTTAACTGTATGGTCATGCAAAAATCCAGCATCCCATTGAGAGTAGACATTTGTAGCCCCTCCAGTGTTCGGTTACAATGCATCGGACCGCCTTCCAAAGGGGGACGTACAAGCTAAGGCTTCTGACTCTGGGTTTCTCGGGTTGTTTCATAAACCTGGAGGATGCAAATAACACACAGTTCCGTTTCTCCCGCCGGGTCAACAGTGAAAAAGTACTAGAAAGTAGACATGCATATTTCTCCGGTTTGTAAAACTGCATATATGGAGTTCAAGACTGTTTTTTTTTTTTTTAATAATTTTATTTTAAATTGTTCCAAGGATCCTTCTGCCCCTCGCTGCCTTCGTAACTACTTGGATCATTGTTGGGATTCCCTTTGTCTTATTTATATTTACTAGGTAGTACCGGCCCCGGATTAATCTGGAGGCCTTTACATTTGGTCACATATCCTATGTACAGCTGCGGAGACAGGAAGTGGGTACCCTGTTGCGGAAGCGGGAAGTGAACGACTTTCGCCGGAAAAACCAAACTGTTTTTATCGTTTTGTTTTTTTTTTTTTTTGTTTATTTTTGAAACGTGAACATTTGAGAGGCGCTAAATGTGAATTTGCTAAGTTTGCAGGACCGGGCCTGTACCGCCCCCTGCTGGTGTGGAGCGTTAGCACCTCGGTAGCCGGTTAGCATGTTTACATGTAGCACCTCGTCCTTCGAGCAACTTGGAAATGTTGGTTAGAGTTGCTTATTTGAATTAAAAAAAAAAAAAACAAAAACGATAAATTTACCTGTGAAAGCGTTTGAATAGCGAAGGATGTTTTTGTTTAAATATTGAAAATATTTCATTTTGCGCGAGTACACGTAGCAAGTTGACAGAACTTTGTAAAATACTACTAGGATACCTTCGGATCATTTTATTTTTAGGATCCAGACTGATTGTCCGAAATATAAAAAACCTCTTTGAGACAGCTTTTTTTTTTTTTTTTTTTTTTTCCTCCACAGACCCTTACAGATCCGGTTTGGCTCGCGACCGCAGGAAATATCCAGGCTAACCAAAACTCCAAATTCCAACTCGACATACTTTTTTTTCCTTATACTTTATTAACCCCTTGTTGGAAATTCCTTCTCTGCAGTTAGCTCATCATGGACGAACCTTGAGCGGTTGGCTTCCAGGAAAGCCAAGTCTTGCTCAACAACACCCGGACACACTAAAAAGAGCCGGGAATCGAACCGGGAATGTCAGTTTCCAGGGACGATCGCTCTACCCGGACGCCGCCCCTAAATTTAAAAGCTCGCCATCGATCTGATTCGCTTCTACAACGACAGACAGCAACTGGAGTTTTGTCTCGCGCCTGCATTTTTCCTGCTGCGCGTCACTTTGCTTAAGAGTTATAAATTAAACTAGTCCGGCCTGATTCACACTTTGGAGTTTACTTTGACGAAGCGGACCGAGACATTCCCACGACCCGGGACGCCAAAAAGCAAAAAGGAAAACTTAACGGTATTGAATTTAGGTGTTTTGTTTTTCTCACCGCGGTGCGGACGGTGTTCGTATGTCGAAGGGATGCGAGGGGGGCACAGTTTTAACGTCATGTCAGATATGTCACAAGGCCTTTTCTTTTAAGAATCTCTTCAGCAATTTCACTGTGGACGTGATGATTATGGAAAAGTCAAACCGATGACAGATATGTTTTTTTTTTTTCCCTTTTTAAAGGGAGAATGGTTGCCCCGCCCCCATGTGCTTTTTTTATGATGTGAATTAGCCACCGGAGTGTGTTTTAGTCCATGTGTCCAGGGGTGGAGTTAACAGTAGAAAAGAACTGTGGCAGTTTTTTTTTGCCTTCTTTTAATTCCAACCCCTCATCTTTTTTTTTTGTTTGTTTGTTTGTTTTTTTCTTTTATAACAGCTCTGCTTAAAACAACGGATAAAAATATCGACACCAGAACACTAACAACTACGACATTTACAAGAGGATCGGTGACGAAAAAAAAAAAAGGGACCGAATTCATTGATTGCCATCAGCAAAAGGTCCCGTAGCCCTCGTCCCGTCGCGACCTTTTTTTCCGTCCAACCCGGCTCCCGCCTCCTCCGCGGCAACCCCCGGCTTTTGTAACATGCTTCTTTTTTTTAATATTTCTAATTTTTTTTTCTGATAATAGCGCCAAGACTTCACACCGAAGTACAGCAAGCCAAGAAAGACGGACGACGAACACACATTTTAAGAACACAACCAGAACAAGACACAGGCATAAGGGTGACATCATCATCATCATCTTCATCATCATCATCATCATCATCATCATCATCATGGTCACACAGCGGTGTGTTACTAAGACGGTAATGGGGCTGGTTAGCGGAGGATTCCAGGCAGGAATGATGGAAGTAGAAGGAGGGGAGATGGGGTTCGGAGGTTGTGTGAGCAGAGCCTGAAGTTGCGGGGGGGACGGCGAACGCAACAGCATCGAGTCTTAAGTGTGTGTGTGTGTGTGTGTGTGTGTGTGTGCGGTAAAACAGTACAGGCCATTAGATAGTTCCACTAAACCATGCGTTACACCCAACGACACAGAGGAGGAAGAACAGAACCAGTGCTTTTCTCTTCTTCGGGCGGCTCGGAGGCGGGAGGACGGGAGGACGGGGTCGGGGGGGGCGAGGATGTTGGCCTGCAGCGCCACCTGGTGTTCAAGGTGCAACGCTGCAGGGGGGAGGGAGGGAAGGGGGGGCGGGGAAGCTCTGCAACTTGCCTAGATGGTTCAGAGGGAGGCTCCACCTGCAGGCTGGAGCGCAGAGACCGTGTGTGTGTGTGTGTGTGTGTGTGTGTTGGCGTGCATGCTTGGTTTGTGTTCTTCTATTTACATCAAGGGATCTCTTAAAATGAACCCCCCCCCCCACACACACACACATTCATGCATGACTCCTGACACACACTCCCCCACCCCCCCAAAAAAGAACCTTATAAATATCTATTCATACACACTTCTGTTAAATAAAACCCCATTTTTGATTAAATTCAACACAAAATACATCATCCAGTAGATAAAAACACGAGTAAAACATAATACAAAAAAAAGGGAAAATAAAAATAAAGATCCCTTTGAGTAACATATCACAACACCTAACCCCCCCTTATTTATTTTTTTTTTAAATATTGTGCCCCCCCCCCCCCCCCCCCCCCACCCAAACAAAACAAAATACTCCTCAAAGTGGAAAAACAAATTCCTTTTTTTTTTTCCCTCCAATGTAATATTTGGCTTCCCGTGCCGTTTTTCACCACGTGCTCTTCTTTTCCTGCTTGTATATAATATCTGTACACGATCTATATATGTAGAATTTCTTTTTTTTTTTTAAATTTTCCCAAATGTTGTAATACTATTTGCAGACACAGAACGGAGAGATGGGGTGCGGAGGGACGGGGGGGTCAACTGTCATGGGGAAGGGGGAGGACAGCGTCACCCCTGGCGTCCCCAGCAGAAGCATGCACTGTCTGCAGGGAGGGGCCGACCTCGGCCGGGGCCCCCGGCGCCGGCGAGCAAGGTTTAGACCGGATTGGTCGGCGTGATCTCGCTCGTTTCACTCAAGTTTTTGAATTTTTTTTTTTTTTTTTTTTCTTAAATGTACGTTTGTTTTGATTTTCCGCTAAATTGTAACTTTTTTTTTTTTTTCTCCCCTTTTGTGTGTGTGTGTGTGTGTGTGTGTTTTTTTTTTTTTCGTTATCCCGAGCCACCTCCGTCCCGGCCGGCGTCCAGGTACCAATCCGACCACGGAGAGTAAACGCTCCAATCGGCTTTTGAGTTCAGGCGAAGCTGAAGGGAGAGAAGAAAAGAAAAGAAAAAAGTGGTTAGCGGTTCAGCTCGGTTCACTTGACAAGACAAAAAAACCTTCTCCGACTCCCTGGCAGCGTCCGGCGTGTCATTTTCATTCAGTGTATTTGAGGTTTTTTCGCAAGATGTCACGGTTGCGATCTTTGCCCGCCTTCCAGACGCTTCCGAGGAAAACCGTTCACAATGAGCTCTTTGGATTTAAACGGCCGGAGGAGGAAACAAGAACGCTTCCCGGCGCCAAAACCTCAACCCGCGGAGGTCACGACCCGGAGGAGGCGGGAAGAGGCGACGGTTTCCAGACGGAAGCGGCCCGGAGAGGGGAAACGGAGGAAGGATCGAATCCGGAAAGCAGCCGAAGGTAAAATACCGGCTGCTATGCAGCGAATCTGAACTTCTGAAGTTTAGACATGAAGTTTAACAAAATGTGAACATCACATTTAGCAACACCTTTTAGCTTAAAGTGTTAAGTTAAGCAATAAAGTGTCTGATCTCAAGGTATCTCCCTGCTGTCTATTTATTTGCTGATGTCTTGCTAACTTCTCCCTTCTAATGTCTCTCCATTTAAATTTATATTCATATTTATTCGTTTTTTTTTCTATATTTTTGACATTATAACGGCTGCTGTGGCAAAGGAATTTCCCCTGTGGGAATCGATAAAGTATATCTTATTTTAAATACAGTTAATAAAACCATTTTTTTCTTTTCATTCTCTATCATTATTATTATTATTTGTATAACAGTATTTTCGGGACTATAAGCCGCAGCTTTTTTCACACGCTTTGAACGCTGCGGCTTAAACAATAATGCAGCTAATTTATGGATTTTTTTACAGCTACCGGGCTTCTTGCCACCGAAATATTTAACCAATGAAAATACCGTGAAATTCAGAGGACGTTTAATCCCGACACTGAAAAAGACGACTTTAACGGTTTTACAAAGCAGAGATAGATGTTTGTGCATAACATATTTCCGTGTAAATATTTCATGTTATAACGTGGCGGCTAATAGACAAGAGCCGCCTTTATATGCACGAATATATTTATTAAGTTATTTTTAGTCGCTGCGGCTTATATTCAGGTGTGCTCAATAGTCCGGAAATGACGATATATCAAGTACTTTGAGTCCAGAGCAACGGAGAGAGTGGAAAAGAGGTAGAGAAATGAGTTCAAGTGGGTTGGAATGGGTGGAGAAAAGTGCCAGTGTCTCTGAGATAGAAAGAAAGCCAGAAAGAAAGAAAAGGTGGACAAGACGGCGGTGAGACCAGCGAGGCCGTATGGACTAGAAACAGTTACGGTGACCAAAAGACAAGAAGCAGAGCCGGAGGTCGCGGAGATGAAGATATCGAGGTTCTCTTTGGAAGTGACCAGAAAAGATAGGATCGGGAATGAGTCCATCAGAGGGACGACACATGTTTGCTGTCTATTTTGATTCTTCTCCACTTCAATACGTGAGCAATTTCCCCCTTGGGGATCAATAAAGTACTCGGAGTCTTATTCTGATGACACCAAATCAGATACCCCTCTTCTAAAGTACACTTTTCTTATTCAAAAACACGAAACAAAACCAGGGTCCGGAAGGGATTGACAGCGTTTCACATTTAATCCGATATACGAGTAAATCGAATCATAAGCTCGGTCACTGAACACGTCAAACTCCCAAGTCGAGGCAAAGAAAGTACCGTAATTTCCGGACTATTGAGCGCACCTCAATATAAGCCGCACCGGCTAGCCGATCGCTATCTCGGGCTTCCTCCTGCGCACTAAAACCGTCAAAGTCGTCTTCTTCGGTGTCGGAGTTGAACGGACTCAGAATTTCCCACTCATTTCATGGGTCCGATGTGACGAGGATAAACGTTTTAGCGGCGTGAATCTCGTTAGCGTCCCCCACCGAAAAAAGTCCATATATTAGCCACATCGTTGTTTACGTGAAAAAAGTCGCGGCTTATCGTCCGGAAATTATGGTACACGAAATGCACACGGCGGAACTGTGTTCCCGGAGAGTTCGTGAGCTGTGAAAACCCACGCTCCGAAGCCAACGCCGTCGCGGTCCTACCTGTGCCCGTGTTCACTGCAGAGGTGCCGCCGGCGCTCCCGAGCAGTGGAAGTGGACGTTGAGCCACTTGGCGTCGCGGCGGTGCCACACGCGCGTCTCCTCCGACTGGCAGGAACGCGGCCGGCCCTGGCTGTCGATGTACTGCGTCAGGCGGATGTAGGCGATGCAGGCGGCGTCTTCGCCGATCAGGTGCACGTGCGGGTTGAGGATGGTGGTGTGCACGGGTTTGCTGTTTTTGCTCAGCACTGCGGGGAGGGGAGATCGATCTCATCGAGGCGCCGTTCAACGCGTCCGACGTCGGGAACGAGGAACTTACGGTTCTCGAAGTAGAACTTGTGGAAGTCCATGCCCTCCACCAGGTTCCCGAGGGCCTCCGGCTCGAAGGAGGTCAGGCCCGGGTCGCAGATTCTCCTGCCGAGAGAAATCAGCTTTTATACCAGCACGCGGGACTCATGAACTCTTTTGGACTCTTAAAGACCCTTACGAACTCTTTTGGACTCTTACGGACACTAAGGGACTCTTACAGAACCTTACAGACTCTTTTGCACTCTTACAGACTCTTACAGACCCTTACGGACTCTTTTGGACTCTTACAGACTCTTTTGGACTCTTAAGAACTATTACGGACTCTTGCGGACTCTTTCAGACTCTTTCGGATTCTTACGGAGTCTTACAGACTCATTTGGACTCTTACGGACTCTGACAGACCCTTACAGACTCTTCTGGACTCTTACAAAATCTTACGGACTCTTATGGACTGTTTTGGACTCTTACAGACCCTTACGGACTCTTACGGACTCATTTAGACTCTTTTGGACTCTTACGGACACTTACAGACTCTTACGGACTCTTAGGGACTCTAACAAACCCTTACAGACCCTTACGGACTCTTACGGACTCTTACGGACTTACGTGTACGCCTCGAAATCCCCGTTGTTGATGGCTTCGATCAGCTGCTCCGTCATCTTTATGATCTCCTGTTTGCGCGCTGGAGGCCGCAGGGAGAAAGCAGGGTTAACACAGGAGGTGGAGGACAACATGAGGTTTGGAATACAGAAGATCCCGGACTTACGGTTTTAGTCGTTTCCGTGAACAAGCTCCTAACTCCGTTCACTCAAATTCAATTTTTCTCGGTTTCTTAAAATGCTATGAATCCGTTCCAGACCCCGAGGTTTTGTAAAGGGTTTTTAAATAAGATTAATGGACTTTATAAATAACTAAATACCATTGAAGAATGATCATATACCTAATAAAAGAGAATATAAAGAAATACGGCGGTTTTATTAAGTATTTTTCCTTGAATGCTACAATGTGCTGTTAAATGTACACTTTATGTCTAAACTTCATTTATGGACAGAGCGAAGCCGCTCCTTTTTCTAAACCAATCAAACGGCTTCGAAGGACTCTTCCATGGGACGCCTGGCCCGTGGGCGTTCCCACCGTCCGCCGCGCAAAATCCCCCGAAAACATCTCCCGCCTTCTCACGGACGATGCTCTCCATCACCGTATCTCACTGACAACAACTTCTCCAGCTCTTCACGGACGAATCTACCGCGCGCACACCTCGCTCGTGTTTTTCCACGAGTCAAACGCTTATCCTGCTTGCTCCGGACTCAGCTCGGATCACCGAGCAAAAAAAATCCCACCGGCCGACAGCTCGGATCTCGGAAAAGTCCTCAGTCGATACCCTGGTACGTGGAGGTTGAGCTGTGTGAGCGTCACGTGGACGATCCCTGCTGTAATCATCAGGGTGACATTTGAGGCTGACCTGCAGAAAACACACCCTACTACACACACACACACACACACAAACACACACCTCCGGGAGTATCTGCTGCTGCATAACATCGACTGCAACCGAAAACCACTGCAACAAAGGACTGGCTGTTCCCGGCTGACACGACTCCAACTGTCTCTCTCTCACGCACCAATAATCCACAGCAATTTTTAGAGTCGGACACATCGGAGAGGAACGGCGAGGCAAACTCAAATTGAGCGCCGGTTCTTCCGGACTCGGAGAAAAAGAGTGAAGTTCAGAAAGCCCTAAATGCAGCCGGTTGGGTTCATCCTCCCCAGATGCTCGCGCAGACAGTCTGAACACCTAAAGGGGAAGCGAGCGCCTCCGAGGCCAGCAATTGAAACGGGCTGCAGCGGCGCCCGGCGGCCAGTAGATGGCGGCACAGGAGGACGGGCCAAAAGCACGCGACCGGCGCGGGAAGTCGTTTTCACGCTAAAAGTGGTCTGGTGGACGTCTGGAGGACAAAAGAGGACAGTCAAAGGTGGTGGAGGGTTCGCTCAAAACACACACGGAGGCATGGAGCTTGTTTGCACACCCTACTTTTTTCTCCAATTAGATGTCAAATATTCCAACAGCCCCAAAAATAATTGAAGTAATTTTGTTATTATACTGAATACAGGACTTTATCCCCCCAGAAACCACCTGCAAACGCGAAAGGATCCACCAAGTCGCCATAAAGTCACCTTTGAAATCAGAGGTCACGGCTGCAGTAACCAGAAGTGTCCACCAGGGGGCGACAGAAACACCGCTCAACAATTATCAACTTATTAGCACATAGTGGTTTGCGGGGAGATGATCGATCATTCGGAGACATTTTTCTGTCCACCTGCTGAATTTCAATTCCGGTATTGGGTTTTCTTCGTCCCAACCTCCACGGATCCCCGCAGGGCTTCTCTGAAAATAAACTTGCGAGCCAAACGGCTTAACAAGGATACTGATACTGTAAAGCTCAGAGCAGAGCCGCGGCGGGAGGAGCGGAAGGGGGGGGCCGAGGTTCATCGCTTCTCCCGAGCCGTGTAAACACAAACGGGGGTCCAAAAAAGCACGACTTAATCCCAGCCATAATTGAACGCTAAACAATAACAATTACCGCTAAACCGGCTAAAGAACAGACCCGCGAGTGGAGGCCGGCGCTCGGAAAACCCCTCGGGATAGGCGTTAAATGTTTTTTGCAAATGTCATTTGCTTGTTTTATTATTTTTTTTCAAACCTCTACACCAGATGCACAACATTCACCTACGCGCTGGAAAAAATGGGCGAAATGTCATATTGTCCGCAAACACAATCGTGCTTCATCCGGGTGACATTTCGATGGCGACCTTATGAAATCATTTAAGAGGGGAGTCGCACGATCTCTGACGAAAACCCGACGCTTCTCCGGACCGCGCAAATCGTTACGAAGCGGCGGCTTCCGACGATCCGCGATGAGATGACGCGGCGGCGAGTGAGCGGAGAGCAGCCTGGGGTAAGGAGATTACCTCCTTCCTGGAAATCTCCAGGCCGCCGCCGCAGCTCGACTCATTCACATGTAAACCCTGCAAAAAGCTCAAGGCCAGTAATTAGAGGCTTAACTGGAACCTCACGCACACCGACACTAAATACGGCCGACACGGCGGGATCCTCAGCGTCAGCCTCCGCAGAACTTCCTATTTCTTAATCGATCACAATCATGGACGTGGAGACGTGACTCATGTCGGTCAGCGAATATTCCATTTTATTATTATTTATATATTTTATATCGTATTATATTTTCATATTAAAATGTGGTTTAAAAAAGCAACACTATAATTTCAATTTCCGATTACGTGCACTGATTTTTTAAAAAAAAAAAATCAAAATTATCAGCAAAACCGCAGCCATTAAACTGATTTTTTTTACCATTTTTTTTCTATTTTAATATGTTTGCCGTTATAATTGAGATGCATTTCAATCAATAAATAACCTGATCAATTACACTAATGGACTATCCACCTAGATGAGGCCTCAGTTTGAATTATAACTGTTTCTCAGCAAATTCCATCAGGCCGCCGCTGATTCATCAGCTCGCCCAAATCGAACGCGATAAATCCATCGGCGTGATGTTCGGAGGCTCTGATTCTGAATCTTTCCAAATCGACCACGTCAGTCAAGGGAGGGAAAACCGCTCGACGGCAGGGAAGCTTCTAGATGGCGACCGGAGAAACTTCGTCTCAGCAAAGAAATACGTCGACTTCCGTGTGGAATCGGTTCGATCGGAACTCAGTTTGCTCGTATATCGAATTAAATTTCCCCTTTCCGGCCTCCTAGTTTGTTCGTGATAAAACACAATATAAGAGAATGTAAAGAAAAAAGCTGGTTATATCAAATGCATTTGCCTTGAGATTACTGGTTAAGCGCTCGATGCTACATTGTGTTGCTAAATGTAACGCGCACACTTTGCTGCACAAACGTTGGCGTCGAAATCGTTTCCGGACGAGCAACGGTTCGGACTTTGCATCTTTGCAGCGCTGGTAAGTCGAGGTTCCGCTTTATTTAAATCAGATCTTGGTGATTTCCTTGTAACCGATTCCTCCCTCATACATTCTTTTGGTCTAATTTTCCATCAGATTTACAGCTTTCTTTTAGGTCCACAACCCCAGGTCCTCGGACTGGTCTGAAGAGAAAATCTTTCCGGGTGCAAATTATAGTTTTTTCCATTAGACCTTCTGGATCTTATTATTATCATTATTATTATCATTATTATTATCATTATTATTATTATTATTATCATTCTGTCGCGCCATTCACAAATCAGCTACAAGGAGCTAGCCCTTGAAAAAAAATAAGCCAGAAACAAAAGTTGCTGGAGAGCTTTTTTGCCAGGAAATCACCTCCAAACATTTTCATCTATAAAACCGGACCCTGGTGTAAAAAAGGTTTGGCGACCACTAGGCTCGACCGATGCGTTCTAATTTTTTTTTTTTCTTCGTTTTTGGGACTTCCTCGACCACCTCGTCGTAGTCTGTGAAATTATTTATAATTATTTGTACTTTGGCACCACGAGAAACACCATTTCGATCCCCCCCCCCCCCGTATGCGTGAAAAATGATAAAATTGACACTTTGACTTGGACTTGATTCCGATTACCTTGCGTCTGTTTCCCTGAAAACACCCGCCGGGCGTTATGCCGATATGAGAGACGACCCGGACGCGTGGCGGTGAGCATGCAGAGAAGACAAAAGCTGGACAAGTACCTTTCCTACCTTTCATCTCCTCCTCTTCCGTGTTATTGCAGCTCTCCGTGGAGCCCTGCCGGACACACAGCGTGGAGACAAGAGGGAATGAGCCGAGCCACGCCGCCGACGGAAGGCCGACATGTTGCAGTTGAGGCGCGGCTGAGAGGCTTCAGAAACAACACACACACACACACACACACACACACAGACATACGGACGTATGCACGGCCGACCTGACGGACACACGGACGGGCAGACAACTCCCTCCCAGGAGCACAAACCAGCCAGGACAGCAGCGAGAGGAGGCGCCACACAAGTCAAAGCGAAAAACCGCCGTCTGCCTGTTTCAGGCCAATTTATCTTAGTTTTAAAAAGCGGTGTGTGTGTGTGTGTGAGTTAGTGGGTGCTTTTACGCTACAACGGAAGAGGTGTGTGTTAGTTCCCTCCCTCTTCAATGTGCAGGTGCGTCGGCGACAGGTTTGGGGTTTTTTTTTTCGCTCGCTCGCGATGTGTGTGTGTTTTTGTGTCCCCACCCCCCCCCCCCATGCCCAACCCGGCGTGTGCGCTGCATGCTAGGACGAAAGTGCAGGTTAGCGTGCGTGGCGGCGGGGGGTTCCGGCCCCCCCCAAAAAAGCAACATTTCAATTTTTTTTTCATTTATTTTTTTTTTTTAGGGCATTTTTTACAATTTTCCCCACGTTTCCGGGCAGTTCTGTTGATGGTTTTTCGGGTAAAAATTGAAATATTTTTTGTTGTTTTTTTTTTTTTTTTTTGTTTTGTTCTGTTTTTTTTGTCGGGCTGCTGGCGGTGGTGTAGAAGAAGCGGCTTACCTTGGTGCCGTCAGCTGGATTGTGCACAACAGTTGTCTGGGCTTCCTGGGGGGAGGTAGGAAACACTTTACCATGCAGGGAGGGGACGGGGGCGAAGGGTAAGATGCCGGGGGTCGGAAACGCCGACATCTTGCACCGACCGTAAACATCCAGAACACCAAAACAAAAGCTTGGGAGCTACGGGACGGAGCCGTGGAGCGTTTTTGGTGATTGAGTAGATGACGGGACGCGGCCCGTGAACGGCGGGACACGGGCTCGCTTCGCCGCGGCTGAGGAGGAGGAGGGTTTCCGTCGGCGATGTGAAAATCCCCCCCTAGCCCTATCTTACCTCACACACTTTGCTCCATTTCATAATTTAATTTTTTCATAATATTTTGTTTTTTGTGCGTGTGTGTGTGAATTACAATGTGTGAACTGTGAAAGCAGACAACAGCGACTTTTCAATCGATCAGTTTACAGATTTACAGATAAAAATGCAGGTCTTGAAAAGGCTCTGATTTAAGCCCGTGGGTATTTTTCATATATATATAATAATAAAAATAATAAAATAAAATAAAATTAAAAAAATATATAGAAAACAGAAAAAATATTTAAATATAATATATTTGAAATATACACATTTAAAAATTCTAAACCAAATTACAATGTTTTAAATTTGTTTGTTCTTGTCCCCTCTATTACGATAAGAGACTTTTGTCCACATTTTAGTTTTTGCGGAACTTCGCTGCTGAAAATCAGCGACGGCGGGTTCTCGCTCCTCCTCCTCCTCCTCGGCCACATTTAGCACCAAAAAGCGAGATACGGGAAACCGCGCCGTTTCGGAAAACAAGGTCACGCATTTCGTGGGTCCCGCTCATCCTCCTCCGATCCCCCCCGGCGATGCCGAGCGGCACATCCACCAATTCCGACCGCCGAGGACGCAGCCCCTTCGCCGACAAATGTTTTGAAGTGAAAGAAAAATAAAGTAAAGGTGTCGAAGTGGAGCTGAGATGCTGCGGCGCGATTAGACCTAAATGTCCAATTGGTGAAAGGGAGACTCCCACAACATGTTAGCTTAGCGCAAACGCTGGAGACGGGCAACGGCTAGCTTAATAGCAGCTTTGGAAATGACCTATTTAAAGCTTATTATCATGATAATTATGTGTCTTTGCCTTGATGTTTGTTAAACAGAAAGGTTATAACAACAAATTCGGCTACATTTATTCATTTTTTTATGTTTTTTTTGCTAACCGTGACTTTGCCATCTAGCATAGAATGATAGCGTTAGCTTGGTGTAAAAGTGCGCGCTCAATTTGGGCGAGAGTGCTCTCTAATCGAAACGGTCTTTTCTGCTAAGCTAAGCTAATTGCTTTCCAGCGCTCGCGGTACACTTAATGCGCGGGCATAACGGCATTGATCTCCCCTCGGAAAATAAACTCCTTTCTCCCCGTGACCTTTTTAATTTGCAATTTTAACCATTGCAATAAATCATAACTCGGGATGTGCTAAAGTTTTACGGTGGCGGTAAGCCAGCAGCCAGCGGCCGCTCCGGGACGGATTGCAAAACTTTACGGGTTTGAGGCTGTAAAACCAGCATCTCCATCAAATCCTGCGCCGTCTCATTTATTAAAAATCACTTATTATTTAAAAATGGCGTGATTTGAGATGTTTATTCGGTGCGAACACGGGAAGGGGCTGCGTCCTCTCTCGGTCGACTCTCCGGCTCCTGCTTCACCCAGATCTCCGTCTACGTCTCAGGAACCGCCGTGTGTGTGTCTTGCAACGCTTTTTGAGTTTTACGAAAAAAACACGAGCGGAGGAGTTACCTGGCTGAACTCGAATAAAAGCCATTTATCGACGTGAATGCATATGTATATATATATTAGAAAAATGTCCGGAGGTCATCTGGGTAGAACACGAGGCAGGAGAGACACTCAAACTAAAATTGTTCGATTTTTAAAAAAAAAAAAAAGAAAAAAGAAACACCGACCAACATCACAATTCGCGTTTCGGTAAAAAAAAAAAAAAAAAAAAAAAGCAGAAAAGGCAGAAGATGAAGGGACGGGAGACGACAATTACAAAAAAAAAAAAAAAAAAAAAAAAAAAGAAAAGAAAAGGGGTTTTTCGCTCGGTGACACGAGGAAAAACAAAGATGAGACAGGGAGGCGGAAGGAATGAAACACCGAAAAGGATGGAGACGTGATGCCACAGAAAGCGAGTAGAGATGAGGTACCATTGGTGCTGAAGATGACATGCTGCTGTCTTTGGTGCTGCTGCTGCTTACTACACTGTTTTTACTGTTGTTCCCCTGCGACGGGGCAAAGAAACACAACACACAATGACTCCCGGACGCCGTGCGTCGGCTTTTAAAAACTGACCGAGCTACGCTAGCTCCTGATGGCTAAAAAAACCCTTAAATCTGTTAATCTGTCCGGACAAAATTTCAGGCTCGCGGGATCCGAACGTACCCCGACGGCTTTGACCCTCGAAGAATTACGACATCGAGCCGTGCTAAAAAGACAAACGAAAAAAAAAAAAAAAAAAACCTGGACGGGCAGGTCGGTGCATGCAGTGAAGGCCTTGATGAAAGGGGGGTTTGTTGTTTTTTTTGCTCTAATTGTGGATATAAGTGTGTGTGTGTGTGTGTGTGTGTGTGTGTGGATTCTTTCCTTTCTCACATTCTGCTGAATCAGCTGGAACGGACATCGCGGGAAGTTCACTTCCTCCGCTCATTACGGAGAAAAAGCCTTGTTCGGCTGATTGTAGTGAAAAAGACCTTGTTCATCATTTCAACCGGTTGTCTTTGGACTAAAGGCTCCTCTTAATGCGACCGAGGGTCTGCCAGGATTCCCCATCTCATCGTCTGAGCTGGTCGAGATGGCTTCTCGTCACCCCGAGAACGTCTCCGTTCGTTTTCCTACGAGGACCGGCTTCACAAAACCCGTTCAATCCAGATCCAATCAACTTGAGGTCATAGTTGGCGGCGGGGAAGCGCCCGTCATTGATATTCTCCAGCAATTTCTCCCCTTTTTGTCAACCGTTACGATCTTTGGTGTTTAAAAGAGTGTGCGAATCTTCCAAAAAATACAGCAATACCATGACTTTCATTTGTTACGTGACTGAGTTCTCAGCTCAAGTTGCTCGTATATCAAATTAAATTTCCCCATTAAAATGAACTGAAACGCTGTAAATAACAAATACTGGATATTATAATAAAAGAGAAGGTGAAGAAATGAATTGGTTTTATTAAGTCCCGGGAGATCGGACGATCAGTGGAGGAGGTTGAGGGAGTTTTTCATTTGGCGCTTTGTCCTAAACTTATCAGCTACACCCTTAATGCTACATGTGTTGCTAAATGCTACACTTTATGTGTAATTTCATTTATGGCCAGAGTGAAGCCGTTTCTCTTTCTAAAATCATCAAACCGTCACCGATCGGCTCGGAACGACTCTTCCGACGCCTCGTCCGTCGACGTTCCCGCCGTCCGCGGCGCCGAATCCCCCGTAAACGTCTCCCGCCTTCTCACAGACGAAGCTCTCCGCCAAAATTAACTTCACGGCACACACACACGATTTTTCTCTAGGCTACCACATTAGAGTTAAACGCCCATCTTGGTCGCTCCTAATTCAGATCTGGGCTCCAGTCACAAAGCAAAAATATCTCACTGAGCGACAGCAAACTCTTAAGTCGATGCACAAGTAAGTTAAGTTTCCACTGTATCTACCGGGGGTCGGCAACCTTTGCCACCCAAAGAGCCGCCCATAATTAGGGAGCATTTGGGAAAACAGGTTTTCTTTTGGACTATTTTGGTAATGTAAATAAAACACATCAAACACTTAATTTGATTATTTTTATGAATTTATTTTGTTTAATTTAATTTAATTTAATCTAATTTATTTAATTTTATTTTCCCATTGTGGGGCTATTAAAGGAACATTCTATTCTCATCTATTTTTTTTGCATACGTGTAAAAAGTAAAAAACCCAAGACCAGGGTTCGGCAAACCTTTACCATTTAAAGAGCCATTTGAACCCTTTTCCCCAAAATAAAGTAAACACCGGGAGCCACACAACACTTTTGAAATTTAAAAGGAATTAACGGCACATAACGCTGTTTTTTTTCTGACTTTATGCTATGTAGACACAAAATTTGTGTTGCATTTTTTTTAAATCAATGAACAACAGAGAAAATCACATTTCCGCATTGAAACAAATCATTTTGAATTCCGAAAAAAAGCAGAATACTCGAGGTCTGTTTGAGTCGTTCTTGTATTTCCGAAAAAAAAAAAAAAGAAAAAAAGCCGAGCTTAAATGATCCACCTGCGGCAAACCAAAAATGCCGTCCTCTCTGCTGTCATCCTTCTACTGGCGCGTGCATAGCAACCAAAATATTTAACATGTTTTATCTAAATGTCACAAGATCGCCATGAGCTTCAAATTGAAAATGATTTTTTAAAAATGAACTAATTAAAATGAAATACATTTTCATTAAATATTCTAAGGGAGCCGCATCAGAGGGACTAAAAAGCCGCGGGTTGCCGACCCCTAGTTTAGACAAAATAATGCTCTGTACTAATGTGAGGGACGATTAGTTTTATTAACTTTACATTTCAGGCCGACTTCACCAGAGGCGACTCCACCGCTGACAGGCGAGTAATGTTTCCACTGTTCCGCTGTTCCCTTTTAACCGGGAAACTCTTGAAAAGGCAAAAAATACAATGTGAATAACGGTTATTTCTAGATGAAGATGGTCCATCAAGTGCAATGGAAATGGATTTGGCAAATCCAGGGGGCGTAAGTCGCTAACGCTGGGGTGGAAAGACGTATTCCTCCGTTCACCAACTAGTTCCTGTGCGAAATCCGTTTTCGCAAACGCCGAACCTCGGAACGACGGATGAAGACTTTCCCCGAAACATCGATGGGAAATGTCGACGTCACCTGAAAACGGTTGAGGACGTTTTGACCGACGGACAACGAGAACATCAGGGCCGACTGGAAAAACACGTCCAACCAGGCTAATCCAAAGTGAACCCAAAAAGTAAATTCAAATCAAGCTATTAGCTGTTAGCTAATACAAACTTTGCATTTTGCCTCTTGTCGCGGAGAACGTTTCACGCCATTAAAGGGCAACTGATCTGACCTAAAAGCAACCAGGTCGATGCCTTCAACCGGTCCAGGATTCGATAAACCGATTTCACGTCTGAACAGCATGCAAGTTACAGAAACCGGCGAGAAATATTAAAATGCACTTCCGCCCTCGGAGGATGCAAAGATTCCTGATTGTGTGTGTGTGTGTGTGTGTGTGTGTGTGTGTGACTTGTCTGGAGCTGAAATGGTTTTCGGTGGCTCTCGGGGGGCAGCGGGGTGGGCGATGTCGGGATGGAGTTTTCCAACAGAAAAAAACAAAACAAAAACAACTGGAGGGAATGGAAACTGTCGTAGAAGACGTCTCAGTCATCTCTGCCAGAAAGGAAAAAAAAAAAAAGGGGGTGGAGGACGAGGACGAGGAAGAGGAAGAGGGGGACCGAATGCCCGACGGACCCGGGGAGACGAGGCAAGACGGGAGGAGCTGAAAACGACAGAGCCGATCTCACCATCAAACAAACACTTGAGCTGGACTTCCTTTTCTGACAGACGGCGGCGAAAGGGAGGAGGGAAAAAAAAATAAAAAATCAAAAATAAGGGGTCATCGTGGGGGAAACAGGGAACTGATCAAAAACCATGAGAGCTGAATCCAAGCGCCGGGGGTGGAAAACAAATGGAAACAAATAAAACGGGATTTAGCTGCCAAGGCAATTCCAGGAGTGGGTTATCACATTTGTGTTGAAGGTTCAAATCCCTGGCTGTGTGCTTTCTGTGTGTGTGTGTGTGTGTGTGTGTGTGTGTGTGAGAAATTCCCTTGTCGGTCGTGGCGCCTGGCCGCATGCACTGACCGCCGATCAAGAAGAAAGGACCAATAAAAAATGCTTGAAAGTCTCCGACGCCAAATGAGGGGCCGCTTTTCAGTTTGGCGGTGAAGCCCGAGAGGAGAGGAGGTGGAGGAGGAAGAGCGACAGAAGAGAAGGGGGAGTCAGACAGGAAGTGCAGCGGCCGGCGCCGGGATCGGGGGGACTTACCTTCACGCCGTCGGACTTTTTGTTTAGTAAGGTTTTGCACGCTGGAAGAGAAAGAGAGACACGGGTGAGGAGGGCGGGCTACCGAGCCACCGGGCCACCGAGCCACCGGGCCACCGAGCGGCCCGGAGCGCCACCCAGCTAGCAGATTTTCAAGTCAAGTGCGTCCGGTTTCGCATTTCAACGTCGGTTTACAGGACGCACGGTGGGCGGGGAGAACCCTGACCCGGGCCCGGGATTTAAGTCCAGGTCCTAAAAGTTTGGAGTCCTGAATTTGAATAGCAAAAAAAAAAAAAAATTTTTTTTTTTTTTCTTTAAACGCATCAAATTAAATGTCGTGATTCCCAGTTTAGGTTCTAAACTACAAACTCAGGAAAGGAAAAAAAAAAATTGGCAAAATTTGAATTTTTTTGAAATAAAAATTCAATACATTTAAATCCGGCAGCGACCGTTTTCATTGTAAGCAAAACCGCACTTGAATACTTCAGCATCACATGCATGCGTTTGAAAAAACCCGCTTGCACACACGCGCCCACACACACACACACACACGCACACATATACTCCTGCACACACTCATGCCTTCATCCCATACAAGCACTGGGTGCTGAGTTCGGATGATGCTCCCTCGCCTTCAGTTGACAAAAAAAGGAGGAAGGAGGGCAGGAGGACAGTGACGTGATTAATTTCTGCAATTTGTCTGCACACTGAAAACTGCAGGGGGGGAAAAAAACCAAAACGGTTCATTCTCCGACGGTCTACACAGAAATGGTGGTGGGTTCATGCGATCACGGTGGCGTGTGGTCACGTCTGCATGCAGCATTCGACCAGACAAAAAAAAAAAAAAAAATCTGAAAATAACTCCCAATTTGTCTGTAAATCCAAAAAACCAAAGCACACGTGTCCAGATTTACTCGGCGGCCACGACACTATCAACCATGAGACAAGCCGTCGGCGTTGCGTCCGTCCGTCCGTCCGTCCACATGGTCCGAATCGGGGCCTCGGAGCGGGAGGGAACAGACTCAGTATGCTTCAAATCGAGCATCTGTCACAAGATGGCGCTGGTTTGGCGCTGGTTCGGGAGGCCTCGCGAAACAAAAACGCAAAAAAAATAGTTCCGAAATTGAAAATGGGGGTTGCAATTCCATGTCAGGGAATTATTAGTAAAGTCAGCGCTCAGTGGAGAAAAAAAAAAAAAGCCGTGTAGCCCGGTAGTTAGCTTAGCGAGCTAAACGACGATCCTCGGCCGTCCTTGAAGCATACTGGGAACCTCGCATTGTCAGGACACCGCTCATCCAGCTTCCCATGCAGGCTGGCAGCCTCCGCGGCGCGCTCACACACATGCTTGGCTGGCCCGTCGGCGCCGAGGCCATGCACGGGGGGGGGGGGGGGAAGGTTGCAGTGCTCGCGGGCAAGCATCGACCGGGCATCGGTGCGGTACTGACGGTCGAAAAACCGTTGGAGAACTCGGACGCTCACCTGTTTGCGGTGATATTAGAAAAATATTGCGCTGCAGAGGAATCTGATACGGTGTGTGTGCAGCCGTTGCGTCGCGTTAGCAAACGCAGCTCGGTTAGGTCTCGGCCGCAGCGGTCGGGGGAGGGTCATGCCTGCGTTTCCACGCGAGGAAAATGAAAAATCGCCAGCTCTGTTCATTAGACGCACAGCGGCGCCGAAAGGCCAAACGCCGAACTTTGACTTTTCCAATTAATACGAGCTCACGTGTGTGTGAGTGTGTGCCGGATGCCCGAGTGCAATGACGACCGTTCAAAAGCGGTCCGCCGGTGGGCAGGCAGCAGGCAGCGGGTGGAGGGGACGGAGCAGCCACATGCCAACGGATACCACGTTGGCAGTGGCCGTCTCGGCTCCCCCTCCGGCAGACGTACCTTCCTGTGCCATTGCGGCAGTGCTGGTGGTGGCAGCGGGACTCGTATGCTGCCGTCCCACTAGTGGACAGAGAGGGATTCAATGGGGAGGCACAGGTGTTTTTCGGAGGACGGCCCTTTTTTTTTTTTTTTTTTTTGTTTAAAACCGTCTGCGTCGGACCTGCACTCGACACAAGACGTCTGGTTTACATTTCTCTGCACTGTTCACAACTTGATGTATATGATATATCTGGCTTCACCATGGATGGCAACATAAATATGGGGAAACACAAAAATCAATCTTGAGGTTAGTCTATTTTATGTGGCGCGGTTAAACCTTCACCACTTAAATAGCGGTTTGGACCCGCCGTGAAGAAAACACCGGGAGCCACACAACCCTTTTCAAATTTTAAATGAATTAACACGGCATGTGACGTTTTGTTTTTGTTTTTTTTTCCCTTTCTGCTATGTATATCCAAAATATGGTTTGCAATTTTTTAAATCACTGAACAACTGCAGAAACAACAAAATTACATTTCTGTATGGAACAAAACATTTTGAACTCTAAAAAAAAGACGTTAGGTTGAAGGTTACCTTTAAGCAAAATACTCAATGTCTATTTCAGTCATTCTTGTATTTATGAAAAAAAAGGCCGGACTTGAAAAAAAAAAAAGCCGTCCTCTGTCTGTGTGCTGTCATCCTTTTACTGGCGTGTGCAGTCGCTTATTAAGAGCGACAAAAATAATTATAATTATTGCATAATAATATAATAATTATAATTACCACATTTTATTTAGATGCTAAAAGATCGCCGTAATCTTAAAATTTCAAATTATATTTTAAAAATGAACAAACTAAAATTAAATACATTTTGATTAATTACTTGTTAATTATTTTCAAAAGCCACAGGGAGCTGCATCAGAGGGATTAAAAAACATTTCCCTGCAGGGCGCTCGAGGGGTCGAGACGGTCGGATATTTGTTTTAAAAAAAAAAAAATCCCCGCGCTTGGAGAAAAAGGCACCTCGTCGAATTGCACGTTCAGAAAATGTGACTTTTGATCCTTCACCGGATGATTTTCCGGTTACGTATGAAGCGACGCCGAGGTTTCCGTCGGCGTCCGGCTGGCGGCCGGGATCGGCTTCACTTACATGGACGCATTAAAAAACACGCGGCCGATAGCATTAATGCATTAACCGTGCACGCCCGCCGCCCGGGAAACAGGCCGCTCAATCAAAAGTGTTCCATCAAACTGCTTACTGCGAGGAAAACCCCGGCCAAAACCCCCGAGGCGCAAAGTCAGAAAGTGCAGACGAGCGAAAAAAAAAAAAAAAAAAGAATTAAAATGCGCGGCCGAGGAGGGCGGAGGGGTTGCAGAAGGGAAGGCGGGCGGGAAAAAGATTTATTGCTGACAGGAAGTCCGGCTGGAGAAGGACAGAAAAGCCGACGGTTCGGGGCCTCGTGTTTCCGAGACGTCGGCTCGGCCGAAGAGAAATGACGTTCTCTTCACAAAAAACAAAAAAAAAAAAAAATTACCGAAAAGGTCCCTTCTGGTAAAACACACTCACCTGAGAAGTTTCTGGACACCAGCATGGTTGTGAGGATGGCGCCCTAAACAAACAGCAGAGTCAACATGAGGAGGTGAGTGGCGTGTGTGTTTTACGTGTGTGTGTGTGTGTGTGTGTGTGTGTGTGCACTCACTTTCAGTTTCCTCCTCGCGTTGAACTTGCGCAGGCATTCCACGGTCTCTTGACGGTGCATCATGGAGGCCACGGTGGAGCGTTGCTGCATGTGTGTGTGGAAAAATGACAGCGGTTAATATCCATGACTGGAAGCTGCGAAGACCAAACATCGACCGGGAAATTCTCGTAAACCATAATTTCGATAAAATCAAAGTCCAAAAATCAAAATAAAAAGTGACATTTTAAAAATGATTGTTTGCCATAACAAAACATACAAGATATCAAGATATAGAATTTAAATATATATTTGACTGTGTTCTGTTTTTTTTTTTTTTATTTAATTTTTTTCTTATTGTTTTTTTTTTCTAATATATTTTTCTCACCTTCTCATTGCTACACATGTTCTGCCACATTTAATAAATTCATCTTTCTGTATTTCTACATAGACATACCTGTGTGTGTGTGTGTGTGTGTGTGTGTGTGTGTGTGTGTGTGTGTGTTTCTCTTGGGTTAGAAGTATTTGGATCCCTGGTTTTAATTGATCTGATTTTTGTCTCTCCACTGAAATAAGGCTTAAACTTTAAGAAACACACACACACACACACAAACACACACATACACACACACTTGGTCCCTGTGTCATATCACTCAGGTAACGGAAGGAGAAAAGTCCATGTTGGGAAGAAAGCTTAAACCTTACGAAACAGACGTCAGTCCACACACACACTCACACACTCACACACTCACACACACACACACACACACACACACACGCACACACACACTCGACGTCCCCATGTCATATCACATGGGGAATGGATGGAGAAAAGTCATTGGGAAGAAGGCTTCAACTTTACAAAACAGACATCAGTCCACACACACACACACACACACACACACACACACACACACACACTCGGTCTCCCTATGTCATATACACAGGTAATGGAAGAAGAAAAGTCCACTTTGGGAGCGTGGAGGCGGCCCGGGGTGAGACTTACGCAGACCCAGGGGTGCTTGAGGGCCTGGTCGGCGGTGATCCTCTTGGCCGGGTTGATGGTTAACATCTGATTGATGAGATTCTTGGCCTCGGGCGTCACCGTGTCCCACTCCGGGGAGGGAAACTGGAGGAGGACAGACTCCTTTTAGTGTCACAAAAAGACTGTCCTGGAATGAGCGAGGCTGGAAAACCCGACGGAAGCGGCGTCCCATAAATATTCTGAAATTGTGAATGCTCACAAGAAGATAACCAGGAAAATGTCAAAAAAAAAAAAAAAACAGAAAAAAAATCTGTTTTTATTTGCAATTATTGAAATTATTCATTCATTCACTATTATCCTATACCTGGGGGGGTCGCGGGGTGCTGGAGCCTATCCCTGCTGTGATTGGGCGACAGACAGGGTTCATCCTGGACCAATCAGAGGCCCTCATATACAGACACACAACCGTTCACCCTCTCATTCACAGGTCCTACTAAAGAACCTTCGCTAACGAATTTAATTTGTTCTTTTACTCCCTTCGCGAACCAAAATGTTTGGAAATGAATCAATATTTCCCACTGAAGTCAATGCAAACCCCTCTGATCTATTCTCCAGCCCCCAAAATATACATTTGAAACTTTTTGGGGTGGGTTTATCTGTGGCAAAAATTCAGAAGGAATTAAAGATAATCTTAATTATGGCTGTGTTTCTGGTGTTCTTTCTGTTCTTGCCAGCAGTTGTACTCGGCGTATCCTTCACTGAATCAGCAAAACTGAAGCCCTCTCTCAGATGAGACCCTCGCTAACGCTAATGCTATCTCCAGCAAGACGTCTGTATTTATCCAAACTAACTTTATCTCAGACTTGAAACGAAGTTAGTAACCTTGTTAGCGTAGTCGCCCCTTTAGCCACACCGGCCTTCTTTAGCGCAACTTTGTCCTTCAGGATCGTACAGATGGTTGACTTAGCCGTGTCGTAGTAGCACCAACACTGTTCTCACGTTTAACCATTATTTCCTTCTTCAGATCGACTAATTCTTACCTTCTTAACACGACTTGCACTTTTAACCTTTTTGGGAGCCATAATGAGGGCTAGCTTACTGAAAAAAAAGCGTTATAATAGGAGAACATAACGATGAACCTTGTAAACAATGCGGAGCGGCACGCACAACTGCCGCTACGCTACAACGCCAAGCGTTGGAAAGCCTGTGAGAAGACCAAAGAGAAGATTTACAGATGTCGTGTGAGAGGATATGAGGTTAGTTGACGTGAGAAAGGCGGATATAGAGAAAAGGGTTAGCTGGAGAAGGTTGATTCGCTGTGACGACCCCTGAAGGAGCCCAAAGGACAAGAAGAAGCCATGAAAGTCTAAATCGTAGCTTGTACTCGCCGAACAAGACGTCCTTGCTTAATCAACTATCTGTCGTTCAAACAATGTTGTTCTTCTCCGTCTTGTGTCTTACAAAAATGATCACACAAGCGCACCTCCTAAAGGACGTTGACCTCCAAGTTTTTTTTTTTGTCCACTCCATGACACGTAGCTCTCTGAGCTTCCAGAAATAAAATGTCTCGACTCTTTTGGGTTCCATTTGTTTTCCTTATTGCGCCTCGCAGGATCAGCAATAGAATAATTTCCACAACATCTCCGAGGAAGGAAGTGTTGTGTTTTTGGACTGCGGGAGGAACCCGGAGAACCCGTAGGAACCTCGAGCAGAGAACATGGAAACTCCGCACAGAAAGGCCATCTGAAGGAATCCAACCAGGGACCTTCTAAAAATAAACTGAAAACAGTTTATTCAAATCTCCTCTTATTGTTGTTTTGTTTCTGACAAGTAAACATCTTCCGTAATGATCTTTCCCCCCCGAAAACAGCACATCTGAGCTGGCTGGCGTGCACGGGGACGTGTTAACACTAAACACTATTGTAAAGACAATTGAAGTCGGTTTCACTTGGAAACCCGGCGTTCGTGATGAGAGTCTGCGCGGCGTCCTCTGGTCACTTCATATCAGCGCTCACATCGCGCACATTCATTAGATGTGGTTGCATCCCATTATGAAAATGATTGCGGGTAATAAATTCCCGTCCCCCGGAGGAACGCCGTGAGATCTGATCACCACGACCACTGCCGTTTCGTGAAGCGTTTCTCTCTCTTTTCTTATTTTATAATTCCGCTCAGGAAAATCGCTCGATATCAAGTAGCAAGTAATTAAAATTCAAGATTGGAATTCTAAATTACTTGGATGACGATGACACTTATGGATGTCGGGATGGTCTCAAAGCCCCCCACCCCCCCTGTAAATGTAAATTATGTTTTGTAATAGAAACCGACGTTATGTAATTAAGGGCCCTCCAGCTGCTTGGGGGGAGGGGCCACAAATATGAGCTCCGTTATAGATGGGAATTGATTAAAAAGAAAGAAATCAATATCCTTATGTTAGCAAGCGATCAAATATCTGCATTTGATGTGAGAAAGTTGAGATGTGATGTTATTCCATGAGCTTACTGTTACTCTGTTTTCATTGCAACATACACAATAATAGGCGCACTAGCTAACCAGCTAGTTAGCAGCTAGCAGGCTAATTAGCGGCTATTTTCAACATTTTTAAATATGAGAGAGGAAGGAGACCACCTGCAGTGCATTCATGGACGATCGGGGAGGGTCCATGAAGCAATCGATAAGCATGCAAATGGCACGCGCACACACACACACACACATACCACACACACACACTGAACCAGGGTGGACTCACGTCATATGCCCCAGCCTTGATCTGCTGGTACAGCTTGTGCTGGTCCTCATCCCAGAAGGGGGGGTAGCCCACCAGAAGGATGTATAGGATCACGCCTAACACACACACACACACGTGCAAAGAAGAAAAATGTCAGATTAATTTATGCACACACACACCGACGGGATGCAGGGCGATGGCTGAGGAACTGACCGCACGCCCAGATATCCACCGGCTTTCCGTAAGGGTCCTTCCTCAGCACCTCCGGGGAAAGATACCCCGGAGTTCCTGCGAAACCTGCGACGTCAAAAACACCCCCCCGTCTCACAAAACGGAACCAGTAATTACCGCATGTGTGTGTGTGTGTGTGTTTGAAGTTTCCAAGGAAGAACGCAAAGAAAGTTTCATTGTGCAACCTGGCAATTTACCGCAATTTCTCAATCGCGCAGGATTTACTGTAACTTAAACCCCCCTCCCAAATATGCTGGGCAAGGCCTCTGAGGTGTGGTAACAGGACTCGGCTTAAAAAGACAAAATACGAAGAGTTTCCAGGGGGGAGGAACATGTCCGGACAAGCTCGAGGTGTTTTTTTTGAGTCATTTCACCGCAGTTTTTGAACCGCAGTGACTCATCCGCCTTGGTTTGGAGCCAGAGCTCCTGTTTTTATCACAAGAACGCCTGCAACAACAAAAAAAAAAAAAAAAAAAAGGAGCGTAATTCGCAGGTTTTCTCGGCGTTCGGCGCGAGTGTCAGTTTGGGGTGCGGAAAAACACAACCCCCTTTTTCCGTCATCTCGTTCCTTACCGTCCCTCCCGTCTTACCGAACCACGCCTGCTGGTCCCCCTGCACCTCGATCGCCAGGCCGAAGTCCGCCAGCTTCACCGCAGCTCCCTTCATCTTACTGGCCAGGAGCAGATTCTCTGGCTGTGGGACCCCAACACACACACACACACGCACACACACACATGTTATGAACCTTCAATGAACAGATGATAAAATTGAATGCTTCCATGCTAAAATAAAAAGTGAAATAAACCCCCCGAAATCTCAATTTCCCCTAGAACGAACTCCTCGGCGTGACATAAGCGAGCAGCAAGAACCTTCTAATTAAGGGCACAAAGTGATGAGCATGTAGCCTCTGCGGAGCGCCGTCCGCCGTGCGTGCATGAGTGGACGGGCTGCAGGAGCCGGCCGTCATCTCCAGCGGTAATGAGGCATGATGTGGTCCGGCAGGCGACCCCGGCTCCCCCCGCTGCCCCCCCCCCCCCCGCCGCCCCGCCATCTTCAGCCCCTCGAGAGGAAAGACCCTTTTTTTTTTTCTGAATTCGATGCTGTCTTTTTTGGCCCGACGTTCCTCCCGATTCCCAGAGACGGCGGCTTGTTTACCGCATCCGAGGTCGCTCGTTATTTCCCCGATTTTGTTCCTCGTTGGGGTTCGATGATACCTCGCGGTCACATCCGTTTAGTGATTTTAGCGGTGCAGCATTTTTGAAATTGATATTTTTATTCACAGCACCCTCCTTTTTCTTTGCGCTTTATTTTTCCCCCCATGAAAAGGCTCGACGAGAGATCCAGAACTTTTGTTTGCTCTCTTTAAGGGCCATTCCACTTATTGGATTGTTGTTCAGGCCGTGAAAAGGTCCATAAACACACGGATGGGAGAGCTCAGCTTCGGAACTACAGATTAAAACTACAACTCCCATGTCAGACATGCTCTCTCTCTCTCTCTCTCTCTCTCCACAGGACGAGCGTAGCGCGAGTGTTACGAACCTGCGAGTCCGTCACACCTTCGCCCATGCAAGTACTTTTCGGAGCACTTCATTAAGATGAGCACGAATGTGTGTGTGTGTGTGTGTGTGTGTCAGACCCAATGGCTACGAATCCATTGAGGCTTGTCTCTCACAGCGTGGTTGTCCGACATTCTTCACTACAAGTCCCGACTGTCAGGCGGTGTATGTGTGTGTGTGTGTGTGTGTGTGTGTGTGTGAGAGTGCGTCTCCGTCCTTTTGCGTACAGACGGACCCGAAGTGTGACACTTGAACTGAGCGTCTGGCCGCTCCGTTTGTTCTCATCCATCAGCGTCTCCGTCCCTCCGTCCCGGTCCGACAGGCCGAAAACAACGGGGGGGACGGAGACGGAGGATGTTGAAGGAACCGCGGAGACGGACAGATAGAGATAGATAAATAGGAGGTGGCATAATGAGTCCCTGTGCTGGCGCTGCAGCAGCCGGGTGACCTCACCCTGTAGTAACCATGGCAACCCAGCCTGCCAACAGCACTCAACTCTTGTTCCCGTACAAAGCTTGTTTTTTTTTCTTCTCCCCCCTCCTTCAGCCGGTGGCCTCCAGAGATGATAGGAAGAAAAAAAAAAGGGGGCGTACAGTGTGTGTGTGTGTGTGTGTGTGTGAGATGGGTCACTGCTAGGCGGGTCTTTGTTGGTGTTGGTGGACGTCCAACATGGAGGAGGAAGAGGAGGTCAGAGCCACGCAACCACCTCGGGTGTTGCACTTTGCGACTCGTAACTCTTTGCTCTTCCTCGTTTTGTTTGCGATGGTGGCTTTTTTCAATGCGACTTCCCTGATAATCGATTTAAAAAAAAAAAACAACATCTGCGCGCAGCTTCTCGAACCTCCGGCGACGCGCAGGCCGTTACGATATGGATACGGGAGTCTGGGAATCCATTTGGCTGACGAAACCGGGCCTCACGCCGCTATTATCCATTCATCTGTCTGGCTTCCTGCCTCTTGTCACGGAGATGTGAAGCAGAGCTTCGGGTGAAGGTGTAATAATGGCCTGCAGGCTCCGGGGGTCAAGATGGCGCCCGTCACTGATGGAGCACGCTCGGTAGCTTTGAGAAAAACTGAGAAGGACGACGCTAATATACGACGGGGATATTAGGAAACAGCTAGAGGATGCAGCCAGTCGTGACACACACACACGCACACACACTGGTGTGCTAGCCGGTCAAACTCCGCGCTGTGCCTTCTGCATTTAAATGGAGGTGACAGGAAAGTGAATCCTCCTGTTTTGGTTGCAGGTTCTACGAGCTGAATCACCCGTTTTCGACACGCTCCGACAACAGACCATAATATTTTACCAGCTTTAACGCTAATAACGAGTCGCATTAAGAGCTGAATGTTAACGGCTATCATCATTAGCCTTTTTATGCAGCCGTTAAAGGTCAGGGATCTGGATGGCGTTTGGGTCGTCTCACCCCCTCCCGACCCCCCGTGAACCCCCCCCCCCCCCCCGCCGCCGCCACCGCCGCCGGCGTCTGCTCGGGTTGAACGATCCTGCTGCAGCCGGAATCATCGCCGGCCGTCATCCCGGCCTGCTATTAATAGCGGCTGTGGCGCTTCCGTCACTCTTTCGGCGGCGCCGGCGGGCGGGGGGGGGGGCTTGAACAAAGAGGTGGGGGCTTCCAGAGCAGGTGAAGAGAAGAAGGGGGGATGACGCTCGGCCAGACCGACGTCACGACGTGACGTCGGCCGCGAACGCAGGCCTGTTGCTAGCCAACGGACGTCCTTTTTATCTCCGATTGCGATCCTTCTCCCCCGACGGCGTGCACGTTCTCACCTTAAGGTCCCGATGCACGATGTCATGCTGGTGGATGTGACTGACGCTCTCCAGGATCTGATTGATGCAGTGGCTGCAGAAGATACCAGACATTTATCCACCGCAGCGGCAAACATTAGAAACGGCAGCGGAGCCGTCGGTTCGGCCGAGATCCAAGCCGCCGCTTGGGGATTTTTATTTTATTTTTTTTGTTTTGCTTGGAGTTATAAGTCCAGGTCGGATTGAGGATCGAGCGGGTGGAGCGTTTGACACCGACATGGACGCCGCCGTCCGTGCCGTGAAGTGGCGGTTAAAATCAGTCAGACGCGCTGCCCAAAATTAGGTAGCATTTCGGAAAACAGGTTTTCTTTGAAACTATTTTGGAATTTTAAATCAAACACATCTGAACCACTTCCCCTTGAAAAGAAAATCCATTCTATTTGATTATTTTTATGAATTTATTTTGTTAAATTTTATTTTAAAATTTTACAATTTTATTGTATATGTATGTAATTTTCTATTTTTTTTTTAATTTATTTCTATTTATCTATGCATATGTGTAAAAAGTAAACAAAAACCAAGACCAGGGGTCTGCAACGTTTTCTGGTCGTTTTTTTTTTTTTTTTTGCCTTTACGCTATGTATAACCAAAATATGTGATGCATTTTTTTAAATAACTGAACAACCGCAAAAACAAGCCTTAGATGTCTGATGCTACAAAACATTTTCTACTCTGAAAAAAGACATTGGGTTGTAGGTTACTTTTAAGCAAAATACTCAATACTGTATTTATTAAAAATAGCAGAGCCTAAATTATTATCAAACCAAAAATGCCGTCTCTGTGTGCTATCATCCTTTTACTGGTGGGTTCAGAAAGAGCGAGAAAAATATTTTAACACATTTTATTTAGATGTTACGAGATCTCCCTAATTTTCAGATTTACAATTTACAAAAATGAACAAACTAAATTAAAATACATTTTAATGAAATACTCAAAAGCCGCCGGGAGCCGCATCAGCGGGATCAAAAAGCCGCGGGTTGCCGACCCCGGCCGTACGTAGAAACACCGACGAGCGAGACACGACTGAGTTTTAACAAAGAAAAACGAAATCAAATAAAGAATCCGAATAAAGCGGCAGTTCCATTGTAGTGAGGCAAAGTGTGCGAGCCAAGTTTAGCAACACATAGTAGCATTCTAGCAAGTGTGTAGCGAGTAATGCCGGGTTTATACCTTGCAATTTTCACAGTTCGGAGGAGGATCTTAATAAAGAGTCTTACTGAAGAGGCTAATTTATGGATTTTTTGGGGGGGGCTGACAAGCTTCGTGCCGCCGAAACATTTAGCCTCGTGACATCGGACCGATGAAATTACAGTGAAATTCTGAAGCCGGTCAATTCCGACACCGATGAAGACGACTAACGGTTTTTAGCGCGCAGGACAAAGACCGAGATAGCGATCAGCTGGAGTAGGACCAAGCGGGGACGGAAAATGGATGGATTTTCTTGTGTTATTTATGATTAATCTTTTTAATCAGCCGTGTTACAGGCATTTCCAGTATTTGTGGATGTTACCGGTATGTTTTTAATGAAAAGTTGAAAAAAATGTTTCTGTGTAACAACTTTCTTTATAAATATCTCATGTTTCAACGTGGACACTTAGACAAGTGCGGCCTTTATATGTACACATATATGTATTTAGTTATTTTTAGCCGGTGCTGCTTATATTCAGGCGCGCTCGAAAATCACGAAATGACGGTAATTGTAGTTCTCCTCAAGTCTTTTCCAAAGTCTCAAGGTGTGGCATCCTCTGTTTTTTGTCAAATCTAGGCTGAGACTTAAAACTCTAAAAAAAACTAGTCTTTAAATGTGAGATGATAGTTTTACACAAGTCCCTTCCAAATTTTACAGTCTGACGGTATAAAGTACATTTTTCTCATTTAAAAATGGAACAAACAAAAAGCTGGAACGGATTAACAACAATTCAGTTAATTGTATTTTGATATACGAGCAAATTAAACTCCTAAGTCAAGGTACGAGTGTATCTTATTATTCTGATTTCACCAAACCAGGGCCGCTGTGCATTTATTCTGTTTAAACAACCGGTTTACATCGTAGACCGTGACGACGCTTCATATTTGAGGGGGGAAAAAAAGTAATATTTGATGTGAGCCGATATATTGCTTAGCCGCGGTCGTCTCGGCGCTCCGAGGTCGGCCCTGAGGTGGGGGGGTGGGATGCTGAGACAGGCGGCGGGGAGACGGGAAAGACAGCCAGAGTCAAAATATGTCAAATCAACGGCGTTGTTGTGGCGAATACATTACATAAGCGTGTCCTTAACTCGCACCGTTCCCGCACCCGATTAAAGTCACCTTCGCTTCCCTTCGCTCAATTCGGACCTGACATTTTCAGAGGTGATGCCGGGGTCGGCAGCAGGAGCGCCGTGCCCGCGGACGCTCCGAAAAAGTGAAAAAAAAAAAAAAAAAATTAGAACCCGTAGCTAATGTGAGGATTAGAAGCGTCATTTCTGTTAGCTCAGCCGCCGCGGCCCGGCGGCGGAAACGCTGACAACGGCGACTTCTTCCTGAGCCCGAAGTAAAATTCCCCCGAAAACGCGTTACTTATTGATGAAACGGACGTCATGTGACTGAAAATGAAGAAAAAAAAAAAAAAATCCTCGAGGCGACGGACGGATATTTCGAGCCGCGTTTCCCTTTTGATAAGAAAAAGAAATAAAAATGGACGTGGACGTCATACCTGGCGTCCGCCTCGCTGTAATATTCTCTGGCAACAATGTCCTCAAACAGCTCTCCACCAGTGACGCTGAATAAACACACACACACACACACACACACACACAGAAGAAATACTGTTATCCTTCTGTTTCGGCTCTGGGACAAACAAACAGACGAGGATCCAGGCAACATTTGGGTGGCAACCCTCAAAACAAACCTGTATGTGTGTTATGTGTGTGTGGTGTGTGTGTGTGTGTGTGTGTGTGTGTGTGTGTACTCACAGGTCAAACACTAGGTAATGGAAGCCTTCTTCTGAGATGCTGTCATGGAGTCGGACTGGGGAGAGGGGAAAAGAAAGGAGACCTTCAGCCGGAGATGTGAGGAGAACCCCTGAAGGAATCTTCTCGGAAAACTCGTCTCGGTTTTTACGAACTTATTTCTGCTCGCGATACGTGAACGGATGCTCGAGCGTTCTGCGCAACACTGCCCCCCGAAGGGTCCTAGTGGTACTGCACTGTTTGGCGCCGCGTCGGCCAGATCTCCGAAGAAAACCGACGGGATAAAGCAAGAAGTGAACGGTCGGAAAGCACAAATTAGCTTCATAAACCTTTTGAATTGAATACATCAGTCCCGGTTATTTGTGTTCGGATTTCACTTTTATTAGAACGCATATAGATGTCAATGAAAAAACGCGTCTTTTAGCGAAGAGTTATAGAAAATGGATTTTCTCTGTGATTTGGAGCGTTTTTTCTTTTCAGCGTTTCAAGCGTTTCTCAGGAGAGCGACTTTCAGAGGCCCTCCAGGAGTCGAGTTTTGTGTTTTTTTTCCCTCCGAATTAAAGCAATAAATAAAGAAGCGGGACGTTGACCGAGCGCAGCTGCTCCTGCAGCGGAGGCTAGATTCACGTCCGACGTCCCAGCCTCACAGGGGACCAACGGAGATATTAAAAAGAAAAAAAAAAAAACAGTCTCGCATGAAAAATAGGCGTGGAGGCGGGCGTGCAGGAGAAAAACATTCCCAGGTACGGTGATGGTATTGAGACGATAAATACTGCAGCCTCCAGCTCGCCGGCCTCACGTCGGAACTTCATATTCCGCGACATTTATTGACCTAATAATGTGCCAGACGGCGGAGCAAAGCCGGCCGCCGGGTTCCTCGGGGTTTGTTTCTCCGGCAGCAGACGGGCCGTGAGTCACGGCCGGAAAGCCTTCGGAACGGAGGCGGTGCGCACAAAGGTCAAATGAACGTAGGTTTATGAAGGAGGGGCTGATTATATTGTATTGTAATTTTTCCGAACAAAAAGGGTCTACTCTGCTTTTCGATTTCCGTTATCACCTTCAGAAATGTCTCCTGGGTGTTTTGTGATAAAACATGGTGGACTCACAGCCGAGCATTTGGCCGAGTAAAGCCAGGCACAGAAATATTATATATATATATAATATTAATATAATATAATATAATATAATATATATATAATATTGATATAATATTATATTATATATATATATATATATATATATATATATATTAAAGCAATAATTATATATATATATATATAGATAGATAGATAGATAAATATATATATAGATATAGATATAGATATAGATGTGTGAGTTTCTTATTCCCAATAGTCATTTTTTTATATAACTGAACAAGATTTGTGGCCTTTTTTTCTCCCCAAAAAGCTGTTACTTTGTTCTTAAAGTCCTCCTTATTGTCCTCAGTGTATCCTATTTATTACATCCTACATTGATTTTAGAGGGACAGCAGTATCTAGCACCTGCCAGCTAACAAACACCCCCTTCAGGTGAGGCACAGTATTCTCTGCCTCACCTCTTGACTTTTCTCTACTATCTGCAAGAATAACTTTATCATAAACTTACGCTAAAGACATTACACAGCTTGTAGAAGGTCATGGTGTATAAAACAAAATAAACAGCTTTCGATAAACATTCTATAGGCGAAATGCTGAGAAACATAAACGATCCCGTGCCACACAGCCCAGTTTGTGAGGGACTGTGTGTATATTTGATCATGAAATGCATGAATTCAGCAATTTGTCCTTGAGCTATTTTAAACCATGATTCGAATCGTATAGAAAACACACTTAAAAATCAGATCAGTAGAAAGATGTTGATATTCATCTTGGCTTATCACAGTTTTTTTCATAATGACTGGTAAGGCAGAGCCTAACGTGCCTCCCCTGACCGCAGGTCACTGATATATATATATATATAATATATATATATGTGTATATGTATAGAGAGAGAGAGAGAGAGAGAGAGAGAGAGAGAGAGATGACTGTTTATTTTCACCAGCTGCACATCAAATTGGATTTTTCTACATTCGCTTTCATGCGCTAGTGTTATTTTTTGGGAAACTCCGTGCGTAAATATTTTTTATCTCATTTTATCTTTACTACATGTTTTTTATGTCCTAGATCATGATTTTGTGACATGAGTGACATAAGTACAGTGCTGACAGTAAAAAATAAATATATATACATATAATTATAAATTGTATGTTTTTTAAAATAATAATAAATATATAATATATTTTTATATATATAAAATTTATAATTAATTTCTACAAATATTTCTAAATGACATACTATACTTATATTCAAAATATATTCATAAGTAATAATGTATATAAAATACATATAATATTTATATGTATGTATTTATTTATTATGTAAATACTTTATATTTTCTCCTACAAGTTGCAATCAAAACAGTAAAACTGGAGCTCCTCCGTAACCACAGAGGAGCTCCAGCAGCGACAGAATCTGTTATTAAAGAACCAGACAATGCAAACTAGGTTGTCTTTACTTGCACTAACAGTACAATTCATTCATTATTTTTGGCACTTCTCCTGCACTCAGGGTTGCAGGGCTGCTGAAGCCCATCCCAGCGGGCTCATTGAGCGAGAAGTTCTCCTTGGGTCAATCCCGGGGTCAAGTTTAGAGACAGACAACCATATGGAGATGCAACCGTTCACTCTTTCCTACATCATATGGTGATAGACAACAACATCCGGGCAATTTAGTGTCTCCAATGAACCTCCTGCATGGTTTAGGCTTGTGGGAGGAACCCGGTGAACCTGGAGGAACCCCACGCAGACACAGGGAGAGCATTGAGTCTCTGCATTGAGTCTCTCTTCTGGTTGTGAGGCGGAAGAAGCGCTTACCACCACGCCGCTGCACTTCCCCTCTAAAATGTACCTCCTTTCTCGACCCCACGCTTGATTTGGATTCATCGAACTAACCCGAGCGGTCGGTCAGTGAAGACAACTCACCGATGTTGGGGTGTTTGAGCAAACGGCAGATTCTCGCCTCGCGCTCCAGCTTCTGGTGGTCTGAGGGAGACAGAAAAACAAAAAGAGAAGAGACAATGAAGCGCTGGCCGTAAAAGCATTTTCAAAATAAAAGCTAGGAAGTAGCACCACGGATGAACCTGACCCGGGCAGATGGAGGTTATGATGAACGCCTTAAAAGATTAGCTTGACATTGTGCCGTTGATCGGTTTCACGGATCCTCGAGGTTTCCTGAGCTGACGACGACCCTATTTTTGAAAACTCCCGAAGTCCGATAGCTTCATTTGTAAGGCCCAAATTGAGATTCATGCATTCATTCATTCATTATCTATACCGCCCTCTCATACGTCTACTCACCCTCTCATCCACATGTCAAACAGAAATCCAATTAATCTCCAAGTTGGTAAAATGTTACTTTTTCAACGGGACTTTCAGGAAAAGGAACTTTATTTTTCTGCGCAGCCTTGCAACGGAATCACCGGCTGCAATAAATAATAGATGACTTGTTGAATTTTTCCAAGGCAAAAAATATTTACAGCCATTAAAGCTTAATAACAAGCTTTGAGATGCACATGGATACACTAAAACCCATTTAGTTTCCGTCTCCCCTCTCGGCCCGCTTGTTTTTTTCCTCCAAACCGGACATAACGCGTCCATCAAGAAGCACCAGATGAACGTGGACCACAAAGAAAAGGAAGATGAGGAAGACACCCGGCTTCATTAGCTCACACGAGTGGACAGCAGGGTGGACTGCGGTATAGTGAGCGCACGCACACACACACACACACACACACACAGGCACACACACACACACACACACACAAACGTTTTGCACTTAGCGAAATTAGTCTTGAGTCCAACCTTAATATAATCATTGTCCAGTTAATGATTCTAATGGCGAGGATGGGTGAGTGAGTATGTGTGTGTGTGTGTGTGTGTGTGTGTGTGTGTGTATTTAACGAAGGCAGACCGGTTCTCGGACACGCAGAAGATGTGCTGGACGTGAGCTGCCCAGCCGCCGCCACCCTGGTGGACAGATGTGCAGCTCACATGGAGGCACAAACATCTGTGCAGCTTCATTTTATGTTTTTTTTTTAGGTGCGCGCCAGCGATGGAGTGACTCCGGACGTCCCTAATCCTCGGATCCCGGCCCAGGAGGGGGTTTTTAAACCAGCAAAATTATCTACACCCTCTGTTGTTGACGCTTTTGAGCGTCCTTATCGCATCCTATCTGCAAGGGTGAGGAGCACATCCCAAATGAAGGATATACTCATGCAGAAGCACGGCAGTCTGAGTATCTCCAAGAAAAGGTGACTTGGACTCCAACCTGAAATGATCCAGTTGCCATTTGAGGTCTCCATTCTGACTTGAGCTGGATGTGGAGGCTTCAGGAGGGTTAAGGTTAGTGGAGCCGCTGTGCTCTAAACCCAGAGATGGACCGAACTGACGTGGTGCTACCAGGAAGGCTGACTGAAGGATTACCTCATCGTGTCAGAAAAATAATTTGCAACCGGACACACACACACACACACACGCCAAACTATTTTCTTTAAATTTTTTAACAAGTATTTTCAATCAATATTGAATTTAGAAACTCCTTATTTTTTACATTTGTTTAATTTTGTCTGGATTATCGTCTGTTTTCGGACTATACGTCGCTCCGGATAATAAGTCGCACCAGCCAAAAATGCATAATAAGGAACAAAAAAAACATATACAAGTCGCACTGGAGTATAAGTTGCATTTTTGGGGGGAAATTTATTTGATAAAATCCGACCCCCAGAATAGACGTTTCATCTTGAAAGGCAATTTGAAATAAAAATAGAATAGAGAACAACAGGCTGAATAAGTATAGCCTAATATAGCCAATAAAACGCATAAACAACGAACTGAGAGCGTGCCTGGTAGGCTATGTTAACGTAAAATATTATGATAAGAGTCATTCAAATAACTATCATTTATATTCATCTCCTTGGCAGACGCAACTGTTCTGTTGACAAGCCTCTCCCGGCAGCACGTTGTTCAAACATCCAAGTGTGACCTCGTTCCCCGAGCCGCGGCCAGCTAGCTTTTAGCCAGCGATTAGCTTTTTAAGTTTTCTTCATTTCAGTAAGAGTAACCTCCGTTTTTCCCCACTAACTTCAAACTTTCATTCTGCTGCTTGATTGCCGTTTTCGGCTGCATATTTCACTACTTCCGGCTTGTAACCTGCAGAATATGATTTTTCTTATCCGTGCCATTTTTGTTCAGCCCTTCTCAGTTGTTTTTATAAGTTACCGCGAATGTTGAAATGATCAGTTTTCATCGGTACAGAAGTCGCTGGTAGCTTCTTTTTTCACAACGCACTTCTGCCATGACCCGCCCCCACTGAATTTTGATTGGTTTGCGTGTGTGTGTGAGTGACAATCACTGATACACTAAAGACACACACGCAGACACAGACACACACACATCAGAGCAAGAGAGCTCAATAATAACACACATAAGTTGCTGCAGAGTATAAGTCGCACCCCCGGCCAAACTATGAAAAAAACTGGGACTTATAGTCCGAAAAATACGGTACATACAAAATAATGTCGGTACATTTATATGGCCGTTAATGGATTTAAAGTTGAAATAAAATGCCCCAAAAATTGAATTGAGTTGCTATTTTCATTTTGTTCAATTTACATGATACCTCATTGGACCACGTATAAAAATGAAATAAGAAATGTGGTAGTAGTTATGCGGTGGTTTGAGCATCCCTCACTGCATCAAACCCATTTGTTCTTCTTGCGTTCGCAGGTGTGAACAGATCTTTTTCTATCTAGTCTTCTCCGTCTAAAGCGGCGGGTTTGATCGAGCCCCAGGGCTTCAGCGGGGGTCAACACACACACCCGACTCATATAACTCGTGACGACACACCCCGCTCGGCCATCACTGGCTGCGGGTGATCACGCTACATAGCTTGCCCTCTCTGTGCTGTGCTGCAGGGATTTTGGAGCGCTCAGGAGTCAACTTGTGACCGTCATGTGATTTATTTCTTCATATTTGAATCCCTTCATACTAATTATGTTGAGCAAAAAAGAAAGTGGTCGGACGAATACATACAATATGGATTCACATGTGTAACGGAACGTGTTGAGCCTCCTGACTTTACGCTAAGTTGAGCAACTGTAGTCTAGCACTTCCTTACTCCTTCCTATTCATTGTTATGTTTTTGTTTTTGTGTGAAAATCATGTTTTGCTGGTTCTGTTTTTCAAATAATGTGATGTTGATACACGGTTCATTTTGTGCACCAGTAAAAACATATACCTATGTCTTAAATTAAAAAAAAAAAATCTTTATTTTTCCAATAAGGGTTCGGTTAATGCGCGTATGAAACTGGTGGGCTTCAGGACCTCCAACACGGTTAAGAACCGCTGGTCTAAAGTAAGTTCAGAGCTCCAAACACACTGGAGGAAACTCCTTGACCGACACGTGCCTCTTCCGATCTACAACCGCTTTCAGACAGAAGAATTCTAAGAAGTGTCCAGGTCCAATTGGATTCCAGGAAATAGCCTCATCCGTGGGTAAGCTTGTCCTTTCGCAATCCTCGATCTAGGAGTCTGCGACGTGCGCCCGAAGCTCCACACAAACCACCGAAGAAGAAGAAGAAGAAGAAGAAGAAGAAGAAGAAGAAGAAGAAGAAGAAGAAGAAGAAGAAGAAGAAGAAGGAGGAGAAGAAGAAACAGCGATCATGAAATAATAACCATTGACTTTCAAACGGTACTGCTCTGCCGCATTAAGAACCTCGTTAGCCGTTAGCTAACCCCGCACTTATTTTGATCCAAAATGTTGATGTTCCTCTGCGCGCCATGGAAACCCCTCAAGGGGGAACAGGCCAGAGGAGCTCACGCATCTTCATCACTCCATTTCTCGCTGCTCTTGTCCAGTTTTTCACAAGAAAGCTAGTGATCACAGCAGTTCTGCTCTGCAAAAAGTATCTGATAATGGGCGTGGCTTATGAGTTCCACCAAAAACCGAGCATCTATGGAACTGTGAAAAGACCTCGCCTCGGGTCAATGGTCCCTGGATCCTCTGCGAAGAATTATTAAGAATAAACCAAACAATAACCTGGTGCATGGCAATGTTGAGGGAACTGAGAAAAGTTCAGCAAAAAGGGAGAGGAGAGTTCCTTCAAACAGAGTCACTGTGTTTGGACCTCGTAAAAATCAAGGAATTGAAGTCGGACGCGACCAGAAACAGGAAGAAGAATCGCGGGACCTCCCGGTGAACTCGGAAGTAACCTGGAGGTTAAACAAGGCTTGAGATTGCCGGAATCCCCTCGACAGGCCAGAAAAACAACCGGCAGGAGACGCCAATAGGAAACACTTTCTTCCTCTTCTGTAAAAACACAGCAAGGCCTTCAGGAGCGGTGGAAAAAAAAAAATCATTTCCAAGACTGCCATTGATACGTGTTCTGACCGCAGATAGGGAGAGTTTAAAAATATGCGGGCGATCAATTATATTGGATCACTTCTTGGTCTTCTATACGGGCTTTGCCCAGACAAAGCTGAAAGACGACAGATAGAGAATTTAAAACCTGACGGTCAAGTTATTCAAACGGTCCTCGTCTTGGCGGAAGTTTGGTAACAAACTGTCCGGGTCGTTTTCGTCTAACCCTGCGGGCGGATGGACAAACACGACCTTCAAGACGGTTATTATGTAAAACAAAAGAACGTCAGCGAGCCGTAGCCTCGGGGGCCACCAAGGACAAGACAATGAACCCAACCAGATGCCGCTGATGGTCTGGTTAGCGCCTAGCATTGATGCGCTATATAAGTGGAAAACATCTGAACGTGTCAGGAGTAACAACCACGTTGTTGCAGAGGAGAAGACGGTACGAAGGACTGGAGGCAGCAGAGATAAAGATGTGGAGGTTCCTCTTTCTGGAGCAGAAAGTTAGATGGAGGCAGGTGATTGGCTGGAGTGGTGGGTGTTTAAAATAAACGTCCAGTGACGTGCGGTGATGATCATGGCTGGTGAGGCGGTGACTTCATCACAATAAGATTTGCAAACATATGAACCCTACAGAGTAGCTTATTCACCATTTGATTGGCAGCAGTTAAAATCCGTTGAAAAAATGTTTACAATCTATTATCGGCTATCTTCCCCTACCATGAGGCAGAAGAACTGCGTGCCTCAGTTGGTGGCCGTTGGCAGCTGTTTAATGAGTGCTCGGCACAGTAAAGTAGTAGTTGTTGACAAAAAAAAAACACTGTACATTGGAACTGTAGCTCATATAGCAAAAGTGTTTCAACAATTTAATAGTGACACACACAGAGACAGCAATCCGGTCTTACTGCAGAGCATGCCAGCAGTCAGCCGTCATTGCGCAATCTACGTTGAGGCTCAACAGTCCGCTGCCTCACCACACCTCTCTTCTCAGTATTTGAACAGTAAATGTGAGAATCCGGTGATTAATAAATACCTATAAATACCTTTATAGTGCAAATCACTGATAAATAGAACCATTTAATTCTGTTTTTCTGTCCCAGATTGGCACGTGAGGCACGGCCTCTCCTGCCTCCCCTGACTGCACGTCACTGTTCATGTCTATCATGCCATAATACTTTATGGAGAATATTAGCGTTTTGTCCGACAGGGTCTGAAGCCATCAAATTTGTGAGCGGGTTTGGACCGGAGTCTAGGTGGGTCAAAATATCAAGTCAGTCAAGAAAAGAGGTTAGCGTGTATTTTAACGGCAGCTATCATCTTCAAGGGGTGCTGTTGAGCCCCTTCCACGTAAGGAGAAAAAAAAAATCGATTTCATCGGAGCGTTCCTGCCTTCCCGACCTGCCCGGGCCACCGACGGGTAAAGACATGGAAGGGATTCCACCCCATGGGTCTAAGCCAATCGGGTGCGGCGTTCAATCCCTGTTTGGGCTTCAGGGCCCAAAACGCAACAAAAGCGCCGTTCCCAGGTTTGAATCTGACCGACCGTCGTGTTCACAGGACGATGAATCAAAGCTTTTCGCAGACATTCCAAAACCTCCGTCTCAGAACTATAAATGGACTATTTTGGCGGACGGTATTCTTAGAACTTGGCTCTGCCTGCGAAAAATGGGGCTATTTTTCAACGCTGGCCCACGATGATGGATTTATTAGCAGACAGCGTTGGCAGGCGGCTCCTCAGATACGCTAGAAAGTGGAGGGGTTGAAACGGAGAGATGAGAGAGCGAGGAAGAGGCTTCTGAGAGGCCGTCGGCGGAGGTACGAGAACAGAAGTCGATCCGTGTCAAACGCGAGAGGTTCTTACCCAACAATTACGGGTCAACAGGAGGCCGTTAGAAGTTCTGACGGCGGGGCGGCTTTAGAAGGCCCTGCTCGTCCCGGGTGGATCAGTGAATTCCGAATCCTCCACGGACTGACTTTGCAAGATTTGACTTCACATGTGATCCAAGCCAATGGCTAATGGAGTGACTTAAGTCAGATTTTATCAATATGGCGCCAAATCACAACGCCGTGTCTGATGATCCAAGTGGAGCCGGTCTGGACCATGTTCTTTAAGATCATTAACAGGAACCCGATGCCTTTTGTAGCCGGCAGAAACTTTGATTCCTGCTCAATATGAGCGACCTTCTGCCTGGAACAGTAGGGGTGAGTTACAGAGCGATCAGCTGGAGTAGGACAAAGCGAGGATAGAAAATGAATGGATGGATGGACTTTTCCTCGTGTTCTTAATTATTAATCTGTTTCATCAGCCGTATTATAGGCACCGGTTGGGAAAAAAAGCATTTTCAGTACATATTTGTGGATCTTACTTGTATATATTTAATGAAAAGTAAAAAAAATGTTACATCTTTCTATGTAAATATCTCATGATGCAACATGGACACCTGCGGATTCAAGACAAGTGCGGCCTTTATATGTACACTTATATTCATTTAGTTATTTTTAGCCGGCGCGGCTTATATTCAGGCGCGCCCAATAGTCCGAAAATGACGGTAATGATACAAGAAGCACTAACAGTTCAATGCAAGCGGCTGAAATGAAACAACAGCGGCCCGCAACATCTCAACAGGAAGCATCTTGTAACTGCAGAACGTCACAATTTTTGATTCTGGACCCTCAGACAGTGCAGCTCCAGAAATAAATAAATCAATAAAGCTAAGATGTTTTGGATACAAGCTGCATAGTAACCTATCCAGATGACAAGGCGTAAACATTGTAACCATTTAAGGTAAACTGTTGTAGCGTTTGTGACATTGGGTCATGTCGTTATCGGAGGGGTCTGTAATGGAAAATACACACCGAGCGAAATGTAAAGAAACTCCCAGGCAGCTTCTTCTCCGTTTCATAGCATTTCTTGAGTTCTTGTTTTTAGGGGACAAATTGCCAGCCCCACCCACGCACTCACTCACACACACACACACACACACACACACGCACGCACTCACACCCCTTTTACAAGCGTTCCAGAGATGATGCTGTGATATCATAGTGTCTGTGGTGGAGAGTGGACACACACACATGCACAGCACTTAGCCCAATTGGATTGAGTGATGGCCAACGGCGTGGCACATCATCATATTTATTTATATCTGGCCATCCCCTTATTATTATCTCATCTCGGGGAGATTTGAACAGACGGCTCCAGCGGATGAGTGGATGGATAGATGGCTTCTCCCGGCCCGCCTCGGCCGGGCCGGAAAAGAAAAAACAAAAAAAAAACGTCCAGACGCCTCGTGTACATTAATTACCTCTTGCCCGCAAGGAGACAGACAATACCTTATAGCAGATGTCAGCAAACCGAGCGGGGAGTAAACACAGCAGCCGGAAACCACTTTAACAAGTTGACTTTTGCATTACGTTATACTGTTCGCTCAGAGAGGGCCAGTACCCTGCTGGCGGTGGCACTTCTTTACCCTGCTCTCTGGCACGAGATGATTTTTCTTAATTTATGCATAAAGTCGCAGAAGGGATTCACGCGACCTTTGCGATGCACGAGTTTGCTCTTCCGCGTTTACTTTGTGGTGAAACGTTACGGGTAAATAGCCGCCAGGTCTGAATTCTGAAGCCAAGCCGCTTCGGACAAGATTCCGGCTTGAAGCTTGGTTCCTGAAAGTAGCCTCCTCCAGGGGGAGCTTTTAAGCTTTGCTTTCCCAGTTTGGTGCGCGGCAAGCTTCTGCGAGGTGCACCTTCGGCTCTACACTAAAACAAACCACCGAAGAAGAAGAGGAAGACGACACGGACAACCTGGAGGTGGAAGCTGCCGCAGGGTTCATGGAAGAATAACCGTAGGCTACCAGACGGTTGAAGGGTTTTATCTTCTCCCTGCACTCCTTCTCCGTGTGAAGAACCCCGCCGTAAGCTAACTTATTTTTGCCCAAAAGCTGATGTTCCCCTGCGAGTCCCTCAGAGGCCAAACACACCAGAAGGACCTCCTCGTCAGCCCCTTTCTCGCTGTCCACTTTGTCCCAAGAAAACAGCTGACGGTTTTTAAAAAGTGCCGCTCCGCAGGCCTCAAGATGTATCTGCGAATGGGCTTCATATGAGTTCCTGTGGAACCGTAAACAGACGTAGGAGCTAAAGTGGTTCTAGGAACTGTGGTCCCTACAGTCCTAATACATGGAGAAGCGGACGACTTCCTGGAAAGGCTTTAGGAACTGCAAAAAGTTACTACAGTGAGGAGAGACAAAAACAAAAAGCCCTTTCCTTCAAAAATCCTCATTTTCAATCCTAATGATTAACAAGTAGAAATAAAAAAAACAACAAAATACCGAAGAGACATCGGAATCTTTCTATTTTTTTTTCCCTCGAGGAGCTGAGACACTCGCCGTCCTCTGAGGCTACAAAAGGATCCAGGAACCACAAAGAGAAAAATATCATGCAAATTGCTCATTGGTGCTCAGAAAACTAAGAGTGACTCATAGGACTGCTGCTTTCTTATTAACCGTCTCATTCTTTATCCGAAATTTGGCAGATCGCCGGCAAGACGATGCGGTCACAAAAGCTGAATGGGAGCAGTCGGTTCAAGTCGCTGACTTCCATTTCCCGATTGATATTTGTCCGAAAAATGTCCAAGAACGGGATTCATGGCGCTGCCGCTAGAGGCTTTATCATGAGCGCATTGACTGTTTAAAAAGTTTGATTATCCCTGTAAGATACCTCTCTGAAGTCCTCCACACGAAGATGACACAATGCTGACAAGATATTACGAGGATTACTTCGGAGGGGTGAAGCGGAAAACCCCTTTCCTAGTGCTTAACTCCCTGGAAAGGGATAACAGATTGCATGCCGAAGTCAATCACCTCTCCCGGTTGCCCCGACTTTACCTCGAAAGCGGCCCATAAACCAAGCTAGCACCGTATCTGTATCAACCAAGCTAGCATCCGGCTGAGCACCAGCAGGAGCTGCCCAGATCCCATTTGACCTTGCACCGGTAGGAACAGCTCCATAACCATACAACCTGGCAGTGGCAGGAGCGGCAAAGCTACCATCTGGCCTAGCACCAGCAGGAACAGCACCAACAGAAGCTACCATCGGGTCTAGCACCAGCAGGAACAGCACCAACAGAAGCTACCATCAGGTCTAGCACCAGCAGGAACAGCACCAACAGAAGCTACCATCAGGTCTAGCACCAGCAGGAACAGCACCAACAGAAGCTACCATCAGTTCTAGCACCAGCAGGAACAGCACCAACAGAAGCTACCATCAGGTCTAGCACCAGCAGGAACAGCACCAACAGAAGCTACCATCAGGTCTAGCACCAGCAGGAACAGCACCAACAGAAGCTACCATCAGGTCTAGCACCAGCAGGAACAGCACCAACAGAAGCTACCATCAGGTCTAGCACCAGCAGGAACAGCACCAACAGAAGCTACCATCAGGTCTAGCACCAGCAGGAACAGCACCAACAGAAGCTACCATCGGGTCTAGCACCAGCAGGAACAGCACGGATTCCATTGGGACAAGCACCAACAGAAGCTACCATCGGTACTAGTACCAGCAGTAGCAAACCAAGCTAGCACCAGGAGAATCTCGACCTGGTGTCCTGGTCCAGGCCTTCATCAGGTCATGCAGAAGGTAAACAAATCGGCAAAGGCAAACAGACGTACACTAAAACCCGTCTCCAGACAGATGACAAAAATACCGAGGTACTCCAAATTGAGAAAACTCGGTATCCGCCGGTGGAGATCCGTGTGATGTTGCTGCTGGAAGGCGGTTCTCGGATCCCCGGCGTGCCAAGTGACGCGTCTGCCTCACATTGTCGCACGCAACAACAAGCCAAGTGTCATCAGCTACCCCGTTACTCAAGATAAGGCAGGTAACCGAGCTACAAAACAGCCCGGCATATTCAATGTCACTCATTAAATCTTCACACCAGTGTGTTTGTGTGTGTGTGTTCACACACGTCTGCTCTTTGTGTGAGGCCACTTCTTCTACTCCACTCTAAGTAGTACATCGAGTATCATCTAACAGCGATAGTGTACTCTAGGTTAGTCTGTTTAAGCATCAAGGACTCTGACGTACATAGTCAAGGGCTTCTAGAGGCTTTATTGGTCATTTTCCTGTGACTGCTATGTTTTTTATCATATTCTAAAGTCACTTCTTGCCAGATTTTAATCCATTCAACCCTCAGGTGTGACCTGTTCTCAGCTTTAAATACATTTGAATCACAAATCCGTTAAGTAAACACCCGTTTCCTGAACTCGCAGGGCGGCCAGCAGGGAGGGACAGCGAACGTCGCTTTACTTTTCGAAGAGTCGTCGCGTCGATATCACGACGTCGGCGAAGTTCCGGGATAATCACGGCAACCATCCTGGCGACAACAAGGTCAGAACGTGGGAGCGAAAAGGGTCTATTTTGGCTCCGCGTTGAGCTGAATGGCAGGAACGTGGCGGAAGTGGAAGCATGAATTATCTGGATCTGCGAGGCTGGGCGGTCCAGAGCCGTGCCGGAGGCCCCGGGAGGCTGAACCTGAGCGCGGCGGTGCTTAGAGGAAGACACCTGCATGACAACGTTTGCTAATCCAGCACTAACGCTAAGCACCGCTGAGGCCAATGGGAACGTCATTAGTGTTGCAGGTGTTGTGTGTGTGTGTGTGTGTGTTTAGGCAGCCTTGCAAGTAGTTATTGATCTGATGAAAATCAAAAAAAAAATGCCCGGCGCGGTGGTGATGAGGATCGTCGCAGGAGCCGAGAACCTTCGCTTCAGGTCTCGCGGAAATCATACGATTCTGTAGATTTTGCGTCCAAAGCGCCGTCCAGCAGCCGCGACCTTCTCGCATCTAATAATAACGGCAATCTGGAGCCAACGCTCTCCTCCCGTGGTATTTTCCCATGATTCTGGTAAACAGGCCGAGGTCCGGGTCTGCGACATCCTCGCAAGAATGTCCTGCAAAATACCAATATGTCCCGCAGCCCCTTTTTCCTCCTTACATGTCGCAGTATCACCAGGGGAATCCACGGATAAAGGATAAACGTCTACGGGCGTCTCGACAACGACGTCTTTTCCAGCTTTTTGAATCACGAGGTGAATTTCGTTGAAGGAAACCAGCCAAACAGCAAAAAAAATACAATTATGCTGGATGGAGACAAAAATATTATTTATATTGAGATTCATTCATTCATACATTCATGTATCCTGCCCATCCTGGACCAATCACAGGGCAGCATTTAGAGGCTTACAACCATTCATTCTCTCATTCATACAAAATGTGAGGATATTTTCTCGGAAATGGAAAATCACCGCTAATCTAATCGATGTTCTTCGTTTTTCCGTTGCATGTTGATGAGAGACGATTAAAAAAATTGTTTAAAAATCACCCCCTGATCCTCATTTTCGCCTGACATTTCAGACTGGCTGTTAGCATTTCAGTACCGAGAGCTACAAGATAAAAAGGAAGCCGGAGCTCCAGACGAGATGATTGGAGGGCAGACTGATTGACGGGAACCTACAGGCCAGCAGAAAGGAAGAAAAAAAAAAAGAGGAAAAGAAAAAAAGAAAACACACACACACACACACACACACACACACAAACACACAAAGACTTTGGGTCAACGATGGCCAGAGCCGACGGGGCTATAAATAGATCCAATCCTCCTGCAGCTTACAGGCCTGAATCACAGTGACCTGGCCAGGCCGGCATCACCGAGCCTGAGGGGCGGGGCCGGAGTGTGAGGGCGAAGGTTCAACGGCGGAACGGCGGTCAGGTCGGAGACGCCCAACGTCTCCGTTCAGTTCACCTGTCAATCATTTGGAACCGGAAGAAACAAGAGTCGCGGTCGTTTTACTCAAGAATGCCACACCTTCGATGCTTCACCGGACGATTCGGATGCGGTTCAGTCACATGATCGATTTTTAATTCATATAAAACAAGTTCGATTGTTGAATTTCCCGTTTCCGGGCGGACGATTATGTTTTAAAATTCAAGTTGCATGATGGGTGAGGGACACGAGCGAGCCCAGCGCAAGCACGGTAAAAAAAAAAAGGAAGATGCAAGATGGCGGAGGAATGAAGCAGCAGCGGCCAAAGCGCAATAAAAAAAAAAATATCGACGCATTTGAAGGCGGATATCTTGAAATTTTTTTTTTTTTTTTCTGAAGTTCCCAGGAGGTTCAACTTGACAAGACCCACGCTATTTGTAGAACTCGCCGCGCAAAAATTTAAATACTTCGGTTACTAAAACGAGGAACCACTTTAGCCGATGGCAAGCTGAGCTAATGTTAGCCTCGGCTAACGACAAAAAAGGAAACAAGCAGCCCAGCCCAACCAAAGATCCACGCGTCCGGAAGACAAGTGAGAGCCTTGAGGAAAACTCAGTGCGCCGGAGCTTTTAATGGCCAAGGATTGAAGGCTTCGTAGCGTCACTAAGAACGCCGGGATTCGCCAGCCGGATAACACCCTGCTTCCGGATGCAACGTTTAATTAAATCACGAAGGCGGTGACGACGCACACACCTACCGACAATAAACATGACTCCCATTTTACTCCTGGACCAAACAAATCACTTCAGAGTTGTTCAAAGGCTCACTTTACTCTAATGTGGTGAAACATTAGCAATACCGAGAATTTCCGGCGTCGACTTTGTAAACAAACGCTATTTATGGTTAAACATCTCAAGGTTTGACACGAGACCAGGTGAGCAGGTGGGTCTTTCAGGACCCCAAACCCGCTCCAACACCCGTACCTTGTTACCGATTAGCTGACTCACTGAGAAAGACCCTTAACATTATCTCGTAAGGTCACTCCGGCAAACAGGACGACAAAAAAACGATGGTGTCACCTCCTCTAAATGTCTTCCTGGAGATCCCAGATGGGGGGGATACAGTTTCTCCCTTATAATCCCCCAAACCCTGGGGGGGGTTTGACACCAAGGGAAGGGAGGAGGCGTCGCGCTCGGGCTTCATCATGTTGCAGTAACACACCTCGCTAAGTGTCAAGGTGGAATGCAGTTATTTTGGGGGTCCTGACCTTTGCCTGAAGGGCGTCTTGCATTTCTTGCAACCGAAAGAAAAAAAAAAACCAAAGGGGAAAAATAACCGTCGTGAAGGAGAACGGCGTGTTTTTTAACCCCTCGCCTCGAGGGCGCGGGATTCGCCAGATGAAGATCCCCCGTCTGACACGAGCCCTCACAAGGTACTTTGACACTCCCAGACTGGATATTTATATAAATTTAAAACCAAACTTTCGGTCAAAACAAAGAGAAGCTGCTTCTCGAGGTGACCAGCGGAGGTTCATCAGCATTCAGAGACCCCTGTCTCTTCTGGCGGCAGGTCGACTGTGTTTACGAATGGAAAGAGGCGTGACGCGCTCGCTCACGACACGCACACACACACACACACACACGTGAGATGGATTTACTGCTGACACACGGGCCTGCCAGCCAGCGTGGGTTCTGTCAGTGTTGTTGTGGGATAATCAAGGAACATGCTGGAGTACACAGAGACGGAGCTGGAAGGGCTTGTCGTTGCTGGAATGAATTAAAATTGGCCACATTGCTGATTTCTTTTCAGGGTTTCACACACACACACACACACACACACACACAAAGACACACACTTCTCGGGGCGTCTCTCTGAAGGGAAAGAGGTATAAATATCAAACATGTCGAAGCCAAACGAAATCCCGGTGTAAAACCCAAGGAGACGGGGTTTAGAGGGAGACAGATATAGAATATAACCTTGAGAGGTACCTGGAGGTGAAGGAGGGGGAGGCGAAGGACCTCCTCCAGAGGATCAACAAGTGACAGGAAGCCGGCATCTAAACTTGAAATTTATGCGTAATAAAAAAACACATGGTGCGGCGGCGGCGGCCGGGTTCCTCCAAAATGTCTGAAAGCAGGCGAGACGTTCATCGGAAACCCTGGATTGTCCGAACGTGAGAACGAAAAGGTCGTACAATGGTCCCTTAAAGATATGAATCACTTTATACGTGAATATTTTTTTGAGATACATAGCACGATTCGAGCAAATTCTTTATCCTTTTGATGCTTAAAAAAATAAAATCACGATACGAAAAAATCACGAATACGAGAGTGAGAAAATCAAAATTCGAAAATTCGCACGGTACGCGCCAAGCAAACCCCCGCGACTCGAACACGCTTCATGACGCCGCCGCATCTTCTGAATTGGCGCTGCTCTCACCTTGAAGGATATTTTGTGTATTTTTATTTAAAAATTAACACGAGCCTTAAGAAAGCCCAGAAAGAAGATCCTTTCTATGGAAATTAAGCATGAAATAATAACAGCAACAGAAAAACGTGGTGAGCGTGTGACCGATTTCGCACGCGAATGTAATTGAATGTATTAATAATAGAATGAATTAATTTGTTTCCTGTTATTTTAAAAGGGGAAAATTCATTGAAGATCCAAAATAAAAAAAAAAAAATCAACATCCGAACCCGCATCTGAAACAATGAATGTAGAAAATGAATGAATGAATGAATGAATATGTATTTGTTCCTTCATACAAAGACATGAAAACAATTCATGGATCAACTTCGAGATTCACCGATGGATGGATAAAGTACGAGTTGGCGGCCTGCGTTCTTGGCCGCCACCGCCACTCACATCAGCACGCAAACACCGGGGCAACATGTGACGGCGTTTGTTACCTTCTCGGCCCATGAGTCACACACACACACACACACACACACACACACACACACACACACGCTAATATTGAATTCACCGTCTCTCCTCAGGATGCTTCTTCTGTTGCCGGGACAAACAAAAAAGAGCCCTCAAGCCGAGATCGGGGTTTTTGTTTTTCTCTAAACTTACCGCCTCCCCGCCGGGTGGCTAAAGGTCGGGATTTAAAAGTGAAATAGGGACCGACGGCGTCCAGAAACGGGAACATCGCCGTGTTTCCGCTGGCTTTTTAAGGCCGTCAGCGGCGTTTCTTGACGTTAGCTCGCCGGCGGCTCCTGATTTAGCATTATAATGTTTACGCTTCCGTCAGCTTGCGTGTTTTTTTACGCCGCTCTCCCGTCCACCTCCCGCGGCCACGGCTCATCAGTTCTGTCCGGCGACGCAACGCCAACGGTCCCCGGTGAAGTTCAGCGGTCTTTTCCGGAGGGGCGGGAGGACGTCGGGGCTATAAACGGCCGTGTTTGCAGCTGCGCGGCGCTGAAAGGACCCCGACATGAGATTAGAGGGGAAAATTCGAGCCACGGCAAACGGCCGCCTCGACGCATGCCGTGAAGTACGCGTGAAAGCTGATCGGCAGAGTTGGAGAGCCGCGGGCGGCAAACCGATGAAAGACAAAGTGATGCAGAGCTGGACCTGAAATACTGTCCGAGGGTTCCTTTTAAACAATGTCGTTTAAAATCGTAAAAATCGTAAAATCGTAAAAATCGTCGGAAATCACGTTACCTCGGAGTCGCTTCAAAATCATGAAGCTAACCGTCTGCAAATTAGAACTTGCGGAAAAATCGGCAAAAATGACCTGAGAACTAACTAAATTTGAATCAATAAGAAATTAAATACAAAACCGGAAGAAATTCACAATTAATTGGCACTGAGAAGTGCAAAGAAAACATTTTTACTAATAATACAGCAACGCATGAAGGTAATGATTAAAAGATACACCCGGGTATTGGAAGTATCAGTAAGTCAGTATTTGTCACGATGATCGAACATTTTCACCAGGAAAATTCTCGATTTAGATTGATCGCTGTCAAAAATGTCATATTTCCCACATCAGCGATGGTACTACATGTAACTCCTCCTTCTTTATTTCTTTTGCTTTTTTTTTTCTTTAACTTTTTGAAAACCGTTTAAATACCGGTCTCTTGTGTTGAGTTTTGGATCCAGCTGTCGAATAATCCCAAAATGATTCCCAAGAATAGATCCGCGCTTTTTATGTTTACTTTTATTTTCTCACTTTTATCATATAAATAAACCCGTGCAGGTTAGCAGCCTTAACATGTCCGTCCTGGCTTGCTGGTATCTAATCAATGAGCGGCTCTTCCAAAGGAATCCGTCAGGTCAGCGTGACCAGCAAACACACACACACACACACACACACACACTGGCTGATCGCACACACTTATTTTTCCCCATTCCAGAACCCCCCCCCCCTCCGCAAAACAATTCCCATGGGAAAGAGGGTTCTTCGTAGATACGTCCGAACATGCTGTGCCCCGACTGGGACGACAGCGGAGTGACCTTTGTGCGATGTTTCGAGTAACCACGGCGACGAAACAGAAAGAAAAAAAAAACAAAAAAAAAACAAAAAAACAAGTGGTATTTGTCCTCATCTTCCTGCAGCTCCTCCTGCTCTGCAGAAAGCGATGCTCCGGCATGATGCAGCCTTTTTTTCATCTATTTTAAATTTTTTATGTCTCCATATAATCTTTTAACCTCTTCTTAGCTTATGTGTTCACACGGTCCCCATGTTTGTTTTTATTCCTCGCATATTATGAGCCTTAAAAGGCAATAGCTGATCTTATCTTAAACCCTAACAATGTGCGTTTGTGCCCCTCTGAGCGAGCGGCTCTATTGTCGTTTTCTAATTCTGCAACGGCGGAGTGACGTATCCCTTCACACCTGTTTACATCCGAGCGAGGGTTGAGTTTTTATTGCGAGCGAGGCGGCTCTGATTGTAACCTAGGAGGCCGGCGCAAACAGAAAAACAACGGTGGCGGGTTTCCCGTCACAGAGAGCGCCCACTTCAACCAAACAAGGTCACACCGTCCGGTCTGGAGGACAAATGAAGTTGGGAAGGCCGCCGTCGGGGAAAACCTGCACGCCAGAGTCCGACTGTTGAGGTGAACCTGCTACTACCTCCAGTATTTCACGCCGGAGAGAACAATAAAGTGTGTGTGCGACTAACACAGGCCTCTTTCTGCGAAGCTTATCAAACATCCTCCTCTGGGGAAAATAGCGACCTTGTGCAAAGAACGCCTCGGTGTAAATGGAGATAATGACAACAAAAGTTGAACCAATATTTAGACAGATGACTCGACGGCGTGTGTGCGTGTGTGTGTGTGTATATGTGTGTGTCTTTACATTATAAGCACAATTGAAATGTCGCAGGTGTCGGCTTCCAACCGACGGCCCCATTATTCTCGGTCGTCGTACATTAGTCAAATGGCCCGATACACGCGGACCCGACTACTTCCTGGATAAACAACCTCTATGGAGTATATTTACCGATGGTTCGGGGCTTTTCATTTTTTTCAGACAGGACCAACGGTGTCACAAACATGCGCGGCACCTTAGTAATTCATTAATAAATCAATAAAACAAAAAATATTTCATGGATAGGTATTCTCAATGTTACAGCCTGAATCCGGGTAAGCGTTATTTGGCTCGAAAAGCCACACACATCCACGCATCATAAAGAGAAACAAATATTCCCCGTCGGAGCCCGAATCTCGCACTGGTGTCGCACCCTCCGAGCAGACGCTGTGGAAAACATCCACCCGGGTGACTGACGGCCCTGAGCGCACAACTCAAAGCGCCTCCGACGGCGCCGTGTTTCTGCTCATTGTTTATGACACCCGGTGAAGCCGGCGACCCGGGTTTATATAACCTTGCCTGTCAGGTGTGAAGGATAGGATGCGCGCGAGCTGGTGGTTACCATGGAGACGAGGCGTTTGATTGACGGGCGCGCCGGCGAGCGGCGCGGTCCGCGGCGTACGATCCCCCGTCGCACGTCTGCAGATGCGCGGCGGTCCACTTAAGGAGGCATTCGGAAACCCGGGGTAAACATGGCCAGAGAGCTCATGAATAAATAAACGGTGATTAGAACATTACAAGTCCAGGGTGGCGGAGTACAAGCGCTGAAATGTATCCTCTGCTGCTCTCTCTGTGAAAACGAATGGACCGTGAAGAGTCACGGAGAAGGTCCCCGGTTGGATTCCCCCTTTCTGTGTGGAATCTCCATGCGGGGTTCCTCCGGGTTCCTCCCACAGTCCAAACACAGGGAGAATAATCTGATGTCTCTCTGTGTGGCTCCGTGGTTGACTGAATGAATGAATTTTAAAATACCACCATGGTAAATGGAATTGTTTTAAATAAAAAAAAAAAAATCATGGGAAATGACATCTTGCCTGGCAGTTACTTCATGTAGCTATCAGTCAAAAAAAAAAACTGCAAAAGTAACCTGAAAGTGAAATGAATTTGGATAAAATTAGCGTCAAATAGATGAGAAATAAAATTTGAATCCAGGCGAAATAGTGTGAATGAGTGAGCGAATGGTTGGATGTCTCTGTGCATGGCCCCGCCTCTCGTCCAATCACAGCTGGTATAGGTTGCCGTAACCTTACGTGCAGGATTAGCGGTTTAGATAATAAATAAGTGACTGATTTAACATGTAGAAACATGTGAATTTGTGAAATCGCTTTGAAAAAATGACAGGTTTCATTTTAACCCATCGTGCCGACGGACGTGGACGGTGTCCGGGCGAGTCTCCAAGCCGGCAGGGGGCGGCAGGCGACAACCGCAATTCAAATTTAATTTTAATCTGAGTAACGGAGGGATCGTGAACGGTGGTCAGAGATCGCAATCGGACAGTTCAGCGTCTGCCGGCCCCGTCGTCCCCTCTTATTTCTCCGCTGCTAATTTCCTGAAGGCCGCTCTGACGAAAAAAAACAACAACAAACTTCTCACCCTGAGAGTCTCCGCAGCTAATTAAAACGCTAAATCGTTCAGAAAAGCCACCGACAAGGGCAGACGGGAACCGACGCAATTAGAGGAGGGCTATCAATACTCATCGACGTTCAGACGTCCGGCCGTCTGCCTGGGGTTCGGTAACCGTGCGCATCGATCGGCGCTCGCTTTTTGGCAAAACAAAAACAACCTTCAAACAATGAAAAGATGTGAATGGACTGTAAAGCGGAACGGCAGGCTTCTATTGGACGTTATCTTGCTGGCGCTGTAAACATGCACTCCCTCAAAGGTCTCAATGATGCGTGATATTCACTTCCTGCGTAAGGATACATAGCCAAACAGTGCAGTTGTGGGGAGGCAGTGTTGCGCGGTATGCTAACGGTATGCTAACGGCGACCAGCTAAAGAAGAAGAAGACGACATGGCGGCGGATGAACCACTTCGGTGCTTCCTCTTTCTTGGAATGTACATTTTCACCGGCTCCTCCGCCGCCGCCATGTTTGTTATTGTCCAAAACGGATCTCCGAAAGGCTCCGATGTAAGCATTGTTGAGCTACAACAGCCGTTCCGGGACGGCCCAAGGCAGCAAGAGAAAGCAAACATCTTCCCCTCACCTACGGGGTCTCGGGCTGCGACCGGCTCAAATATTTAGCAAAATGTAAAATCGCCAAAGGGCATCTCCACGGACGATTCTCATAAAACCCCCAAGGCTGAGGAACACAACGATGCTGAGCCGTGAACAAGGAGACGGTTCAAGGGGAGAGCGTTTCCATTGGATGCAATCGCAAACACACACATCATTACGGGAGGTCTTTCCCTGGTGTATGCACCGTTTTTATTGCCTTCTCCTGAGTTCCACAATAAATAACCTTGATATTTGAAAAATAATAACGATAATTTTCATACATTAACAAAATAAAAACATCTACGGTTGTCTCTTTTAGAACGGCAGGAACTTACTTGAGTCAAAAATGTAATTACTGCTCAGGACTTAAAACTTCTCATCAGTCTGGCGCCACAGACATCGTGTGCGTGTGTATGTGTGTGTGTGTGTGCGTGTGTGTGTGTGTGTGTGTGTATAACACTGCGCCTCCTAAAGCAGCTTCAGCTTATAGATCAATATTTGCTGTATGCTGAAGCCTTCTCTCCCCAAGGACGTCTACACACTCTTTTCCCACAATGCAAAGGAAAAAGACTAAAAGACAAATATATACATATGTGTGTGTGTGTGTGTACATTCAATTATTTCAACAGGATATACCTTATCATGACGACTACATCTGTGACGTCCGCCTACAGACGAACCGTCTTATCACGCGGTGTGTGTGATAACACAGGAACGCGATTCGCCGTGTGAGCGTCTGCCGTCGCCGGGGTTCTTCGGGGTCGCCCCGCGGCGGACTCAGCGAAACCCAGAGCAGACAGAGCCTTGTATGGGAGCGGCGTTCATGTGTTTTCAAAAAAGGGAACCCTCCAGGGACAAAGACGCGTTCTACGGACAAATCCAAGAGCTACTTGTCTTTCCAGTGCTTCGGAGTTACGGGGAGGTTGATGCTTTTTCTCTAAACGTCACTGATTGAAACGAGTCACGGATCTCTTCCGACCCTCATCTGTACCCTCACGCACTTTTTTACAATTCCTTTTCAGGAACTGCGCTTTCCAGGAACTACAGTTCCTAGAACCAAGGCTGAATCTTTTTACGGTTCCATAGGAGCTCATGTGATGTTGGTGCTTGGTCATCAGACAGTTCTTGTGGACCGCCATGTTTAAAAGCCATCTGGTCACTTGTCAGCTCTTTTCTTCTGACCAATTGGGCGGAAGCGGCGAGAGGTGGACCAAGGAAGAGGTCCGAGCTCTTCGGGTCGTCTTCAGTGGCTTGTTTCCGAGTGTCTCTTGCTGCCTGTGGGCATGCCGGACAAAAAGGTTCCCCTGGACGAGGCGAGTTCCTGGATACTTCTTAGAACCGTCCTGTCCGAAAGCGGCTACCTACCCTGGTTGTTTAGTCAGCAAGCAAGTCCTTGCCTATTTTCATCACACAAGTTGACAACCACACAACTCACAAGCCGTCGCTGCGGCTTCTAAACAGACGATGCGATGCGTCGCTGTACGACACGGGACGGCAACTTCCAGGAAAAACTCCACCTGTGACGGGGTGGGATCTCTTTGAGAACCACAGCCAGCCATGCTTTCGCATCCTCAGCTGCTTCAACTCAGTTTATAAACACATAGAAACCATGTTGTTTACTTTGAACAGAAGGCAAGGCTAGTAGGAGGAAATGAAAGCATGGGTCGTTTTACCAAACCTGCACAATATTCTTCTTCTGGAGTTTTGGCACACTAGCGCCACCCTCCAACAGTGGTTCCTAACAGATGCCGAGGGAATCAAGATGGAAAATAAGTTTAAGGAAAGCAAATCCTGCACGAAGCATTTAACATTTCTAGATTTAATGAGTATCTCAGAGGCATTACCCATTCATTGGATAGGAAAGGATGGAATGGGGATGAGATGGGATAGGATAGGATAGGATAGGATAGGATAGGATAGGATAGGATAGGATAGGATAGAGTGGGATGGGATAGGATAAAATTGTATTGGACAGGATGGAACAGGACAGGATAGATAGGAGCTCAAAAGCATTGCCCATTCCTAGGACAGAAAAGGATGGGATGGGATAGGCTAGGGATAGGCTAGACTAGGCTAGGCTAGGCTAGGCTAGGATAGGATAGGCTAGGCTAGGATAGGATAGGATAGGATAGGATAGGATAGGATGGGACAAATTTGGATAGGAAAGGATAGGATAGGATAGGACAGGATAGGACAGGATAGGACAGGATAGGATAGGATGGGATAGGATGGGATGGGATAGGATGGGATGGGATAGGATAGGCTTTTAAAAATTAGGATGGCATTGGATGGGAATTGGGACACTGAACACCACTCATCAAATGACCTATACTAGTTTTTATTTTGACATTCCATTCCACCCACTGAGGTCTGAGATTGCTTTTAAGACTCAGGATCTGAAGACACCACCACCACCCCCCCTGCAAGTCACAGTTTCAAACAGGACAACCTGCGCCTGTCCGGCACTATATGGCCGATGAAAATTTCATTCAAGTTGGCTCCCATACCGTGCCATATGCTTCGGAGTGGGGGGCTGGGGGCTGACAGAACAGAAAAGAGGGCAAGATGAATATGACAGAAGACTTGGAAAGGAAAAAAAAAACATCACCGAAGCTCGGAAAACACAACACAACACACACACACACACACAACGCCCACTCAGCCGCCGTCGTCCGCCTTGATAAAGAAAAGAGGAGGGTCTGCACGACGTGGGAAGACTCAAGCACGCGTACCGGTTACACTTCTATGAAACTATTTCTGTTCTGGGCCACAGAGCCCCTGCCGTCTCGATCTCCCTCTCCGAAACCTGCATCCTTCTCTTTGCACATATGAATCTCTCGCTCACTCATCAAATATTCACAGTTGGTCTCATTAAACATTCACCGCGCAGTGCTGCTACGTTTATCTGCCCTCTGCCAATCAGCCTCCAGCGAGTGCACTACAGCCCACCAAAAGCCTGAAAAGTAAAACACACGCACACATGCTCGTCTGCGATGCGGCAGCCTTGCAAAGACGAGATGACTGGGAAGAGGAAGGAAGGAAGAAGTGGCGAAGAGAATGTAAGACACAAAAGAAAAGGGGTTTTAAAGGGGGAGGGGGGCTGACATGTTGGAGGGAAATGGGATGACGGCGGGGAGCAAAAGGGGAAAACGGAGGAAAGGAGCGCGAGGGGTCCTCCTCGGCTCTGGCGGAAGAGCAGAGCAGCCTCGCGCCTCAATAATTCAGCAGCGGGACAAGAGCCGCCACCCCCTCCCTCTCCCGTTCAGCGGCCATCGCGGGCCCTTACCTAATAGTCCGAGCTCACGTTACAGTCCCACACAATACATGACGCGAAACGGTGAAAATACACACAAGGCGCCGCGGACTGGAGGTAGATGGTTTTCGGATCTTTCGCCGATATCGCGGCGGGTCGACACCGAGGACAACCGAGGCGTCTGCTGCCCCGCCGTGCAACGTGCTAACGTTAGCAACGGTAAAGCGCGGCTAAAATACGAGCAAATCCGGAAACGGCGACTCTTCACGTCTCTGAGCCTCCACCGCGAGATGCAGGATGTGCAAAAGTGAAAGTAAAAGTGACAGAAGTTCAACTCATAACTTCTGCTTCCGACAGTATTTCAGGGCGCCACGGCTGTTGCCGCTTCCTCGCCGAGCGCCTGAGTCACTGCACAGCGTCTTCACTACATCTCTCACTAAATTTAGCCTCAGCCTGCGGTCTTTCAGCCGTTCTCATAGCAAGAAATTGCAAGATGTTCACCATCGTTCCTTCTCCGTTTTGGGATCTCGACACGTCGGGCGACCGAATGACTCAGTCCTTGTTGCTCCGCTATCTTTATTAGCTTAAACAGGACCGGCGTTACTGTTGAATAAACTGTACGCAAAGGTAAAACCCTTAAACATTTATATTTTCCCACCATTTACAAGCTGAATTCAAGCCATGATTTCCATAATGACCTTCAAGTACACGATGAGTGTGTGTGTGTGCGTGTGTGTGTGTGTGTTGCGCACATGCATGCTGTTGCCGGGCCATACTGTAATCGCTGACCTGCCTGCCAGCCAATGTACCCACCATGTGCCACAGTTGGTATGCCTTAATCCTGCATGCGCGCGCCAACACACGCACACACATGCAGGCACACACACACACACACACACACACACACCTCATCAGTGCAAACTTCCCCCAGACATGAAACCCCGATCGCCGGCGCGCTGTACATTCGCTGTTTGCAAACACTGACGAGGTCGGCGTGCAGGGATGAGTCCAAACACGCTGGATGTGTTAACTGACTCACACACTGCGCAACAGCTGTAACTAGTCAACACACACACACACACACACACACACACCCACACACACAGAGGCACTGGACCACCAGCTGCTGCAGTGGGGGCCGCTCCGGAGCCGCCCAGCCCGGATACTCTCACGATGAAAGCACTTTTGCTCGATGCCGGGCATTCATTGCCGCGTGTCGGATCCAACCGGTGTTAACTGCGACGTGCTAGCATGCTAGCTAAAATGTGAGAGCTTAGCTCCGAGCTTCCGCACCGCAATGGACAATCTCTAAATATATCCATTTCGATATCATCTCCATGACACTTCCTTTTAAAGGCAACGTTGTCCGGCGTACTTCCAATGCGTGCTTTACGTCGCCATGGTTGTGGAGCAAGACGTCCACTAGGGGGCGCTGCAAAGCTCAAGTTCAATTCCCAGTTCCAGATAATAACAAACATGGCGGCGGCAGAGGAGCCGATGATCACCAATGGCCATTAAATGCATGGCGCCATGTTGTATGCTTCCTCTTCTGTGTTGCTCTAGCTGGTCCCGCTCAGACCAATCGCGCAACACTGCCCGCCTAGACTTCCAGCGTTATCCCTCCGCTGGCTGCGTTTGAAGGAAACGCGAAGAACTAGGCGGGAAATGAAGAGTTCGGACAGACCGCTCCGTCTGTGTTTGACGCTGAGCCCTCAAACTGATCAACGGGCGCGGGAGGGCCTCACGTAAACCGCGGGTATCGATATCACCGCGCAAAAGACGGGACACAGAAGCTTGAGTTACGTCAGAGATCCCTTCCTGCGGTCGGACGATTTTTATCCCCTTGCCTAAGTCACTTTCCTGAAACACCCTGAAGTCATATGTATATCCAGAAAGAAAACAAGGCCATTGGAATTAAAGGGGAATATAATTGCGGTACATAAAAAAGGGAAATGAAACTGTCATAAAAATTTATCGTAAAAATGAGAACAATTCCCAAATAAACTATATATTCTGTGAAGGGAACTTAAAAAAAAAAAATTATAAAAAGCGCTTTATTCTTCTTCTCGTACTTCTTCTAATGTACGGGTAAGAAGTAAAACTAATTTATGGAAAAAGACCGGGACGCATACCCATAAAATTTACTTTTTTAATTATTAATTGTTTACAATTTATTTAATTGTTATTTAATTGTTTTCTTTTGGGTTTTTGTTTTTTTTCCTTTTTTTTTTATTATTCGTCGGTTTACAGCCGTAAAGTCAAGACACCACAAGTCGAGGACAACATAAGTCGACGACGTCCTGAAGTTTTATTCAACGGAAGACATAAACTAAGACCTCAAACCACTCCGTCTGAGAGGCCATGAAGGGGCTTTTCGCCGACTCGCTGAATAATTTAGCGTCCAATGGCCGTTACTATCGCTATTTGCCGTCTCTTGACTAGGATGAATTTCTGTCCACATTGATGTTTTTGCGTTTGCACTCGTGATCCGCTGCCTTTTTATTTGGTGCGCGGATTCTCCGACAATCCTTGCAAACTAATAATTACACACTGAATGACGATGAGAAGTAAACCGAAGGCCCCAAAAACATGCCTCTTTCTCTTTCACGCACACACACACACACACACACACACACACACACACGCACACACACACACACACAACAGAAGCAACTAATTTGCTTTTTGCCAGTGTTTCTGTTCCACAGAAAAATAAATATAAAATAAAATCAATATGTAACAAATTTTCGGAGAACATCAGCCTCACATTTCCATATAAAATGATATGCATTAAAAAATCATAATAAATATATTTAATTCCTTTTTTCCAATTTTTTTAGGCTGATTGTCAGTACAATGTTCTTACAAGTGAAATTGGCTGGGAAAAAAAAACAATAAGATGATAATAAGCAGCTAAAATAATTTGTCTCCAGCCTCGAGTGTGTGTGTGTGTGTGTGTGTGTATGTGTGTGTGTGTGTGTGTGTGTTTGTGGAGTGCCTGCAAGGGGCTTTCTTGTCGGCTTTGGACCTATACAGTTAAGTGTGAAAACCGAGAAGTAAAGAGTTGAGGGAATGTGTTTGTGCTACAAGTGAGAAAAGAACATTCATCTAAGTGTGTGAATGTGTGTGTGTGTGTGTGAGACTTGTGACCATGACCCAAAGACACACACACACACACACAAAAACACACACAAATGCACACACATGCACCGATGAAAAAGTAGTCTCCCTGTCAGACAGCCTATGGGATGAGGAGTTTCACCCCTGCTGTTGCCGGGTTACTGGCTCCAGACCACTGCCAGCACAGCACTCCACACAATGTGCACACACACACACAAACACACACACACACGCACGCACACACACACAGCGTCACATCGCCTAGCGAGAAGGATATTTTAAGATCTTTCCCTCAAATCAATCTTCCCGTTTAAAGGGAGAGCCAGGAGAAGGAGGGGGGCAAGTTTAAAAAAAAAAAAAAAAAAAAAGGAAATGACAAGGGGGAGGTGTGAAGGTGTGTGTGTGTGTGTGTGTGTGTGTGTGTGTGTGTGTGTGTGTTCTAGTTGGTCCAGGCCTGGCCCAAGATCTTCAGCTTGGACTTCAGGAGCCTCCATACAACAGGAGATGGGCTGCGACTTCGAGTGTCACTTGAGGTGCTTCAGTGTCGTCCAGTTTTCCACCTCTGACTAAAACATTGGTATTTATCTTAAATGTGTGTGTGTGTGTGTGTGTGTGTGTGTGAGAGAGAAAGAGAGAGAGAGAGGGAGAGAGACAGTGTGGTTCAGAAGAAGGAAAAAGAAATCGAATAAAAAATACAAGCGGCATTTGACCTGCGAAGGGGATCGGACGCTGTCACTCAGTCTGGTAATAAAGAATGAAAATAAAAGAAAAATGAGGACAAACTGCAGCCGCAGATTCAGAGGCGACGCAAACGTCACGGAGACGCTTCAGATTCTCGGAGAAACCAGAAACACACTTCGTCACGCATCGCCAGGACCGCAGGACGGCGACGACTCGCCTGCCGTCCGTTTACATCGACAACCCCGACGCCAAGGCATTCAGGGCCAAAACAAAATCAGAGAGACTGTTAGCAACGCTGAGCTTCGAAGACTTCGATGACTTCGAGCTTCGAAGACTCACCTCACGGGATACGCCACCTTGTTTTGCGGGGGGGGTTTGGACCGATCCAACGCAAACTCCATGTGATTGTCTTTTGCGGGAAAAAAGAGCAGGAGTTCCTAGATTTTTGCAACGATGTTTGGTATGAATTTGATAAAATCAGTTCCCTCGAGATGCACGAAAGCATGTATTTACCATTAAAATAATTGCATATAAATAATTTATAAATAAAGAAATGTGTGTGTGTGTATCATTTGATAGTAGCAGGAAAAAAAAAAACAGGAATTCCTTGATTTTTGCAACGATGTTTGGTATGAATTTGATAAAATCAGTTCCTCGAGATGCACGAAAGCATGTATTTACCATCAAAATAATTGCATATAAATAGTTTATAAATAAACAGTGTGTGTGTGTGTGTGTGTATCATTCGATAGCGGTTGCTAGCGATACCATAGACTCCCATTCATTGTGCTAAGCTAACTCCAAAAGGGGGAGGGATCTCTGTCAAGTTTCCGCACGGGTTTCAGGGGTGAACGCACGGCCCTGAAAGGTCAGGCGCGTGCACTCCACGGCGGCGAGCTGAGAGTCGCCATAACGACGCAAAAAACGGCGGTGGCGTTCGCCGAGGACGGAGGGAAAATAAACCCACAAAGGTGGACCTCGCCGGACGGACGTACCTCGGGCCGAGAGCTTCTTGGTGTTGATGATCTTGGCGGCGTACTCCTGGCCCGTGGACTTCTTCACGCATCGCCGGACCACGGAGAAGGCTCCCCTGGAGGAGCAGCAGGACAGGAACTCAAACACTCAAACGCCACATCAGAGCAAACAAGAAGATGGAGATGATGGAGATGGAGATGGAGATGGAGATGGGGGGGTCACATGCATATTTAATGTTGTCTGATATCTTGCAGGAGATGTGAGGAGCGGGTGAAGGTTCAGGCAAGGCTGGAGGAGGACAGGAGGAGGTGGAAGATGGACAAGGTGGAGGAGAAGATGGGAGAGGAGGAGGAAGGTGGAGCGCAGATCCGGGACGTGAGCGCGGCTTCTGCGGCCGGGTTTGAATCCAGGATGCGGCGCGCACACGCCCGTGCGTGTTTGTGTGTGCAAAAGCACTTGTTTGCTCTTTTTTTTTTTTTTTTCCTCATTCTTTACCTCGACGTGCACGGAGAGGAGGGGGAAGGAGGGGGAAGGAGGGGGACCCGGACGCGGCGTGATGCCTTCAAGGACCGAATTGTCAAACAAGTTGCGGGTCCCCTGCGGTCGCGTCACCCGCAATTACGGCGGCGTGCACCTTTAAATAACGCCACAGAGCGGGTGGAGGGGTGTGTGTGGGGGGGGGGGGGGATTAACCCGCGCACACACGCACACGAACACGCAGACAACGTGAACATGCCCGCAGCTTTACTGTTGCTTGGGAGGTTGCATACCCTTCCCTGTTTTTGACAGCACCCCCCCCCTCACACACACACACACACACACACACGCGTAATAGCAGAACCGTGCACGCACACACGCACTGACACGCCGTGCAACAGAGCAGGGACGCTTACTTTCCGAGTTCCTCGTACAGCTGATATTCATCCGTGAATCTGGTCGAGGTCACCACTGTGGCCATGTTGGAGGAGAGGAAGAGGAGGAAGAGGAAGAGGAGGAGAGGAGGAGAGAGAGAGAGAAAGGGGGGATCGCCTCACGCAGATTTCGGGAGGAGGAGGACTCGTGAAGACGGGGAGAGGGAAGAGAGGCGAGAGCTCGGAGAGAGGGGAGGAGGAGGAGGCGGGAGAAGCGCTGTAGTAAGCAAAGATCCTCGACGGAACGAGGACTCACTCTGTCAGATGAGGAAAAGAAGGAAACAAACAAACGTCGCGCCGGACGCAACTTCCGGGTCCAAGAGGAACCTCTGGAAACTGACCAATAGGGGGCGATATCACTGGAGCTGTGGACAAATCAATGACTGGCTCTCGAAACAAGGATGACACGTGATCCTCTCCTTACCCGGAAGTAAATACTAAACATATTTATCCAAAGTATTTTCATCTAATACAAGATAAGATAAGATTGCGTCTTGCACTACCACTGCTTTATTCCTCCGTTCATATTCATATTTATAATAATGTTTACACTCTTCCTATCAGCACGTATGCAAGATGCAATGCGGACAGCAAATAAGGAATTTCACTTTACAAAGAAACATGTTTTTACACCGCACATGTGACAATGCACACTATGAATCCCTTGAATTAAATAAGATAATATTTTATTAATCCGCACGGGGGGAATTTGTTTGTCACAGCAGCGTAACTATGACAATATCAATAAGTGGGAATATAAATATAAATAGACGGGACAATTGAAAGGACAATAACAGGGATAGAAACACGTAGCAGAAAGACAGCAACAACATAAAATAACTTATAGTTAACAGGTTAACATTCCTCATCGGTTTTCGTTCTAAATGATTGCAAAGTGGTTGTATGTTTTTTTTAAAGATATGTTTTCCCTATATTTCTAATTGATGTGATCAGAAAAGCATTCGTGAGCAAGTGTGACAGCTATAATATTTGAAAAGGTATGAAGTTCTGTAGAAAGACGTGGTTCACTTTGCACTGAAAATAACATTTCAAATTTATTCTCATTGCGTGAACTATTTTATCCACGTTTTTGAAAACAAAATTAAAATGAAAAACAAGTGGAAAAGCATTTATCTCCAGATATGTGGTAAATGTCAAAGGTCAAAATTCAGTCCAACAATACAATGGTCATGGTTTTCTTGTGCATGACCTGAATTTTTATAGATCTGGAAAATCCATTCATTATTCAGAGGCTTGTTATGAATAAGACAGTTATTAAATCCCCCTCAATGAAAAATCGACCACTTAACAATTTCAAATATAACAGTCAGAAATTCTCCAGTCGCTGTCACTTTTGACATAGAGTTACAAACATATGAATATGAATATAAAAACAAAAACACATGAATTATCGCTCAATTCCATCAGATGAACTTTTTAGGATTTTGGATCATTAAGTTAAACAGCTGGCAGAGATAACTGGTGAAGCGCTGCAGAGAAAAGTGCTAGTGAAGAAATAACATGCTCGGTCTCGTGCGGGTCTTTTAAAAAATCAATTTCATTTAAAATATTTGGATAAATATATGGGATATTTCTGCCATTCTATTTTTGCGAATTGACTTGGAGTTTTGTTTTTAGAAACGAGTTAAGATTCTACTTATAGCCCAGGTCGTTACCTTTCTGCTGGCGAGAAATAATCCTCAGAGTGAGAGGTTTCTTGCAGAGACGCTCTTTGCCGGTAGTATTGGAGGTGGGATGCAAGCAACGCGAGATCTTTGCGGTTCCGTCCGGGGCTGCAGATCCAGGTTCAGCCTGCCAGCTCGTCTCCCTTGCAACCCCTCCAGAGGAACCGACTCCAGATCAGCAGCAGAGCTCGGAGAAGGACCAAGATGTGCTGCCGCAATATTTTAATGTTGCCAGAAAACAAGGAGCTGCACGGAGACCAGATTCCTGGCGCCACCGGAAGCAACCAGACCTGGTAACGCATCGATTTGATGGGATTTCTTCTGTGTCCCTCACCTCTGGAGAAGAACCTGCAAGGATTCAGATGGGGAACGTTGTTTTTACGATTATTTTCTTCATCCGGGCACAAATGTCAATACATTCATTCCCTTTTGCCCTTTTTTTTTGCATCAAATGAGAAAAAATATAACAAAAACCGGGAAAAACGAGAAGAAAGATAGAGACCCAATAAATACATAAATAAAAAAGGCTGAATGGAAAATGTGATGTAGAAAGGAGGAATCATCACAGGAGAACTTCTCATTTTATCCTTGTATTCCTGAATTTAAATCATTCATCTTTTCCTCCAGCCGATCACCTGCCGACTTCCTGTCCTCCATCCACAAATCTCCTCTCTGGTCTTCCTCCAGACCTCCTCCAACCCCGGTCCCCAGGTCTTCACCATCCCTCTTCTGTCTGTGTCCAAACCATCTTGATCTCCAGAACATCTACCACGCGCCGTCCCTCCGACGGACTCCTGATCCTCTCCGTCCTCCTCGCTCCCAAAGAAGAACCTCCACACCTTCATCTGCTGCCTCCACCTCTTCCCCCCATCTTCTCCATCTCCAGTTCCTCTCCACCTTCTCTGTTGTTGTGGACTGTTGACTACTTCTCCATCTTCTTCACCTCCACTCCCCCTGTGGGTTCCTCTCATTCACACACCATCTTGCTGCAGCTAAACCTTCTTTCCTAACCTTTTCAGGTGACACCTCCACCCCTCTAGATGTTCCTCAACCTGCTTCCCCGCTCTCACAACACATCACAACATCATCTGCAAACATCGTAATCCACGCGGATTCCGGTCCACCCTGGTCCTCCAGCCTGTCCATCACCATAGCAACAAGAAGGAGTTCAGAGCTGATCCATACTTCTCCATCAAGTCCTACAGCTAAGGACGCAAAAAAAAAAAAAAAAATCAAATGATTAATATCCTTATTAGACAAATAATGGAGATTTCTTTGCTGTTCCCCCGTTCATCCCTCTCAGACGTTCACAGCTTCTTGGTTCGTCCTTCAGCCTTTGCCGTGTTTTTCACGTCTGAACGTCACCGTAGTGGACCTCAACCTGCAGCCCGGCCTTTAAAATGTCAAAGTAGCCTATTAACAGCAGAGACCCAATTTACATCCGCGGCCGCGTCGTCCCGCGTTAGCGTCGCCCCGGAGGCTCCGACCCGTCACCTTCACAGCGGCCTTCGCCCTCGCCACCCTCCGACGGCGCCGTCGCCCATCTGCCCGCTTCTCCGCTCCCTCCTTCCGAGTCATTAACGTCCCCGTTGTCATTTTTATTTAACTTTGTTTCTTTTGTTTTTCTTCCGACGGGCTGGAATCAAAACCGTCTTTTTTCCCCACGTTGTAACTTGAACGTTTTGCAAATGTTAAGTCTGCTTCCACTGTCCATGTTTGTAATGAGGGATAAGAAACGCAGGCATCTTCCTACCAGTTGCCTGTGAGTTGGAGACGATGTGGCCTTCAGTAAGGTCTTCTCCATCCACGTTCCCCGCTTACAAAGTCTCCTTCCTAAGCTGTCCTACCTCCAGAAGGTAGATGACTAAAAAAGCTTTGTGTGTGGGCGGCTTACCTTGCAGGCCCTTTCACCAGATGACAAGTGGCTAGTACAGTTAGCACGCTAAATGCTGTATCCCTTCTTGTTGGCGACGCCTTGCTGACCAATGGGACACCGGCTCCGGTCGCGGCTGAAACTCACCTAGCCGTCCTCTTTGTGTCAAAAACGTGACCCTCGCTATGCATTTTTACGGCTTTTTGACAAAAACAGATTTCTCATTAGCAAAGCCCTTGTCTGGAATTGTGATGCGCCACCTAGTGGCAGTAACAGGAATTGCAGGCTAAAAAAAAAAACTGAATTCCTTCACATGTTAATATCTTGTAGGATTGTCATGGTTTTTTTTTCTTAAATTTGTCTGTTTTTGGTATTCGCTCAGACAAGAAACATGTCAGCGGCTCGATCGGTTCCCGCCTAATTACAGGGAGCCGCTTCAATTTGAAAGCTTAATTAGCGAGGGGGCAGAGGGGCGACTCATATTAATTGCCGAGCTGCGGCGACCCGGCTGTCGACGCCGCTGTGCACGAACCTCGTGGCCTCGCAAAAACCTCCGCGCTTCCATGCGAGCTCTGAGCGGAAGGGAGGCAACTTCGGTTTTGTTTTTTCGTTCAATCATGACGTGTCCTCCACGGTAGGAAAGACAGTATTTGACCTGGACTTGTATTTCATTTCTCATTGTATTTGACTGTAATTTTATCTATATTTGGTTCATTTTCAGGTCAGCTTCTGCAAATTCTGATTTCCAGCCACTTAGCTTTGTGATTTTGAAGCGACTGCCAGGCAGTGACGTTCAGTCAGGGGAGGCAGGAGAGGCTGTGCCTCACTTGCCTATCTTAGAAAAAAAAAATGTCAAATGAAAAAAAAAAGAATTAAATGGTTATATTTATCAGCCATTTACACTGTAAAGGTATGTTTAATTTAACTTCACCAGTTTTAGATTGTGTTTTATTCAGAATCGCTGGATTTTCACATTTGAGGCGGCAGCCTGTTGAGCCTCAACGTAGATTGCGGATTACGTCTGACTGCTGGCATGCTCTGCACTAAGACTGGATGCTTTCGCTATTAAAATGTTGGAACTTTTGCTATATGAACTACATTTCTAATATACCGTGTTTTTGCCAATAACCATGTGTGTTACTAGTTTCTTGTGCTGCACAATCGTCAAACAGCTGCCAAGACTAAGTGAGGCACGCAGTTCTCCTGCCTCATGGTTGCTGGCCTCAACGGCCATAAACCCCATTGCAATGTCGCTGCTGCTAGGGGAGATGTAAGGTCAGAATTTTTATAGAAAACAATTGAATTTACCGTGGTGATGTTTAAAAATTCATTCATTCATTCTCAATCTACACTCCAGACCCCGTCATTGGGTGACGGCAGTCCATCACAGAGCCACATATAGAGACAAACAACCAATCACCCTCAGATTAACACGACCGGACAAGGGAAGGACCTCCTGCATGTGCTTGGACTGCGAGGAACCCGGAGAACCCTGAGGAACCCCATGTAGACACGGGCAGAACATGGTGACTCCACACAGAAATCCCCCCCACCCCCCTGTGGGAATCAGTAAATGCTTGTAAAAAACAAGCAAAAAAGGAAACGGGGTTGTATTTATATCTGTATTTTTGAATATTGAACCCCTTGCAGTGGGTGAGTCCTCTGTCCTGGACCCGGCCCCCGGCTGGCAGAGCCACCGGTCGGCCCCCGCCGGCCCCCGCCGGCCCCCGCCGGCCCCCGTCGGCCGCGTGCAGCCTGGATACGGTGACAGCGGGTTTACTGTAAAATGCTAGCGCTCGGCCGGTGACTCAGCGGGTAGGAATGTTTTGTTTTGGAGCCGGGCTCGCGGCTGCTTTCCGGGTCTTTGGAGAGCCTCCTTCCTTTGGGCCGACCGTTGACATCACAAAATATGGTTTGGAAGTTAATCTCAGGATTTCCTGCCACGGCACCCAGGGGTCCCGCCGTCCTATTCGCCTTCCGCCGACCGTTCAGCGGACATCATTCGGGAAGTTTTTCTCTCTCTCAAGGTTTCAACGTGACATGTTTCCCCGGTAACGGCCCGCGTGAATGTGAATCTTATCGCGAAAAATCTTCCAAGTGTTATTTCAGCCCTGAATGGGCCGAGGTTTGTCATCCAGCGTGTTAGCGGATGTTTCCACGTTGACTCAGACGTTACTTTGTCCGAGTAAAGGAGAGGAGAGGGATGGAAAAAGTGGCCTTATGGTTCTTATGTGGTTCCTGGTGACCTCCCAGCTACCACACTGCTAAAACGCTACTCACATTTTCTATACCTATTTTTATTGTTTTTTTGTAAAAATTATTTCATTATTTCTAATTTTAATTTTAAATAGTTAATAATATATTTTCAGCATTAAAAATATTTTTTATATAATTTATAATGTTGATTAAAAAAATGAGCAAAATGTACTTTATAAATGAGAAAAAAAAAAAAGTACTAAATTGTGGAGTCAAGTCAGGTTTTATTCATCGTGACTCCTTCTACTTGCAGGGACAGGGGCAAAAAAAAAAAAATGAAACGCCTTTTACCGTTGCAGAAACCTCGGATATATCTCAGCTCAATGTGAGCGTCCTTCTGCCTCAACCGTTTGGTTTACAAACACAGGAAAAGAGCTAGAAAGCAAGACGGCAAAAATTGATACCTGTTGTGCTAACAGCTACATGCTGATAACTTAAATGATACGACTATAGCTTTAATTCCGATAAAAGAAATGACGATGGCGGGCGCCTCTGCAGGAGATCAAGCCACGCCCCCTGGGAGCCTGTCCAATGAGGGACTCGGGAGAAGATGCGAGGTTCCTATCAGGAGTGCGGACAGGATGCAAGAAGTGCATCACCGGATATCCCTCGGCGGAGTAGGTCTGGGGCAGCTTAACAAGGGGGCTAGGCTAACGCTAACCAGAAGCGTAACTTAAAATGTTTTAAGGATATTCTTAAACAAAGCGAGGACGTCCACCTCCCCCTTGGATGGAGATCAGAAAATGTTTCCACAGAAGTGGAGCTCGCTGACTCAACCCACTCTGTTGTGCTTTTCGTCAAACAGTAGATTAGGACGGGGGGGAAATAACATTTTAAATCCCCAAATTAAGAGCATACATATTTTCCGTTCCAAAATTATCAAATGAAAATTATTAAATACATTTAATCATCTGGGTGAAATCTCTGGTGAAACTGTTATAATATTACATTATATTATTATAAATTATATGATATTGTATGCAGATGACATTGTGATCCGATGCGCTGTGGTGACCCCTTTTTAAAATTATAATTACATTAGCATAAAGACACGTATTTTCACACTGAGAAACCAACTTTTAAACACGGAAAAGAGCATCTGTGGTTTAACTTGTGCTTGAATTCACGACTTTAGCGAGTTAGCTCCCCCCCCGCTAACTGATGATCCAACAATGGATGTGACAGCTCCCACCCACGAACTGGAAAGCATCGTGTCCCTGTGTGTGTGTGTGTGTATGTGTGTGTGTGTGTGTGACACCTCCGCTGTGATTTATATCATCTGACAGTGCCTTATTTCTGCAGGCCATGGCAGTATAACAGGAAATGGGTTGAGTGGGCATCTAACGATCATCTCCCACCAGTTCTGCCGTGCACCCTCGGGCCTCGGCGAGGCGTTTGCGCGTTCATCTTTAGGTACACGTTTCAAATATCATGAAATGTGTGTATGTTTGTGTGTGTGTGTGTGTGTGTGTGTGTGTTCTCCCTCATCCAGGTGATGTTTAGCAACCGGACTTGAAGAAGAGACGAGGGGGAAAAAGGGGAAGGAACTCAAGTCCAGCTGCTGTGAAAATGACATAAAAAATTAAAAAATAATCCAATCAAAAAACTTTTTTTAAGATTAGATTAGAAATTACGTGTTGTAGGATTTCCAGCTGTTTGGCGCTACCTGTTGTTAGCAGGAAGTGGACCGACGAGTGGAGTTGTAGCGAAAGCGCGAATAAAAAAAGAAAAATGAAAAGACAAAAAAAAGCAGAACCCCGGCGGCAAAAACTTGGGAGATAAAAGTGCGGCAGAAACAAAGGTTTATTCTCTCTCCACGCGTGACGACGGTGACGAACGGGGTGACAAATAAGGCGACGCGCGCTGGTTAATGTCTTCTTTCCGGAGGCTGCCCGACCTTTACGGCCTAAATATATCAAACCCGCCGCCATTATGTGCAGTTAATCTTCATTAAACGCCGCAGCCGTGACAGTGGCTCGTGGGCCACAGCAGCAGGCAAACAGGTCGGAGGGGAACGGGGAGGATTTATTGCCGAATTTACTATCGGCGAACGGCGTGTGTATATGTGTGTGTGTGTGTGTGTGTGTGAAGCGTCTTACGGAGGCTGCTCTGTTTTGTAAATCCGAGATTGATGGTCTCTAGAGCCCAGATCTGGAGGAGGTACCCGGCTCTGGCTAGCAGACGCTGAGGGGGAAGATCTACGCCGACGTCCAATCCCAGCGCTGATTAGCTCATTATACGCACAAAGGTTACAGACATTAAAATGAAATATATGTGTCTATGTGTGTGTATGTGTGTGTGTGTGTGTGTGTTTATAGGAGTAAACGTCAGTTCAGTTGTCAAGCTGCACAGCGTCAATGAGTGTACATTAGTTCCTCTTGTTTATCAAGGGGGTTACGTTCCAGAACCAGCCACGATAAATGAAGCGACCATTTTTATTTTATTTTTATGTTTTCTAAAGCTTTACAACTATCCCCACACTCTTACAAAATTTACCCATACTCTTATAAACACTTCTTATATAATAATACACGAAATGCTAAGCTATACATATGCTAAGCAGAGAGCGGTGCTGAGCCAATCAGAGCTCAAGATACAGAACACTCGGCTCTGGTTGGTCGCCAGACTCGAAAATGCTCATTTTTACCATGAAAATAAAAAAAAATTGTATCCGGAATTTTAATCAATTTTTAAAATTTTTGTACATTTTTGTAAACAGCCAATATAAATGAAAATCTGTGACGTAGCGACCACCTCTATTTTAATATTTATGTTTTCTAAAGCTTTACATTTATCCCCACACTCTTATTAAAGTTTCCTCTTTATAAACACTTCTTATATAATTTACACAAGATGCTAAGCTATGCATATGCTACACAGAGAACCGTGCTGAGCCAATCAGAGCTCAGGAAACAGAGTGCTAATTTTACCATGAAAATACAACATTGTATCCGGAATTTTAATTGATTTTTAATTTTTTTTTTCATATTTTTATATTGTGGAATTTTTGATATACCACAGGTGTTTGTCATTTTATATCGTTTGAGACCAGTGACGCCGCCAAAGGTGAACCGCCGTACGGAAAGGACGACTTTCAAGCCGGAGCCCAGGAGTCCATGATATCACGATAGCAGTCAAATCAGCTTCTGCTGAGGTACCGTAAGATCAACAGGTGTAAAAAGAGATGATACTTTTTGAATTGTTTACTCTAAACTTGGTTTGTGCGGGTAAAAGATGACATTTTTTAGCTGACTCATTCTGGGGTGGAAAATAGTTTGTGCGGGACTGTCTTCTAATATATTTTTTCTCAAGTTCTTTGCAAAACAAGATGTTTCAATTTGCAAATGCTTGGGACAACGTCTCGCCTCGCCTTCCTCCGCGCACGGAGCTCCCGGCTACAAGCGGCTAATGTTTTTTTGTTTTTTTTTCGGGGGGAGCGATGGGAATGAGGGAGCGAGCCGGGGCGAGAAGGAACACAAGGGGGCGGTTTTGCCGAGGGAGTGCGAGGAGAGCCGAGGGACGTTCGGGGGGGGAGGACGGACGAAGGAGGGGGAGTACCTGACCGGAGGGGAAGGAAATGGCAAAGGAGGACAGTTGAATATTCATTAACAAGCCACGGGGGAGAAATCCATAGCCCTGTTGCTGCGCAAGACACAAGTGGTGCACACACACACTCTGATACAAAACAGGATTCTGGTGTTCTTGGTGGTGAAGGGATTCGGCCATCAACCACTTCCGCCTGTTTCCTACAGGAGAAGCTCCATGGAAGCTCTGCGTTTGGGGGCGGGCGGTTGTCGCTGTTGCGCTTCAGTCCGATGTCTGGAGGAACAGACCTCGAGCAGAAGCGGATCAGCTTCATGCCCGAGAACAGAAGAAGAAGGTGACATTCGAGGGAAGCGGTCCCCGTGGATGTCCACTGATGACTAGGAGATGAGACACCCGGAGGTCGCCCTCCATGCCTTTCTTTTGACATAGACGCGCCATGACACGCCTCGGTCACAAGTCATCTCGATGCAGCGCGGCCGCGGGAGAGTTGGTGAATCAGCGCGTCCGCGGACGTCTTGCGTTTGACCGTGAGCCCGTCTGCAAAAAAAAAATCCACTCCCGGAGGCGGGAAGAGACCGTAAGTACATCCGAGGTGGTACTCGAGGTACCGATTTTGGTGAATTTCCTGTCCTGAACGAGGCAGAGGAGTATCTATCTGTTCGCAGATGACATTGTGATCTGTTGAGAGAGCAGGAAGTAGATGGCGGAACATCTAGAGTGAGGGTGAGGTATGCTCCGGACAGGAGAGGTATGAAGGTGAATGAAAGGACCCCGAGTTGAAAGATGAGGCTACAGGAAATGGAGGATTTCTTGCAGCTCTTGCTGTCAACAGTCAAGAGCAAAGGTGTACATGACAGTGGTGAGTCCAGCGATGCTGTATGGTTTGGAGAAAGTGGCATTGGTGGCAGAGTTGGAGGTAGTAGAGATGAAGATGTTGAGGTTCCTTTTGTGGGAGGCAGGGATGGATAAGATCATGAATGAGTCCATCAGAGGGACAGCACATGCTAGAAGAGGGATAAGGAATATATTGGTAGAAGGATTTTGGGGTCAAAGCTGACCAAAGAGAAGATTTGGTCAATGAAGTGAAGAAGGACATGAAGTTACCTGCTGTGAGAGGAGAGGATGTGGAGAACAGGGTCAGATGGAGGAGGGTGATTCGCTGCTGTGACCTCTGGAAGGAGCCGGCTAAAGGAAAGGAAGGCAAAGGAGTACCCGACCTCGCTCCCTGCCGGCCTGCTCTTTGGGGGCAGGAGTTGTACACTCCCAGAAGGACACTGACCTCCTGAGCAAATGAAAATTTCCTGAGGAGATATTTAGAAGAACATGTTGTTCCGCTGGAGGCGCGACCCCATCTTCCGAAAGAGGGCTTTCAGTTTGCAATACTTGCAGTGCTTAAGCTTGCTAACCCTCTCCCTCCTGCCTTTCTCCTCGCTGCCGTCGCTCTCCAGGCCCAACCAGGGGCCCCACGCGCCGCCACGTAGCCCCGGATCGGCCATGGGATCATCGGGCGGGTTCCTCACCGTCACAGCGGTCCGATTGTACTCTGCCAGCCTGACCAGGAGATGCTTCACGATCTCCGGACGGACCTCGGCCAGGTCGCACCTCTCGTAAGGATCCGAGGTGACGTCGAACAGCCAGACCGACTTGCCCGGCTCGTCGCGCCGCTTCTCCAGCCCCCGCCACTCTTTGGGGGAGTCTGAGACGGCCCGGGGCGGGATCCAGTCCCCGTCGCCCACGTTTCCCGTCAGGAGCTTCCAGTCGCCGGCCCGTATCACCGCCCGAATCGCCGTATCCCAGATGCCGAAGCCGTTGAGCACCAGCGCCTTGTCGTACGTCTCCCCGCGCTTCCTGGAAATCGGGTCGATGTTGAAGAGGATCTCAGTGCGAGGACAGGGCCGGCCCTCGCTGACGGCCGCCCACACATCGTGGCCGTCGAGCCCGCGGTCAGAGCGCGGCGCCCCGGCCAGCCCCAGCAGCGTGGGGTACCAGTCAGAAACGTGGATCAGCGCCTTGCTCACCGCGCCCCTCCTCTTCAGGAGGGGACTGTGGACGAAGCCCACGGCCCGAACGCCCCCTTCCCAGTAGGTCCCTTTGCCTCCCCTGAGCGGCCAGTTGCTCCCCCCGGACAGCGGCTGGCCCCCGTTGTCCGACGAGTAGATCAGGACGGACTTCTCGTAGAGGCCGCCGTCCTTCAGCTCCCGGACCACCTGTCCGATCCCGTCGTCCAGACAGCTCAGCATGGCGGCGTACTGGCGCCGCAGCCGGTTGCCCCGGGAACCGTACGACTGCAGGAAACGATCGGGAACCTGCAGAGGTGTGTGGGCGGCCTGCAAGGACAGGTAGAGGAAGAGCGGCTTCCGGGGGTCGTGGCTTCTCAGAATCTGCTTCACTCTGGTCGGAAAGAGGGAACAACCCTTCGGTTTTAGATAACAGTATGCTTATATTGACGCGCCTCGTAGTAAAATGTAACATGTGCATAGAAACAGTATTTCGGATAATTCAATTTCTTTGAGGTGAACAGGAATTTTTCCTTTTTATTTATGAATTACCATATTTTCTGATACTTTTTATGTTACTTTTTCTAATTTATAAGAATTAATTGAATAAGAATTATAATGTATAAATATATCTAAATATTAGATATTATTATTATAATGTATAAATATATCTAAATATTTCAAATCACAAAACACCTCTGTTCAAAGCGGCCGATTCCACCCGACTCCAACAGCTGTCATTCTTACTTTTTTCCCTTTTACCACCCATGTTTTTGTTTTAAAACTTAACCCTCATATTATGTTAAGGGTCAAATTGGCCCATTGGGTCAATGGGTGAAATGGGTCAAATTGACCCTTAACATAATATGAGGGTTCATTTTGTGTATACCTATACGTCTTTATGTTGTCCTCGAGTGTCGAGTACGGCACCTTAAATTAAATGTATTATTGTTATTAATATATATAGATAAAAATGAAATTTTCACCACAGCGAAGCTATCTCCCCTGCAATGTCCACTACCGTCTTCCGAAATGTTTTTGGACCGTTAAAGATGCATCTATTCTATATTTTCATTGATATTCCACGCTGACCTCTGGATGTAGAGCAGCGTGGAGTAGTTTCCGCTCATCTCCCACGCCGGCTTGTCGCCATCGTGCAGGTCGAACCCGCAGGCCTCGGCGCCGTCGCAGCTCCGGTAGGAGAAGTGGTCGCCGCTGCCCGTCAGCGAGCCGAGGAAAGTCTGAAAGCCGCGTCCCGTCGGCAGGCAGCTCGGCCGGCAGAAGCCCAGGTGCCACTTGCCCACCATGTGGGTGGCGTAGCCGGCTTCCCGAAGGCGCTCCGGCAGCGTGGGGACGTCCGGGGGGAGGCAGAGGGGCTGACGAGGCCGGATGATGGAATGCTGGAGGCCGGTGTGAATCTGGTAACTGGAGACAAGGCGGCGTGAGGTGCAGACGTCCGGACGGAGGAGATTTGAGATGTTCGGTTCTTCTCGCTCACACGCCGTCTGACGCTTTTAAGGAAGTATTCATAAACGAAGGGCGTTTTTGAAATTCATCCTCAACGTCACGTGTATGGTTTCTGCTTGTTTGTTGTTTCGGCCAGGCGTTAACTCCCTATTTATTCTGAACTTAGCGTGATCTTGCGTGAAAATCATAGATTTTCTGTAGTTGGCCGAGCAATTAGCTGTTGTGGCGACGCCGCTTTACCCCATTTATCATCACTTTGACGCCCGTTTAAAAACATTAAACCCTTGACTAACAAGCTGAATTGTTTCCGTGACAAACCTCCAAGCTCCATTGGCTTGTATATCAAATTACATTTCCCCATTAAAATGAACTGAAATGCTATAAAACTCTTCCGGGCCAATCCAGTGTTTTTAAATAAGAAAAATTGACTTCGTAAATAGCAAATACGCAATGAAAAAAGTCATAATCAAAGAGAATGTAAAGAAATGAACTTGTTTAATTAACAACCGGATACTTACCTTCAAGATTTACTTTGCGGATTAGCTTAGCTTAGCTTACACCCTAAATGCTACAATGCGTCGCTAAATGTAACGTGCACGGTCGACGGAGGACGGTTTCCCCGAGGCCCGTGGGTTTGGGAATGTTTCCTGTCAATGTGAGGCCAAAAAATGGATTAGGTTTGAAAATTTGCTGAAGTTATACCTTTTTTTTTTTAAGTCGAATTGTTTCCATGACTGAGTTGTAACTCTATTTATTCGTATATCGGAATAAATTTTCCATTGTAATTAATTGAAACGAAATGAACCCGTTCCAGGGCTGCTGGTTTAGTTGTGCGTTTTTAAAAAAGCAAAAGACATACAAAGACATACAATACAAAGACATAAAACATATGCGAATAAAACAACATAGAATAGAATAGAATAGAATAGAAATAGAAATAGAATGTGCATTTAATTGTCCCAGAATGGGGTAATTTAAAAAAAATGCTAACAATAATAATAAAGTAATAAGGATATTATAATAACAGTTTTGTTGTGTATTTTTAAAAAACGAAAATTTATTCTTACAAAAAAATTATACACTCACCGGGTTGCTAAATGCCAACGCAGTTTGCTCGTCTGTGAAATTAGCTGAACTGAAATGCTATTAATCTGTTCCACTTTCCCCTTTTGGTTATTTGTTTTTAAATAAGAAAAATTTACTTTATAATAACTTAATAATAAATAAATTAATGAAAAATAAACTAATAATAATAAAACAAATACAACCCTTTTTGTTATTTGTTTTTCCAATGAGAAAAATGTAATTTATAAATGACTTAATGATAAAAAAATTAATAAATAATCTTTAAAAAAAATCATAATAAAAGAATGTAAAGAAATAAACTTGTTTTATGTTTGGCACTCTAGTCGAGCTACACACTTAATGCTGTAATATGTTGCTATATGTAACATGCAAACTTTGCTACACGGTATGTATAAACTCCATTTATGGACGGAGTGAAGCCACTCGTCTCTCTAAAACCATCAAACCGTCCACGACCGGCTATGAACGACTCTTCCGTCGCCTCGCCCGTCAACATCCCCGCCGTCCACTGCACCAAATCCTTGTGAATCTCACCCACGACAACTTCTCCAAGTGGCGGCGGCGCGTCCAACTGTTTTCAAACGGCGCTTCCTGGACAACGGCAGCCATGCACGTGTCAAACGCTCAGATCTGGGCTTCCGATCCCAAACCGAAAACCCCTAAATCGACGCACTGGTAAGTCAAGCTTCCGCTGTAAATAGATAAATCTGAAAAAGCGCCGACGTTTCGAAGCTCGCGTTTGAAGTCCTTCCTCTCACGAGACACCGACGATTCCCTGACATTTATGAAGCAGACCGGAACCAGGAGAACGTCGGCGGGGTTGAAGACCTGAAGGCCTGTCTTTCTGTCACCACTCACCGGCCCGTCATGAGCTGGCTGCGAGAGGGCGAACAGATGGGCTGGACGTAGTAATTCTCCAGTTTGACCCCCTCGGCCGCCAACCCGTCCAATACGGGGGTGTTTATATCGGAGCCGTGGTAGCCGATGTCCCCGTAACCCTGGTCGTCCACCATGATGAAGACGAGGTGCGGGGGTTCGGGCCACGGCGCGCCGCGGCCGCTCGGCCCGCCGAGCCAGATCGCTCCGAGCAGCAGGAGCGGCAGGGAGCGGCCGCCTCCTTCCATCCCCCCGGTGGGTAAATCTCCGGCCGGTCCGAAAATGCCGGCTCGTCGGCTTCCAGCCCGAGTGGCGGCGGAATGAGATGCCGATGGGTCGGCGCCGGACGGGTGGGTGGAGACGAGTGTATCTGTGAGAGGCTCGCCCTTTGCAGCACCTTACCACATTCCTCAGGCGCCTCGTATGATGTGCTGGGAGTACCTGCTTTCTCTCTCTCTCACACACACACACACACACACACACACACACACACACACACACACACACACACACAAATGTATACCGCCTATACTGACCCGACTGTCGGACACTGTATTAAAATCCCCGACCTCATGTCGAAGGAAATGATGGAACGGAATAAAAACAAACAACAAGAAGGCAATATGTTGAGGTCCTGGAGGGATGGCTTGATATTTTTGAAGAGGTGTGTTTTTTGAGAAGATTCTTACATATTAAATAAAACATGTCTGAAGTGTCATGTCATTGTTATTGTAATCATTGTTGTTGTTATTATGATTATATCTTTATTACTTTATTATTATGACTATTATTATTATCATATCCTCCATTACTCCATTACTATTATTACTATTGTTATTACTATTATTATATCCTTATCACTTTATTACTATATCCTCATTACTTTATTATTATTATTAGCATTATCATTATCATTATTATTATTTCTTTATGACTTTATTATTATTATTATTATACCCTTATTAATCAATTATTATTATTATCACTATCATTATTATTATTATTATTATTATCATATCCTTATTAATCCATTATTATTATTATTATTATTATTATATCCATATTACTTTATTACAATTATTAGCATTTATTTTAATTACCCCATTTCAGGACAATTAAATACACATTCTATTCTATTCTATTCTATTCTATTCTATTCTGTTTTATTTGCATATGTCCTATGTCTTTGTAGCATTAAGTGTATAATTTTTTGAAACATTTGTTTCAATTAATTTCAATGGGAAATCTAATCTGATAAATCGAGTTACAGCTCGGTCACGGAAACAATCTAACCCATCGGTCAAAGTATAACTGCGGCTAATTTTCAAACCCCCTCTATTTTTTGGCCTCAGATTGACAGGAAACATTCTCAAACCCAGGGGCTTCGGGGAAACCGTCCTCCATCATTCAAGGGAAAACAAGGAAGTTTCTCCACGATTCAACTGAATACGAGGATTTTATAAAATACACTCGGGCCGTGAAACTAAAGCATCCAAGTCGGACTTTTCCTTTCACCGCCCCAAACAGCTCAATTACCAGTCACCTGACATCAATTGCCGGTGAGTGCGGGGACGGCGAAACCAATCCCCGGCACGTAGGGACATCCGGCGTTGCGATGAGAATCGGTATTGATCCGCCAGAGAAGAAGACGGGGGGGGGGAGGGGCTCTCGGCCCTCACCTCGCCGCCATCTTCCGCCCCGTAATGAAGACGGGAAATCAATACGAGTCAATTTCCTACGGTGGGTTTTCAGAAGCCGGCCCGCGTTGTCTCGGCCCCGCGGGACGTTTCACAGGCTTTCTTCTCCCGAGCGAAAGAGAGGCGGATTGAGATCCGCGTCCGGAGACGGGGGGATGACAAGAGCGTAAAAATGAGCCCGGCGAGGCTGATGGAGGGAGACGTGGAGCGATTTCAAAAGGCAAGAGAAAGCAATTAGATACAAACAAAAACAACAGCCTACGGTGAGGCAGGGGAACTGCGTGCCTCACCTAGTGGCCGTTTTATGATCCCTCAGCACTAAGACATTAGTAACAAACATACAGTTGTTGACAAAAAAACAACAACCGTACATTGGAAATGTAGTTTAGATAGCAAAAAGTGTTTCGACATTAATAAAAGCGACAGACAGAGAAACGGCAATAGAATCTTAGTGCAAAGCATCCCGATACTGAGGCTCAACAGTCTGTGGCAGTAAATGTGAAAATCCAATGATTTTGAATATAAAAACAATCTAAAGCTGGTGAAGATAAATGAAAAATACCTCTATAGTGCAAATAACCAATAAATATAACCCTTTAAGTCTTTATCTTTCCAAGATTGGCAAATGAGGCACGGCTTCTCCTGCCTCACCTGACTGCATGTCACTGACCTGGACCCAGAGCCGGGCTTCTCTGCATGTGACCTAAATATTTTCAAATATTTAGCGACGGTGGCTCGCGGGCGTCCGATCTGCTTTCCTTTTTCCAGGTGTTCAACTTTTTGGGTTTGAAGTTGAGGGCTTCAGGTTGAGTTCGGGGTGAGAACGAATGCTCGGCCGCCTCGGTCCTGACGGTTAAGGCTAATTTAAGGGGATAGAGAATCCATTATATATGAATGTCCTCACAGAAAGTTGCTGTACAAACATTTGAGTGTGTGTGTGTGTGTGTGTGTGTGTGTGTGTCAGTGTTGGAAAAGCCAGTGGTGCAGAGTAGAAGAAAGTAGCTGTGGGTGTGATTTATTCATGACAATGAATAAGTGACTCAGTCGATCTGGACCCACTCTGTAGCGCTAAAGTGGTGTGTGTGTGTGTGTGTGTGTGTGTGTGTGTGTGTGTGTTCGCTAACTGCGTTTGAAAATAACTTTCATTTTCAGAAACCAACATTAAAAGAAGCCCTATTTTTATATTCAAAAAAGTCCCATCGGAGCTTTTTTTTTTAATTTTTTTTTTTTTCTGGTGTGTTCCTGCCAGAAGCACGTGACGGCACAGAGGACGGCTGATGGTAAATGATGTAATGGATGCTGACGGATGCCGGCCTCAATAAAATACAGAAACAGATTCCTAAATTTGTCCCTCGATATATATTTTAAGTTTGAGCACGAGTGATGAGATACAGTGCGGTTGATGTTGTACGATACCATGGGTCGCGGTGCAGACGAGGGCAATCCCTGCACAAAAGGCGTATGTTATGAATTAAAAATAAAAAATAGCTTTAAAGTGGCGCAAACCTGGCGACGTGTCCTGCAGAATAACACAACCTTAAAGCCAGGAAATGGGTTAAACCCTAAAAAAAAAAAAAAAAACAACGTCCGTGGCATCTGCTGCAAAACCACAGGGTGTGTGAGTCTGTGTGTGTGTGTGTGTGTGTGATAGGCCCACGGAAGGAAGGCCAGTCTGACACCTCCATGAACTCACATGAGTCAGAGGGCCGGAAAATGCATCGTCATCGTCACGGAGACGCAGAGAAAGAGAGAAGAAAATAGGAATAAAATAAGATGATAAAAGCTCGAATTGTGTTTTTTAAAAACGATGAAATATATAAGCTGAAGGAACATCCCGGAGACGGGGTCTCCACGCGCTTTCTTCCAGGAGCGCTAGGGAAGTTAGCGCCCGGGATCTGGATATCCACCCGTCCAGCTGACCGGCCCTGAAGGTCACGCTGACGGAGACCTCGGATCCGCCGCTCCTGAAATAGACCAGGATCGTCTTCCAGAGAACAGAAACTTAATCCACCTCTCTTTTCTTCTCGCTTTACCAGGAGATAGCCTGACACGCTTGGTTCTCTCGCCGTCATCCAGGTTCAGCCAAACATCTCCGAACAGCGTCGGAGCCGGTTGTTGGTCCGACATGGGAGAACTCCTCCTCCTCCTCCCCTTCCTTCTTGTTGCATCTATCAGACGTTTCCCCAGAGGAGAGTGACTGCTGGCTTTGACTCATCAAAAATAAAAACGGATTACACAAGCTCAGTGTCAGCGTATGTGTGTGTGTGTGTGTGTGTGTGTGTGCAGCAGTGGCAGAGTCAGCGGAGAGAGCCGCCGTGTGGACTGAAGCGGGAATGCAGCTCTCTTGAGAGCGAGGACGCGACGTCTCGTCTCCGCTGGAAAACGTTGTTTTGTGCGATTTAAAGAAAAAGAGGATGAAACTTTGAATCTGATTCTGAAGGTCGAAACTGCGTTTTAACAACAACAACAACAACATCAACAACAACAACAACAACAACAACAACTACGCCTTTAGAACACAGTGATACCTGATGAGTTTAATTCTTTCCGACTCAATTTGCTCTTATATCAGAATGTAAAGAAATAAAGTTGATTTATTTACTATGAAGATCGGACAAAGATTCCGGCTAAGGTGGAAGCATTCGGACATCGGGGTGTATTTTTCAGGGTCACTTTATGTTTTTTGGGGTTAAAGTTCAGCTGTGTGTATTTCATTGACTTTCTTGGCGGTAACAACTTCGACTTAAGAGCATGATTGTTTCTGCGAGCCGATGCAGTTTGCTCGTATGTGAAATTAGATCTGAAATGCTATTAATCTGTTCCACCTTCCCCTTTTTGTTATTTGTTTGTAAATAAGAAAATGTACTTTATAAATAACTTAATAATAAATAAATTAATGAAAAATAAACAAATAAAAAATAATAATAATAACAATAAAACAAATAAACCCCTCTTTGTTATTTGTTTTTAAATAAGAAAATTGTATTTTATAAATAACTTAACAATAAACACATGAATGAAAAATAAACTAATAAATAATAATAATAATAATAAAATAAATAAACCCCTTTTTGTTATTTGTTTTTAAATAAAAAAATTACTTTATAAATAACTTAACAATAACAATATTAATGAAAAATAAACTAATAGATAATGATAATAATGAAATAAATAAACCCCTTTTTGTTATTTGTTTTTAAATAAAAAAATGTACTTTATGAATAACTTAATAATAAATTAATTAATGATGTATAAACTAATAAATAATAATAGTAATAAAATGAATAAACCCCTTTTTTTTGTTTTTAAATAAGAAAAATGTACTTTATAAATGACTGAGCAATAATAAATTAATAAAAAATAAACAAACAAATAAATAAACAGATAAACAAACAAACAAATAAATAATTAGTCTGAAAAAAAAATCATAATAGAAGAATGTAAAGAAATAAACTTGTTTTATGTTTGGTGCTCAATCCTAGCTCCACACTTAATGCAAAAACGCGTTGCTAAATGTGACCTGTACATTTTGCTATCTTTATGTCTGAACGTCATGTATGGACAGAGTGAAGCCGTTCCTCTTCCTAAACCCATCAAACCGTCCCAGACCGGCTTTGAACGACTCTACCGACGCCTCGTCCGTCGACGTTCCCGCCGTCCGCTGCACCAAATCCCCATAAACATCTCCTGCCTCCTCACAGACGATGCTCTCCGCCACCGTATCTCACCCAAAACAACTTTTCCATCAAACTACTCGCTCCCAACTCAGATCTGAGCTCCAATCACAAAGCACAAAATCCACTGAGCGACGGTTCGGATCTCGGAAATCTTCCAACTCGATTCACCGGTAAGTCGAGGTTCCGCTGCATTTGCCATATTTTCCATAAGAACTCACCGCAGCCTCCACAAAGAAGTTCCACATTTTCCATTAGTCAGCCTTTCACAAGCTTTTAGACAAAGGCGGGAAAGCATGTCTGATTTTGTAGTTGTCACACACGCCCCGCTCTCCACGGCGATGCACATCAACCGGTCCGGACACAATGGGAGCTCACACGCCAACCCGAGGCAGGCCCAACGCAGGAAACGCAATTAAACAACTCACAGTGCAAACACACACACACACGATGAGGAGGAGCGAGCAGTCTGGTTCAGCGCTTCACCTACCGGAGCATAATTAGCATTTCCTGTGTTTTTTTTTGTGTTTCATAACTCATATTCTGGACAAATGGTTCACACAATCGCTTTTTTTGTGGACGTGCAGGTGTGTGTATGTGTGTGTTTGTGTGTGTGTGTGACTCATCGTCGAGGTTACGGGGGGCCGCCTGGCGGCGAGCCGGCTGCGTGTCACGAAGCGGATGACAGAAGACTCATCTCCCCCAGGAGTCCTGAAGGGAAAAAAAAAAAAAAAGAGGAGGAGGGACAGTCTGTCACAAAAGCAGGGTCAAGAGTTCAACCTATCAGGGGAAAAAAAAAAAAACAGGGGAAAAAGCAGGAGAGACGGCGTGAAAGTGAGACGGACAGACGGCGCAGGATTTCACGTGGAGTCCAATCTGTCCGTCAGCCTGAATGACAAACACAACCGGTGTTTTTTTTTTCGCCCCCCCCCCCCGAATTTAGTTTGAAATCTGAAGAAAACACTGAGAAAAACACCATGCTGCTATAACACCTTATATCATGACGGTACCACCTACTGACCTTTGCACTAAACTTTACACAAAAAAAAAAAAAAAAAGTGTCATGCCTTCAAATATCACCTTGTATCTGCACGCACTTTATACTTGATAGTTTAATGTTTACTATTTAATGTGACAGTGCACTTTGCTGCTCATTTGCTTTCTGTCATTATGGTGTGGGATTATGAGAAAACCGATCTGACACTCCATCCATCCATCGTTTGCCGCTTATCTTGCACTTAGAGTTGTGGATCGGGGACGCCGGAGCTCATTCGGGGCAATTTTCCCAATTTTTTTTCCATACAGAAAACTACTGCCCGTTTAAACTGCGCTCATCCTTGCACCAGCAAGTTGCACTCAAATGTTTTATCTGCACTGCCAACATTGTTGCTATGTGTTAAAAATGTTTACACTATCATTATTTATTATCAATACATATCTAAATGCACTGCGGGCAGCGAGGTAGGAATTTCTCTATACAGGGAAACACATTTCCACACTGAGCAGGTGGCAAGAAATGCTTTGAATCATGAATATTGAATCTACATACGGAGTCATTGATAATAAAGCTGACTTTGTAAACAATTGCGATTGCAATGACAATAATTAACCACCACCCCCTTCTAAGAAGGAGCCGTCAAATTAGAAACTTACAGTTCTTACACGTTGTGAAAAAAAAAAAAAAAATCCCCAGAAGGACGGAGTAACTAAACATTACGAGCGCCAAGAATTTAATCAGAAATCGGTCTGTGAAAATGTTACAGTTGCTATCCGGCGATGAGGCTCATAAATGACAGACCTTTGTGAAAAAGTTTGAAAATAAGCTGCAAAATGTCAGAATTATATTGTCTTCAGAAGGGAAGGGTTAGCCTTTTTGCACTTGACATTTAGAAAAATCTCCAAACTCACCGGGGGATGAGGGGGAAGGGGGGGGGAGTCGGTTGAGCCGTGTCTCCTGAAAGGGTACGTTAAAGTTGTGGGAGAGATGTGCTATTTAAGGCTCTGTTTAACCATAAAGCGCACAATGAAAAGGGTGTACGTGTCCAAAAATAAAAAAATAAAGGGATTCTTCAAGTTCTGCACCTGAGATTCATCTTTCAAGAACATCCTGGAAGCATGGCAGCTGGAGTGAATCTTAAAAAGTTCAGTTCTTAATATATACCATCTATTTTTTTATTTTTTTTTTATTTGAAGTGATAGCTCTGCGGCTTATTTTGTGCTGTTTATTTGTGTATGGTGGTGGTGGTGGTGGTGGGGGGGGGGCAGCTTCGGGGGGCCGCTGTTAAAGGGCATTGGACGGGGGCCTGCCGTGACTCCACCAGTCGGCCCGTCAGATGAACGGGGACCCGCAAAGAAAACAAAGAGAAAGAAAAAAATAAAAAATAAGGAAAAACGTCTACGGCTATCAGGAGCCAAACCGAGGGGAAGCCGCCGCCTCTCCCGGAGGAGAAGGTTCACATTTTCTGAAAGGAAGCCATCCTGAATAGGAGCTCCAGAGGGGGGATGAGATGTTCCCGGGGTGCAGCTGCGCTCGGATCTTTGACCTTCTCGCGGTTTTTGTCCCACGCGGCGTCGGACTTAGCGGCTCTTTTCTTGATCTTTCCCTCTTGGCTTTCTCCCCGAAGCTCTCCCGCCTCCACCCGGCGGAGATCAGTGTGAACATTTTTAATTAAATGTCAATCAATCAACTTTTGGCTGAGGCGATCATCAACTTAGAAATGTCACGGTGCATGAATTGCGTATCCGTGACAGCAGAAGGCCACCTGGCTTTTTTTTTTTTTTTTTGTCCAATTTTGCAGATATTTATCTGCAAAAACCCGTTATTCCATTACATTACATTTGGCAGGCGCTTTTATCCAAAGCGACTTACAATAGAGGACATAAGCTCTGCAAATAACACTTGCACTTCCAGTTCCAGTTCTTAAAAATATTACAACAGATCCGGTTGCTTTGAGTCCCCCTCCGTGGGACCGATATCTTATCTAATCTTATCTATTTGAAGAATTTTGGAAATCCAACAAGCTTTTCTCAAGAGTCTCCACCGCCTTTGACCACAAGAGGGAGCAGTCGGCACGTGTTCCGTGCAAAGCGTCCGGACGTCTCTGAAAACTGCAGATTTTCTCCACGGCGGGTCGGTCGCACTCGCGCTTTAACCTGTTAGGTCTGATCCCGTCGGCCGACAAGACGGGCTGACATTTCTCCCGAGCGTCTGACCCGCGGCTGATCTTGGTTGCTATACTGAGATCCGGAGACAGCTGCAGACCGAGGCTGCCAACGGGGGCGGCTATCATTGGTAACCTCCGGCGGCATTGATAATAGCAACATCGGCGAGCTAGCGAGGGGACCGTCCGGCCTCTATCAACGGATTTAGAGGCCTGTCAGTGCCCCGGAGGAAAATACAACATAATTAAAGTCAGTTGGTTCAGCGAGGTTGCCTGGGAGACTGTTTGCTGTTTGTGTTGGTTGGATTTATGACAGTTATAGAGATTAAACCTCTATAATAATTAATAAAACATTATTGCCGGTCGTTGTGTGATTGGGTTTTAAGCTAACCCCAGTTGGATCTCGGACGTTTTTCCCTCCGTTCTTCAACTCTCCACCACGAGAGGAAACCCGACCCGATTTGTTTTGGAAATCAAGAGGCTGGCGACATTTAAAACCGGACCTGGTTTGAATGTCACAATCCGCGAATCCCGCGACAAAAACTTGGACAACCTCCACGTTATTAGGAGCAAAACCAGGAAAATCTATGACTATCAATGTGAAATGTGTACTTTGGCGCAAATATACATAAATTCATGTTAATTTTCCCCTTTTTAAAACAAATATTGAGATCGGCTTCTCGGAGGGAAACGTCTAAAAAGCTATTTGGCGTATTGGCATCGACAGAAGTACAGGCTGATCTTATCATTACTCTATGTAAGATTAGCGTCGAGCTTTACGTCCCGGCCCGATGGGGATTCTGGAGGGGTTTCGCTTCTGCTCGCCTCGGGCGCCCGTTGGGAGCGACGCGCATCAAGCGCGCCCGCGTCCGGGCGTTTGGCTCGGCGTAAGAATGCGTGGCGCGACGGCGATGGATGCCCGAGTTTAAGGTAAACGTGTAGCGGGATCACTCCGAATCTCAGCGGGGAGAAACACTCCCACCACTGCAGGCTTCACTTTTAGCAACTGCGATTTTTTTTTTTTTTCCTAACATGGCATCTTTGCCGTTCACCGACCGCACAGGACTTGTACCTTGGGACGCATTTCTATGTCGCTATGCGGGCTGCTTAACTTGTATTTATCTGGAAGGCCCCACGATGACAGCCCAGAATGTCTCCAGCCTCCAGTAATTACAACAATTAAGGAAGTGGTGCCAGCGCTGATCCGGTTATGTAAACAAAAAGGCTAGCTCCGTGCCGTGACCTGGACGGTCGCGCTTCCAGCCACGGGCCCGAATCACGCCATGAGACGAGAATCCCGCGGCGTCCGGCGTAAAGGTTACCCGTGACCTCAGCGCTGTAAAGCGAGATATAAAACAGCTCCACTCGGATGTTCTGAATGCTAGCTTTCCCTCGGTCCGCACGGGAGCCAGGAGAGCGACGGAGGTGGCGGCGGGCGTCCTATTTTTGGAGGGGCTATCAGCGGCTCGGCGGTACAGGTCTGAGTGACAGGACAAGTGTTGCCGTGGGTCCTCCCCTCGCTCCTTTGGAGCAGGCATTCCTCGGCGTAAGCAGACACAAACCCCCTCCCATCAAACATCTCCCAGCTTCTCCCTGGGTATGGGTGGGCGCGCGGGAGCGTTTGCGGGCGTGAGCGTCGGCCTCGGAGCCGGACTCGGCGAGAAGTAGGCGGCCAAGCGTAGATCGGAGCTGTGCGGAAGGGGGGAGGGGGAGGCCCTGAGCGCTGAGCATGGGGCCGATGCACTGAGGGCCCCAGCGACAAAAATCAAACCGCGACGAAGAGCAGACGCCAGAACGGGAAGGAAAAAGAAAAAAAGATCAACATAATGGTGGCGGAGGAAGTGGTTATAACGTTGTCCGGGGGAGCGCCGTGGGGCTTCCGACTCCAGGGAGGCGTGGAACACCAGAAACCGCTCCAGGTGGCCAAGGTAAGTCGGGTCAGCTAACGCTCCACCCGAGCGGATTATTTCACGGTTTTGCCGGGTGAGAAGTGGAATCCCGTGTTCGAATCGGCGACGGGAGTGAAACGCCGGCCGGGGAAAACATTGAAACGGAATACGGCGGCTGCCGCGCAGAATCGGTTCGAGGCTTGAATATGAGTCATCGTCTTGTTTCAGAACCGGGTTCGTGCACAGGGAGGGGGGGGGGTGATTTATTGTGTGAACTTTAAACTTCTAAATCAGTACGCGTGGCGGGATGCTTGCATTTCTTCCATAGGTGCAGCTTCTATTATACTGCAACATAAATCTGAAAGGTGCCCAGAAAAATGGTAACTTTACAGATAGTTTTGGATGAACTGAGGCAGATCAGCTGCTACATCGTGGCAGGTTTTAACTGGAACATTGTTTTATAGATTGTTAATACGCGTTTATGAAAGGCAGTTTCACCTGCGTCCGACTGACGCAGTCCCAGGTTTATGACCAGATATGCACAATGGAAAATAATTTGACAGAGAACCCGCAGTCACCCTCAAGACACGCTTGTCCCATTTAACCCGGCAGGTTACCTGAGGTTTATTAGGAAATGCTTTTAGCACGTACCACAATAAATGTCTGAATATAGATCCCCGAAATCCCCGGGTCTCCTGCTGCATAGCTCTATGTGATATAAAATATTAAGGACATACTGAACGTATGCAGGCCAGCAAAAGAGGAATGAAAATGGCTGGAGGAAAACTCTGAAAGAAGATGTAAATCATCTCCAAATGAAAAATGCGAAAACAACCGCGCTTTGCAGAGTGTATGGCTTGCAGGCCTGACTTCATACTGATTAGTGAAATTAGCTTGAAAAGGAAAAAAAACAGTGCTCAGTTGACCCGTCATCGATGGATCAGCAGCCTCTTTATCCTGCTGAGGGATTTAGACATGCCTCTCAGTCATGTCTGAGTCAAGATACCATCGCACACACACACACACACACACACACACACACACACACACAATCCACATACATGTATAATAATTGTTGACTGAGCAGAACTACTTTTCTGGCCAGCTATATTTGGTTGAGAAGCACCGGGTCATGAGGTTAGCCAGGGTGTGTGTTTCAGCTCGGTACTGAAAAGCTAACCTCATGCATTCAATATGTGCACCTCTCAGTATGTGGCTCGTGAATCGAGCATTTGGGATTTTGAAACTAATTATTATCATGCAGCTTATAATGGATATCCGCTAAATCCCGATGCCGGCAAATCAGTGAATATCAACAAGACGAGAACGTAATTTCCAATATTCGTGTTCAGAGAGCTTCATACACGAGTGTACTTTTCAGTCTCTTTAAAAAGGAGACGCACAACATATTTTACATTCTTGACACCGAAAACCGATCGATCAAAAGTCTCTTTTCGCCACTTCAATACGGCGAGGGCGAGGTGTCTCGGTGTCACCCAGAGTTCAGTCGTATTCCCGCAGGTCAGGAACGAGACGGCTAGCATCGCCATGGCAACATCCGACTGTAGTCGAAGCCTCCCGGGGGACTCGGATTGGCGGATTAGACCGCTTCTCCAGTGTCTGAGATGTTTAGCAAACCTTCCGCTGATACTTCAGGAGATGTAATTGGTCTAGTTGCTTAAACAAATTATCACATGAGCACATCATTATATCATGTTATTTGTTGTCACGAGCTGAAACTCTGACTCGTGATCGTCTCAGCCGCGGACCCGTTCACCGGGTGCAGGAAGAACGCTCGTTTCAGGATATTTTCATGGAAACATCAGGAAAAAATCTTCCCGCCAGAACCCGATGGTCCTAAAGTTCACCTCTAGCTGATTTTCGGTGCGACTACGATCACTTTTTTTGATATTTGCACCAAACCTCAGCACACAAACTGGGGTTCCAATCCAAATCCAGAATTCACTTCATTTCCCTTAACGTCTCTTAGCACTGTTGCCGAAGCTAGGATATGAGGATATGTCAGTCAAACTAAAATGACGTGGTTCGATTCGAACCAACCAGTGCAACCCTACTGAGAAAGGTCCAAAGAGAAAAGCTAGCAAGGAGATTCAGACGTCCGGAAATTTTTTAAAAAACACGATGGAATAAAGGGAATAAAGGGAGTCCACTGTCCATCATCTTGCTCTCTCCTGGAGGCCATTGTGGCTCAAACATGTGGGTTACATGTATGCGTGCTAAACATTAGCCTTGCCATCTATGAGCCGCTTGAATATTCCTGGATTTGTCAAGTGGCCGGGGGAGGAGGGGGGTTAAAGAAAAACAGCTTCTGTTTGACCTGGCTACATTTACGGGGCACTTGACTGACACAGAATCTAGCGGTCCGAAGGCAAAGCTGCAGGACACCAAATCACCTTTACGGCACAGGGCAGCTGTTTCTTTCTGACAACTGAAGCAGCGTGCTCCTTCACCCCGGAGAGCAGGAAGCCCTCGACACGTCGGGTCTCAAAGTGTTCCATCTGGAACAGGTGGAGTAGTTTGGGGTTTGCTGAAAGAGGCGATGTGTCAGTGGTGGCTCAGTGCCCGTGCCTGTTTGTGTGTTTCTTTATGAGTTAATGTGTATTTTTGTAACAGCCTATTTGCTGTGTGTGTGTGTGTGTGTGTGTGTGCAAACATGTAAGGGTATTATAACGGTTATACTTTGCTACCACAAGGTGACTGACTCAATGAATAAGCACACACCGGCACAGGCCGCTTTGAAAGGCTTAGCTAAATGTGGATATGAGATTTCATTACATGCAAACCAGAATAGCTGAAAAGCAAACTAATTAGGTCAACCGAAGCCTTCTCATCTCCAAAATCAAACGGCGCGGTCCTTGGCCGCTCCTGAGACAATGCACTCATATTTGCGATCAGCACCGCGGTGATGGTCTTTGAAAATGTATGCTTTGAATTCATTATGGGGCGTGCTGACATGGTTTGAATAGTCCTGAGGCACTTTAGGGTCAGCATAAAGCCGAGGTCCTGACAGACCTTGGGCACAAAAAGCAGAGCGCCGAAAATGCTGGCTGGCATTTCCCTGTTAGAGTGTGCATGAGAGGCCCACTTGAGTTGCGATATGTGGCACGCGTCCATAGCGAGACGAACTCTGCTCTACGTCAAATTGCTATCGCAAATCAGGACAAGAGAGCGGCATAGCATCAGGCGGGCTTTGCATCGCGACACATCCTAAATAAACCGGTACTTACCCTATGCATTACACGCACTTGGTGACGAGGACTCGGGCGTGCGCCGTCGCGTTACTCCTTCGTTTGTCTGCGCAGGTGCGTAAGCGCAGCAAGGCATGCAGGGCTGGGCTGCGGGAAGCCGATGAGCTGGTGTCCATCAACGAGCAGCCATGCGGAGCGCTGTCCCATGCGCAGGCCATGAACCTCATCGACAGCTCCCCGGGGACCCTGCACATCCGAGTGAAGAGGTTGGAACCGTTCTGGAACGTGCATCTTCCAAATCTATTGTAACCTCCGAAGTCATACTCGCCTCGGGTACGATGGCAATGAGGAAATGAGGGCCTTGTTTCGGAGGTTCACGTCAGGCCCTCTGCTTGTTTGCAGGATGCCTGCTGGGTTTCAGTCGGTGGTGCTGGTGACCCGTGCCCCTTCTCCTCGTATCGACAAAGAGTACCGCGCCACTCTATGCGGCATATCACCCACCAACCACCAGCACGCCCCCGTTCGCGAGGTCCACCGCAGCCGCTCCTCCCTGACCAGTGGTTTGACATCTCCGCCCGGTAGCGAGGCTTATTATGGCGAAACGGACAGCGATGCGGACGTAGCGGGCTACGAGAGGCAGCGTCGGCAGAAACGACGCAGCCCCAGCAATTCCAACCCCGGAAAACCGACAGGACGGGCCTCCCCTGAGGGCGGCGAGACTTCGGAGATGAGCGGGTACGACAGCGCGCCAGACGCACAAGTTTATCCAAGTTTGCTGGATGGATCTGGGGAAGGTGGAAACGGTGGCGACGGCGCACCGGGCGTGGCACGGAGGGAGGTGATTTACCAGCCTCCCGGTCCAGGACTGTGGTCCTCCCAGACTTCCACAGAAACTTCTTCCATCATCTCCTCGGCAGATGACCAGGGGCCACGGGACGGCGCACAAGAGGAAGACAGTGGCTTCCTGGAGCCGGCCAATGTGCCGCTGGTATCCCCCGAGAAAGCTAAGGAGGCACTGTTGCTCGGCTCCCGCAGCCAGCTCGTGCCTATGGTGGGTCCGGTCAGTAAACCCATTGACGAGGAGTTAACCACAACCTACATGGAAAAGGCCAAGCAAGCCAGTAAGTACAAGTGCATTGGAATTAGATGCGTTGCAGCAGAAAGAATTTCCCTTTGCATGGCTCCTAGAGATGTGCGGTAAACTCAATCATTACACAACTACATTGCGTACATGCAATTTTTTTCACACTACCTTTTACACTTTGTCGTCGTTTTCATGTGAAAATTAAACAAAACAAGTCAGTCGACGAATATCATCCTGAATTATTTGGCATGTTTACTACAAGCTCGGCGTCTAAAAGGTGATCCATCCCAGAGCTCTGAAAAGCACCTACAGCTGCCTCGAGGTATCAAGTAGCAGAGAGGGGATGCTCTCATTTTTCCTGACAACTCCACCCCCATGCCCCAAACACACACACACACCACCACATTTGTCTGATCTCCGTGTCGCTCTATCCCTTACTCTTACTGGTCTTTTGTCTTTTTTCGATTATGATGTGACTCACGTGGGACGTCCCGGTGACACGACAACGACCGGCGCGTTTACTCGATGCCGATGTTGTTTCTGTTCGCGTGCGTGATAAAGTGATTTTGACGCAGTAGTCTTCTGCAGGACCACAATTCCTTTCCGGTTTGGTTAAATCTCGAGCCCGTAATCCTACATATCAAGATTTTGACCCAACCGAGGTTCTAGCGACTCTCTAATTTCCCTTTCAACCACATTGTTGTGAGTCATCCCACAGCAAGTCAAGTGTCACGTTGTGTCCACCCTTTGAAGTTCTCCTTTCGGTCACCTACAACTTGTCACTTTCCACAAGCTTGCAAATATTTCCTAAGTTAGATGTTATGTTTAGTTAGTACATGCTCTTAATAATGTGTAAATGTATCCTTCACCCCGGCTAATGTGAGAAGCTGAAGGCTTGCCTGGAATTTTTCCGGAATTACTCCAGTAGCAATGCATGACATGAATGCCTTGTGAAGCTCTGACAGCGGAGACGGATTGAATCCTGATGTCAGAGTCCATTTTTTTCTTTTCCATAAAGGTCAAATCGGTTGGGAAGACATCTGCAGACGCGGCGCAGCATCTACTTGGGATGTAAAGTCATCAAAACATAATTATTCGAAGGCTAGAATGTATCAGTTGGCTAAAGTACTTTTACTTGAGTTGCCTTTGTGATGCACTAATTCTGCCTGTTTAGAATTCAGTCGGTCCTCGCTATGAATAATTTCCCATCTGCTCCTTGATGCCGGATGCAAATGAATGCTAATTCCTAATGTTTGTGCCTATTACACCCCGCAGAACTGAACCGAGGAGATACACAGCAAGACAAGCACGTAAAAGAAGCCAAAAGCAAGTGTAGAACTATTGCATCCCTGCTGACCGACGCCCCGAACCCTCACTCCAAGGGGGTGTTAATGTTCAAGAAGAGGCGGCAGCGCTCCAAGAAGTACACGCTCACTAGCTTTGGTAGCGTGGATGAAGATAGGTGCGAAGACTCACAAGAGGAGGATGGGGTGTGCCCTGGGAGCGAGTCCGAGTTCGATGAAGACGGTTTTTCGGCGGTCCCCGATCCAACGTGGGATAGTGACTATATAGATATGCTGGAGAAGAGGGCGACCGCGGGCACTGAAGGTCGTGGGGATGCAGTGGGGGATGCTCCGAGTCCAGGCTTAAGCGACACCACGGGCAAAGGTGCCCAGTTGTTTGAGCAGCAGAGGAAGCGGGCCGCCGAGCATGCTAAAAGGGCGGAGTTAGCACAACCGGCGGCCATTTCGCAGTCCCTCGTCCAGGATCAGGCCCAGATGTATCACTTGCAACCTGAGATACAACCGAACCTTCTCTCTCAGCAGATAGTACCTGGCACTATAACGCTACCACAAGAGCCGCCCAGAGCCACGGGGTCAGCTGCCGTTGCGGCTCAAAGCGTGTCCAACGGGGACTTGTCCTACTCTACGGTTGGCATGGCTAAAACAGAGACATCACTTCCACCCGTGGCACCCAAACCGCCCACTGCTTCTGTTACTGTTCTCGGTGGCCATTCTACTACAGCGGAGACGCCGGTGCCAGATCTACCTGCCAGCAACGTTCTCAACAGGACTGCCCGTCCCTTCACACCTGGCCTCATCACCATCCGATCCGCGACTGCTCCGGTTACATTCAAGCCACCGGTCACAAAAACAAGCCAGCGACCTGCTTCGGCAGCTGTCATGCCACCGCCGTTCTTACCAGCCTCGGAACACGCTGTTAATATAACATCAGTGATCTCACAACCACCGCCCGGTCTGCAGTCGGGGCTCCCGCCGTCGTCCTTTAAGCCTCCGGGTCCACTGGCTCAAACATCCGAAGCCATATTTTCTCCGTCGGCCATATCTGCACCTGCGGAGAAAATACAGACAGCACAAGCAGTAACCCCTGTTCATCAGGCACCGTTTGTAAATGCACCCCCAATATCTCCGTATGCAATACCCCAAGCTCCGGAAGAACCTGCTGCCCCCGCCCCTGTTCTTCCAGTGTCACAAATTCCAGGAAGAGTTCAGCCAGTTTTCCAAGGACCGCCGGTCGCTAAGGCAACTCCGCCTCAAGTTTCCATGGAGCATTTAGCACCCGTGTCCATCGTCTCCCAGCCTGAAGCCGCAGCTCCCACCCCTGTTCCCGGTCCATCGGGTCGCACGGGAATCCTCCTGGAGGCTCGACGCCGTGGTGGCAAACCCAAGCCCATGTTCAACGTGCCCGAGGTCAAAAAGAACTCCCCGAACCCCGAGCTGCTATCTATGGTGCAGAACATCGATGACAGGTCTACCCGTCAAAAATATGTCCCGAGTGCCTCCGAAGGCGACCGCGACGGCGCGGAGGAGGACAACGGTGCCGAGAGCGGTTTGGGAAGGGCGCCGCCTCCAGTGGCGCCCAAGCCTCGGGTCATCCAAGAAGCCCCAAAGTTTCTCCAGGCGGGCGGTAAAGGAGCCCAGCTCTTTGCCCGCAGACAGAGCCGTATGGGTATGTATGTGGTGGACACCCATCCCGAGACCCCTTACCAGCAGGAAATGGCGGGATATAACACACCCTACACTGATGGGCCTCCGCATTCATCTGATTGGAAATACTCTCCAAATGTCCGTGCCCCACCACCAATTGGGTACAACCCACTTCTGGGCCCCTCTATTCCCACCGGGCCTCAGAGGGATAAAAGCAAGTCAGACAGCAAGGGTAGAGGAGGTTCTCAGAGAGAAGGTATTAGAGCGCTGGATTTCATGAGAAGACAGCCCTACCAGCTAAACCCTGCCATGTTCAGCTACGGCGGCAGCGCAACTAATCTATCACCCCTGCCGTCCCACCTGGCCCAGAGGCAACAGCAGGGCGGCTACACGCCGATGGTGGGAAGTTCATTGGCCTCGCCGAGGCAGATACCCGTCAAGACGGTACGCGCCTATGAGATCAAGCGATTCTCGACACCGACGCCCATGTCGGCGCCCACTCTGGCTACAAAAGTTATCGCCCCCCGGTCGGCCACCACGCTCGGTGAGCGCTTGAATCGCTCGGATATGACCTCCCCTCCCGATCTTTACACGACAACCCCAAATACCTTCTTAACACAGGTACCGCTCAACGCTGCAACCCAGGCTTTTCCATCCTCTCAAACCGCAGGACTGCCAAGCCTACCGCAATTTTCCGCCCCCCCGATTCATGACCCAGTTCCCCCTGTAGCCCCGACACCTTACAGTCCACCGTCCTACAACACCGGGCTCCAAGCAGCCAAGCAGTTCCAAAGTGCTCCTGAGCTCAGCATCCTTGCCTCTTTACCGCCACTCAAGTCCAACACAGTTCAAGCACCGAAGCCACATTTCGTCGCCACCAAGGGAGGCATACAGCCTCGCGTCTGGAGGCCAGGGGCGATGTGAATTGCAGAAAACCGTCCATACTATGAGAGAGTAACACACACCAGGGAAATGTTTGAGGTGCAGATCACCGGAAGCGGGTCGGAACATGAGAAGACAGCGTTGCACTTTGGATCCAAGAATGGCTACAGTGATGACTGATCTTGAAAAAGTCCTCAAATTTAATAACAGTAAAATCTGCATGTTGAGTTATATAGAGAGTATACGACATATTTCGTCTACTGTTCAGCAACCATCCGTTCGCCACACTTTGTCAACGTTATGTATTGTTCATGGAGTTCTCCGGTGGTATTAATCAGGGAGATTATCCAATTGATAGGTTCTCAAGTCAATTTTAATATCATTATACGACTGATCATTTTTTGGTGTAGGTCATACAATTCAGGAATGTGCTATTGGAAAACAAAGGGTAATTTTAGAGGCCTTTTCTAGATCAAGTAATTAGATCACCAATCTCTTAATACATTCTTCAGCTTGATATCCGGCTAAAAACATGAGCCAACAAAAAACAGATTTGCTCACTTTGCTTATTATTTTGGAGCTGACGCACAGACTCCCACGTGTCCTATTAATATAACAACTAGCATATGCTTTATGTGCTGCAGTCCACCATTTGCCTCTCCCAGGGGAGGTTTATTTCAGGCTTCTGGATGTCTCGCTGCTAATTTTGCAGGAAATCCAATTAAAATGAGCCTGTAAATAATTACTGAAACTTAAAATGTAGAAATTTTAAATGGTCCAAATAACGATAGTAATAAATCAGTGCTGATTTCTGTTGCACATCCTAGCGGGTGTAGGATCAGACAAGATCCCTATAAGTATGCCAAGTGCTTTTATTGAACTCCAGCTCCAATAAATGATGCACACAAAGTGTATTACCATCTTTACTTTATGCGACTATCAAGAAGAGAAGCGGTCTGCTCTGCCAAGGTCTTTGAAAGGATGCACGGTCAGTTGCGAGCCCAATGTGGTGAAGACTCCTTCTTGCAACGTGAATACCAGGTTGCGCTAAATACCTCCGCTATTGCAAGTATTACTACTGACGCAGTGCTATTATGAATAGGTCAAAAAGGTCAAAAAGTGCCACTTACGAACACTTATCCACAGATATCATCGCTTCCATTCGTCTCTTTGACGCTGCTTTCTTTTGGTGTGACCTTTGAAGAGATGTGTAACCCCAAACTTTTATCCAATAAATAACACAGACGAAGGAGAGTGTATTTTGTTCTGTTCGATTACAGCACGATCTGACCTCGTGCCAGGGGAGGTTGACTGACGAAGAGGCGCCGGCACTTGTAGAATGGCTCAAGACGTGAGAATGGCTGTGGAGGGGGATCTGGTGTATTTCTAAAGGTTGTAGAATTGAATGGATTCATTGACCGAATGTTTGACGGGGTCATGATTAAATGAAGATCTTATGGTTGAGCTGGAATCCCACAGCCTGTAGACATTCTAGAAGGATGAAGAGGAATGTTTGCGACATATCTAAAGGTAGACCTGAAGAAAATAATGGGTAAAAGGCAAAAGAGAGTTAGACCGACGCCCCCCAGTGACCACTGGGTCAAGATGGCTATAGACCGGGTTATGTTGACGGCAATAAGTAAAAGGAGGAATCTCTTGTTTATCTCTAGTTTTTCAGTTGTGGAAGTATTCAGCATTTACTTCTGTTTTCATGAAAAGTATCAGCTCATTAAAAACAAGACAAAAAATATATATATATATATATATATATATATATATATATATATATATATATATATATATATACACGCAATATTGTGGCTGCTAAAAACACTGGTTTGGGGAAAAAGACATGATGAGGTGTAAAATATACTAAATACATGCTTCTGGCTATACTGTAGTTGGATAAAATAACATGTGTGGGAATGTTGGTTATGACTGCTGCATAGAGATGTTTATACTGAAAGGAGGGGGGATAATATATTTTAAGCAGAATAAAATTAGATTTGAAAGCTTTCAAGTTGTCTGACATGTCTGATTTTATATCGCCACCTGCTGCTGACGTGTGATGCGGCTCAGTGTTACCTGAACAAGCTCATCCACCGCATGGGAACATGCAACTGGCAAGCTTACTTCAAGAATATCTGCAAAAACATAGCTTTTTTTTTTTTATTATAACACATTCAGCTAACAGTGATACAGCCTACTATAAGACATGAGCGTGTGTTTACACCATTCCGACTGTAAAAGACATCTTGTTATTGAAAACCAGCTGCACAAATCCTGAACTGATCTTTTGTTTTCATCCGTAAAGCGATTCTCATTTAGCCTGACATGCCAAGAAATACATTCTGTAAGACGTTGGCTTTGCGGCCTTGTTTCAAATCAAAAGAATAAATGAAACGACGCACGGGTTCACGGAGGATCGAGTGCAATCGGGAATGTTTCATCATTTGACAGTTTTTTGTTGTTGTTTTTTTTTCTAAATAAGAAAAATACCTCCAGAGAAAGAACATCATCAATCACTAAGCCTGATATACTAAGGTTGATGCCGCAGCGTTCTGCATAGACCCCCGAATGACAAAACAGGGTGAGTATTGCAATAACAAGCAGTTACGCTGCATTAAATTATTGAAAGGATTTAGAAATGCATAAAAATACGGGGTGTGTGTAGGTAGCTGCATAATTAGAGAGAAAGAAACATTATTCACTTACCTCTCGATGTTTTCTATCTTGGACAGATTTCCTCTCATCTCATCTTCTCCATGGACTGTAACTGGAAAAAAAAATACACATGAATGAGTCAAACATGTCTCATTTAAGCTAAAATAAGATGATCCTTTATCAGTGCAAGGGGAGGAAGGCATAAAAAATTGGAAGAATCACCACATTATGGCCACCCTTTTTCTTTGTTTGTTTTTTTTAATATAACTGAGTGACAGGGAAGAATAAATCTTAGTAAAGACAGTGTCCCAAAAGGCCATTGCATTTTCTAAAGTGGACAGAAACAAATATAAAAATCATATGCTTGTGTAACCAGAGAACGAGAGGAAGTAGAAAAGGGAATTGCAACTCTTCCTATGTTTAACAAATAAAACAAATAATGTGTGAGATTAATTCAATATTCTGGTCCATATGCACTGTGGCCACTAGGTGGTGCTCGAGATTCTTAAACAACTGGGTTCAGTCTGCACTCTCCAGACTAACTAGAAATAACTGTAACCCGTTCTGAGCAGGACATTGTATCTAAACATTTTCTTCTAAATTAGACAGCTTTTCAAACATGGAGTTGATTTTCTCTGGGCCTTTTTCGCCTCTGCACGGTTTCTATTTCAAGATCCGGTGAAAAGACAATGCACATTTGTTATCATGGCACTGCAGCAAGACGCTGTTCTTGTTGTCCTATATATGAAAAAAAAGGCAATAATCACATGGCTCAATTAAAACAATAATGTTGATGATTATTTGTCAAAATCATTACGTTGCTGTTTTCCCACCACTGGATTCTAGACTCTGGAGCCGTGGCGGGAGATATTCTCCAAAATATCTTCTGCTCAGAATCATTCTTGTTTGATTGTGCATGACTTAAACAACTAATCCACATTGCAACTGATGAAAAAGAAAAAAAGATGTTGCACACAAAATATTTCATTTTCAATATTTATTTTTTATATAGAAGAAAGGGCTTTGCAGGTTCGTATTTAAAATAATAAATGATAAAATAAACTGAAACATAGGGATGTGGTCATTTTAATGATCTCGATAAAAATTAAGAAAAGAAATATCTCATTCTCTCCATATGCAAATTTAAAAAATGTATACAATTTACAACCTGTGATTCGCTATGAGGACTGATTCTCATTTATTTCCACCTAAATAAAGAGGTCGTCAAGAGATAATAAGCTTACAGAGGCTGAATTTTGAATTTGAAAAATGTAGAATTGCGTGTGATCTAGCATGCAGGATCGCTTGGGAAAAGGTTTGAGGCAAGAAACTGCAATCTGCAATTATACAGCTAGATGTCATGATTATCTAAAGACTGGCTCCTGATAAAACCCACCAATATTCAGTGATGTCATGTTCAGCAATGAAAACAAGATTATATTCAAGTTTTTACACATTTAAGAAAGACCCTCATTCTCATTCAAGAAATTACAAAATCGTCCATATAAAAGTCATGAAAATGCAATGAGATTTTTCTCGAGCGACATGTTGAGCAGCATGCAAATGGCCTTTACCTGCAACCACGAGGTTAAGATTAAAAAAAAAAAAAAAATAGAGCAAACAAGCAGAATACAACAGGTTTGAATGCTAAAAACAGTAATAATAATAATGACATAAAAATGAGCATCAGAAACACAGAAACACAAATTCTGTGCAAAAATGCACAGAATTTGGCTAATGTTTTATCACAGGTGTGCAACGCCTTTGCATTGACAGCAAACATCCATAATTACAAACAACGCTGTTAATCTATCAACAGTTGTATTGATAAGGGTTTAATGCTCTGTTTCTACCTCGAGCGTTATTTTGACTTGTTGTTTGAAACGATCCTGCGGGAAGGAAATTGGGGACGTTTCACTCACGACTAATTCTGTCCTTAAGTTTTGTCAAATGAAATCCGCTAATCAAAAGGAGCAGAAAGATTAGTTGTGCCTCGTCTTGGTGGTTCAGATTCTAATAGTTGATATCTAAGACGTACTTTATTGATCCCAGGATTGGGAAATGATTGGGCAGCAGCATAACATAAAAAGACAAGCATCGGAAAGTATAAAAATTATTACCGCATTATCCAAAATGTTGTTATTCTGCTACCTATTTTTATCCGTGTTGTCTTTTTCCTTTTTTATTTCCATTTATATTCACATTTATTGTTATCGCTGCGCTGGTGTGACAAATGAATTTCCCTCCGTGGCCATCAATAAAGTATAATTATCTTATCCATCTAAAAAATCACCTCGACATCTGAGGACGTGACAAGGCGAGGGAACTAGCTCTTACTTGGAAACACAAACCGGCGTGGCCTTAACGTCTGCCTGTGTACACATATACTTAACCTGGGCCCTGCGGTGTGTACATGCGGTAAATGTACGAGTGTTTGCTGTTCCTCTCTCCCTCCGGGCCCCCCCGCCCGCAGTCCTGCAGGGTTATCTTATAACTGATTTCTGTTCTGTGCGTTCTTTGCTACTAAATATAGGCACCCCAACCATCTGTGAGAATGATTTGTTCCTTTAATATCCCCATCAGCAATTTTAGCTGGCCAACAGAGACCCCCACACACACACACCCCACCCCACCCCCAGGCCTTAGCAGTCCCCCTATTCATACCCCTCGAACCCCCCACCCCCACCCCCCGCCGACTCCTCCGGCGCCCCCCACCTCCCAATCTTGACACCAGCACTGCTGTCACCAGCAGCCCCAACCTGCTGGAAGGTCTGCCATCTGAGTGTAAGGGTGGGTTTTGCACTTTCCGGGACGACGAGGGGTCCGGCTATACCGAGGGTTAGAGGCACTGAGGGATTTGAAAAGGTGTGATCGCCAGCATTAAGCCCCGGGTTTCTTCTTCTCTGTTTGGTATTTATAGGTCCGTCTCTCCTCCCAGGATTACAGCGAAACCCGGTGAGTGGATCTGCATCCGATCGGTGTGCTTTCTTTTTTTTTATTTTTTCGAATTCCCCCCTCCCCAACTAATTGAGTCTCGTGAAAGAGGACGAAAAAAGTTACGCGATTTCCTCCTCGCCGTGTTTGGAGACCACAAAAATTGAACCAAAGCGAAAGCCCTGAACGGATCAACGGGCCCGATTATCACCGTTAGCAATTAGCGTGTCTCAGATTCCGCGCTAATCCACGCGGGTCCCTTCGCCACTTTTGCACATTTTGAGCACGTCAGGAAATGAGCGAAGGAATGGTTGAAAGTGCTGACCGTCGCTCTCCGTGGGCGTCGCGGAGATTTCATATGGTGATACCAAAGCCCGACGGGGGGAGGGGGAGGATGGTAAATCCGAGCGCAAGGGAGTTTGTGATTACTTTAAGGGACTTGAGAGGGTGCGTAAAACCCGTCCCTTAATAGCTCTTGGCATAAACCACCGGGGTTCTTACTTATGTTCCGGGATAAGTCGGAATATTTTCCAAGGATTGTTCTGCGACGGTGTGTTTTGTATCTTTAAGGGTCGTGTCAGGCCCATTTGATAGTCAAATGACGGCATTGCTTGTCTCTAAAAGTTCCTTCGCCGCAAATGGCTTTTAAAAATAGATGCAGAGGGTTGAGTTACAGCCAGAAGATGCGATGTGATGTTTTGCCATTTGACGAAGGGGCTGAGGATTGCGAAAAAAAGATAATGAAAAAGCGATCCAGAACCGAAGGTGCAGATACTCGTGGAGGAAGGAGATAGAAAAAAAAACAACACATCATATCATTATTAGACATTGTAGATACGGCACGCTGTCGCGCAGCTGCCTGTTAATGCTAATCCGATCCAGTCGGGAGAGGCATCCGCCTTGACAGATGAGACACACACAAGAATTGCTCTCACTTTCGCCCCCCACATATTCCCATGCAGGCTGCAGACGGGGAACCATCGGATGATATAAATAATACCAAAAGCCAAATTCTCATCGACCGGAGGTCGCCGGAAATGATCGATCGCGGATTGGCGGCCGGCGTGCTCGTGTTTATGTTGTGTGTGTGTGTGCGGATCTTGTGTCACTAAACACAACCGATCATGGACTTGGAGCTGCACGAGTCCCCTCGCAGCGGACATGTGTTTGAGCGGGGAATGCGGGGAATCCGGGGCCCGCCGACATCCACCTTGAACTTAGAAAACGAGGAGGGCGTCCCATGCGTTCTTGTGCTCGCTCTCATTGGTTCTCCGATGAAGAATTTTCCCGGGGGGAAGTTGGCGCAAGACTACTTTTGCACTTCTGTGTAATGCATGTTAATAGGGAATCCCGAATCCTGCCTGCTCCTCGGAGCGTCTGAACCTCCGTCTCCTGACATCAATACTGACATTTATCCAAATGGGACCTTTGATGGGAGATGCGGAGGTTAATGTTTGTACATCATTGCACCGTAAAGATGAGCAAAGCAAACTGCCCGGCTATCTTTTTCTTTTGCTTTTTTCCTTTAATTCTGTCTCAAACAGCCTAAACCCCCGCTATTTATATGACAACTGAATAATTCAACATTGTCTGAGGCGTTGATTTTTTAATTGTCGAGTTGTTCTCGTTTTTTATTCATCAGAGGTTTTGTTTTTCTGTTTGTCTGTTCCGTGTGAACAACGCTAATATTGTCTGACCCTCCAGCCATGCCTCTTGGAACACCTGCCCCCCTAAACAAGCGGAAAAAGCCCTCCAAGATCATAACCGACCTGACACATATCGCTCAGGATGGTAAGGCTGACCTGAAATGACATGAATATGAAGACGAATTTCGGCCGGGTCGAGATCACGTCTTCGGTAATTTGAGCCGTTTCGTGTAAAGGCGGATTACATAAATAGACGGGTGATAGGCGATAGTTGGGAAAGTGCGGTATATCAGCGGTACTTTTACGAATGCAATGCAGGCACAAAATCGGCATCGTGATGAACAGGACTCGACAGATGCTGCAAAATGGGCTCCGTAGAATTACTTTTTAGACCGGAGAATGAATTCAATCAGACTTTGTAAGGTGGAGCACCGAGTACCGCGGTCCCTTTACTAGGAAACGTGACAAAAATGCATAAACCTGAAGGAGAAGACCCCGATGTCAACATCTCGAATATTTCGAATTCCAGAGTTCTCTGCTTTAAACCGCCGATCGATTTTAATATCGCCGTTTGAATCCGAGTCTCGACTTTTAACAGTACGATATTCGCGAGGAGTCCGTCTCGAACTTTTGGAGCAAGTCAAATTGTTTTTTCTTGTACTTAGTTTACTAGATTAAAGAAAAATGTAAGGAAGTCTTTCGATTGTGTAACGGCTAACCATGGCAACGAATACAGACAAAGCCCAGGCTAGGAATCGTCTATGACTTTAACAGGACTAGATTTGAACGTGCTCAAACCCCCCGTCGGCAGCAGGTACATTCAGAACTTCACCAAGAATCTTCATGATTTAACAAACTGTGTTTGCGTAAGACATTTACGGGACGATCCTCACCCAGAGTACGAGTCCGAGCCAGAGGCATCCGAGTTTGACCTGGGAACAAAGATCAGGACGCCCAAAGACATCATGCTGGAGGAGCTTTCCCTTCTGAAGAACCGAGGCTCCAAGATGTTCAAGATGAGGCAGCAGAGAGTGGAGAGGTTCATTTATGAGAACGACCCTGACATCTTTTGCAGCGACTCAATGGTGAGAGACGGTTCCTTCAAACAAAACAAACCCAATGAGATACTGAAACAGGAGTGTGATGAGGAGGTTGTATTCATTTCAGGACAACCTGGAGAAGTTTGTTCCGTCCCTGGGAGGTCAGATGGGAAGTCAGATGATAAATGTCGGCGGGCATTTTGTCAGCAAGCAGGCCGGGCACCTGAATTACACGGGGTTAAACGCTGGACGGGGCCCCCCTGTGCCTCCCCCAAAGCCCGGGAGCAAAGGTGCGGGCGCTGGGGGAGCAGGAGGCGCAGGAGGTGCAGGAGGTGCAGGGAGTGGAGGCCAGCACGGGGACGCCACAACAGGAGTGGACGGGAGTGAGTGGTCTCAGCTAAAAGGTTCGTTTCAGTTTAAGGAATTCTATTTTTGCGGTGAAATGCACACTGAAAAATTTCATTCAAGAGAAACTTGCAGATGTTGCATGATGCAAATATACGAACTTTTGCGACTCTTTCTACAGTAAACATTTAAAATGCTAATTATATTAGCACAATACGAATTAATAGGTGATTTTGTTATGTAGAATTTGTGTTTTTTTTTTTTTGTTTGTTTTTTTAACCAATTCTGCAAAAGGCGGCGCCGGTGATAAGGAGACCGTGAAAAAGATTCTCGTGAAGACCTACATATCGCCATGGGAGAAGGCGATGAAAGGCGACGAAATGCTGCTGGCAACTTTGAAAACTGGAATGCCCGGCCCCATTTCCAAAAAGGACTTCCCCAAGTACAAATGCTTCAACAGGTAATGGTGTGTTTGGTGTGACACAGCAAAGGAACACATGCAACTAACAAAGCTGTACTTTTCCTTACATTTTGTGAAATGTATATTTCATCATATCAATTGGCTGCTTTACTTTAGAGATGGAACAGGATCAGTAATTGTCTATCATATTCATATTTCAAGCAGAGTTAGTGTACTTAAGTGTACTTCAGGGGTTTAGGCCTCTGACCGCTTTAGTTTTTCAACTATTTCCAAATGAGCTTATGTATTGGTGTGTCACAGACAGCTGGCACAGACATCCTCAGAAAAACACCGAGGCTGGTTTCTCCCGCATTGTCAGGCACCCCTTCGGCGGCAATCCCGAAAACACACCTGCCTGTCTGCTCGGGGATCATTTCCCCCTGCTTTCTGACAGTGTAAATCACTTTTGTCGCAACTAATGAACAAAACCGCAGTGAACAAAAAAAAAAAAAATTAACAGAGATTTATCGGCACCTGGTGAAAATCCTCCTCGGGCATTTCAAGCTTTTATGCAAATTACGTTTCTCATGGTTTTCATTTACTCCTAAGACCTGACACGCTGATGAATCATGCGGTGATTGATTTTGTTCAGTTTTTTTTTTTTACCCCCCGCTTTTGAAATATAGTTGATGATACAGGGAGGTATTTTCCAATGATACCCTGCAGCTATGAACAACTGCAAAACTCGCAAGCTTATCTTAATTGTTCTTTTTTTAGACGTCGGCACAAAATAAACTATAAAATGATCATTCTCTCACCTCGCTAGGAGTGCCATGCCCTTCGGTGGCTTTGAGAAGGCCAACCAGTTCCTGAAATTCCAGCTGCCGGAGACAAAGGCGACCGAACCGGAGCCCGAACCCGCCGTGGTTTACCAGCAGGACATCAACTGCCGGCCCTCCTTCAACCGCACTCCCATCGGCTGGGTGGGCAGCAGCGAGCCCAGCAGCATTCACATGGATGCCGAAGCGGTGGTCTTCGACGGAGAGACCGACGAGCTGTGAAAAGTATCCACTCAGAGCTTTCACTCACTGTGCAAAGACACGATGCACACGGAAGCGTGAACGCATTAGCTTTCTGGTATATGGATAAATATCAACTTCTCAATGTGAATAAACGGTGGCTTACATGAAATGTGGCGATGCTGTTGCTCTGTATTTAACTGTGAGGCAAAAGGAAGGTATATGTTTCAAGAGAGAAGATTAGAGGGGTTGATTTAGGCGACGTTTTTGTCCTTCTTTATGTCTGGATTGCAACTTGTTAGTGTTTGTGATATCCCAGTGTCTCTGCTTGTTAAAATTCGCTACTTTTTTTGAGTTCTGGAAATCCCTCGCGCTCATAGTTTCAGCTGCTGATCCATAATCCCACTTATAAACTTTTTTTTTTTTGTCCAAATGGCAACATTCACTTTGAACAGTGATTAAAATCTCAAGGAAGGTTTTCTGTGTGCGTCTGGAAATCTATATTCCTCAGTCCCAACACTCATACATACATAATGCACATTTCATCTCATATAAAAATATGACCAGGATGTATCTTGGTAGCTGGAGATGAAAAAAAAATAATGAAGAATTTACTTATAGTTGTATCGTATTAATAAAAAGAAGGAGTATTTTACAAATCAGATCTCAGTGAGTGCAGGATTTGGCAGAGTAATGCTCTGTCAAACATTTGGGATTTTTTTTTTCTTTCTTTTATTAAAACCACTAACTCAGCTCTGAAAAATCGAAACCTTTCTCTCCGGGAGACACCTCTTTGAAATACAAAAATCTGAAACTGCATTTGTTGTTAGGTCATTTATATTCTGAACAGAGCACATCTGAAGTACGATTTGCTGTGAATTATTATGAGGACACAAACTATTTTTTTTTGCAGCCATTTGACTGGCGGCTCTTCAAATGTATATAATTGTAAAAAGATAGTTAAAACCTTCACTATTAAAACACTGATAATTTAAAGCTCAATCTTTAGTTAAATAAAAGGAGGAAGAAGTGCGTTGCAGTACAGTACCTGCTCCAAATCGCTTTCCCTGCCTGGAGCGGAGGGGGGGCTACAACCATGGAGGCTAGCGACATCGCAGAGGAGACATCCCGCTCAGCAGGAGGCGGTCTTTCCCGGCAGCAACTGGCTTGAACGTCCCAACGAACGAGAGCAAAACATTGTGCGTTTATCCTGCGGTGTGTGTGTGTGTGTGTGTGTGTGTGTCTGTGAGTGTGTGTGTAGAGAACTGTAAATACCGAGCGGTCCCGCAGTGTGTAGTCGCCAACGCGATGGACTACAGCCCGCCATTGCTACATGGCTAATGCTAATGCTATTAGCTTATGCTATTAGCAGGTCTTGCTATCTAAGTTAGCGTCAATCACCGGCGGCGTTGGGATGGGGATGAACCCCCGGAAGTTTTCAGGTAAGTGAGCGGGACAGCGTTGGAATTCGACGGCCGGCGGGCATGGAATCCCGCACACACACCTACCAACTTGTTATCCACAGACGTTATCTTACAAACGCGGAGAAGAACTTTGCTTGCTAGCTCAAGCAGGACCAGGCTACTTCCACCCGGTCGTTACCTAGCAACGGCAGTGAGCTGTCAATCATTTTGTCTCCAGCTCAAAATCGAGACCATGTAAACAAATGGGTTGAAAAGCAAAGTTGGCTTACTTTTCTGTTAATATTCACATTTTTTTGTGAGCCGGTGACTTCAGAAGGTATTTCCATTGAACTGTATAGATTAATGCAGTTTAATCAATTGCACAAAAACAAAATGTGGAAAACACTCCACCTGTGATGCTGCATGTAGAAGACATAGATCTGCTGTGGACCACTGCATAAATATGTGGATTCAACAAATGATTTAAGCATCTAAACCCCTCAGGTGTGCGTGGATGCCGTGAGTCAGCCCGATGACATCTAAACCAGAGGCCCTCCCTGCAGCCCTACCGCAGACGGAGATCCTCCTGTACTGGCTTCTGTCCTTCGGCTCTCACCTCTACTCCTTCTACGAACTTCACCGATTCTCGAGGGGTCCGTCGGATTATTTAAAAATGACTAAAATGAACTGATGAGCGTTGAGAGACAAGTTGCAGAATGATGGTTGTGTTCCTTCAGATCATGAAGCAGGATTGCATAGAGAATTTCATTTGGAAGAAGGACTCATCCAAGGGTTTAAAAAGGCAAGTCCAATGTTTAAGGCTCTCTAGACTGTTCAGCCGGAGTTTCACAGTGTGTCTGTCTCTGTCAGGATCCCATGGACTTCGAGTGGAGTTTCTGGACCGGGTGGGCGAAGAAGTCCCTGCTGTGGACCCTGACCGGGCACGCTGTGATATCCAGGCTGACCAGCGTCTTTTACCCCGAGGTCCGAAACTGCTGTTTGATTCAAGTTGTCATCATGGGAAACACTTCAATCTGCCGTGTTTTTAATTTCCTCCGTACAGCTGAAGGTGCAGGCAGTCACGATATATGGCCTCTTGGCAGCCGGCAGCGTGTTGGGCGTCAAAGGCGTGGGCGTGCTGCTCCTCCACCTCGCTTTGTCCTTCTTGGTGGCTCAGCTCCGAAAGGCCGCCCTGTCCTGGGCCTGCAACCTGCTGCTGCTCGGCACCCTCTACATCCAGCCCATCCAGGAGATTCAGGTGGGGTCTTCACGCCTGAAACCTTCTTCCTGTTTCTGACTTCCTCTCCAGGGACCAGTAAAACATGTTTTGAAAGTCACATGAAACTGAGTTTAAGTTCTTGATGTTTGTATGTGTGGGTCATACTGAGATTGTTCTTTCATTCTAGGTAGCATTCACACACACACACACGAACGACGAACAATTTGTAGATGCGCGTCCATCAGATTCCGGGGCTCGGCGATCATCTGAGTAGTCAAGATAAAAAAAAAAAGGTTTCAGTAGCCGCAGAAGAACACCAGAGGGTGCAACACGTCAAGGCCTAGCAGTCACACAGCTTTGTTATTATTATCGAGTGAAACCGCAGGTATTAATCACAGGGACCGGGGCAGTAAAGCCATACTTCATTACTATTTTTTTCCTTAAATATCAAATAAATGTTATATGAGGGTTCACAATATACCCCTAGATGAAGAAATCAGCCTGTGTCTGAGGATTATTTCCCAATTAATAAATCAGGGACCATGTTACCCTAAATGTGTGTTAGCCGTCTTTATAATTAGCAACAAGTTATAGAGTTGGTTTTGCTGTCTTTTCCTGATTATCCTCTTGAAACACCAACTTGATTCAGTTGTATTTTCTGAATTGAAAACGAGGCTTCCACGTAGGATTGCCTCTCATTCCCTCTCGTACGAGCCTCTCCGATGGCGCCAAGCAACGGGATTCAAGCTTCGAGAAATCCGTTAGTGCAAGGCCTAAAAAAAGAACCCAAAAGCCCACTTCTAAAGCTCTTGAGTATAAGATTGTATAAGATTTAGTCGCGTCTGGCAGTGAAGCATCCCGCCTCCCCACTCCAGTAGTGGCCTGGAGGATTTAAATGTCAAAAATCCCCCCCCCCCCTCCAAAAAAACACAAACTCCCCGATTCCGCCGCAGTTGTCACTTTGGGCCGTTGCATATCTTATTTTGAAACCAAGCCTCCGTGTCGAGGAGCAACAAAATGACCGGCCTCCTCCTTCAATCCCAGAGAGGCTGGTACGGCACGGAGGAGGAGTACTATCTGCTGCTCTTCAGCGTGGCCGTCTGCGGTCTGCGCTTCATCAGCTTCAGCCTGGAGAACTGCTGGAGCTCTTCGGACCCAGGTGGCGCCGCGCAGCTCCGCTGGCTGTTGTCATACACTTTCTACCACCCCTTTTTCTACAATGGACCCATCATCTTGTACAGAGACTATGTGGATCAGGTGAGCTACCATTGGGACTCCAATTTATTTTTTGTCCAGTAGATGTCGAGGTTTTTTTTTTTATATATATAACATATTTAACTTGGTGGTTCACAAGAAATCTCAGACACCAAGCTGTATATTTTTGGTTTTTTGGATTTTTCCATAAGTAAAGGAATTTTTATATAATTTAAAATTATTTGTAAATAACGTAAAATCGGGGGAACACTTGCATTCTGTTTTTGTGAATGAAGAACTTGTCCAGGCCTAAAATAACATTGACACATCTCTTTTGTTGCTTAAAAGTAAACCAAATGTAATGTCATCTCTTGAGAAGGAAACTGGTGACGATGGAAACTTGTCTTTAACCCATTTTCAAGCGTTAGCCCAAAAGCCCTGTACTTTTCCGCATGAGAAAGATATATGGTCAGTGGTTTCAATGCTGTCTTCACAAAAGGTACGCATATTATCGTCAATATTAAAGCGTACCCTCAATAATTCCCAAGATGGGTATATGTCATGAATAATTTTGAACTGGGTCTCTTTTTCCCAGTAGATGTCCAGGTGAAACGCTGCTTTTTGGAGGGGCTGATCTTTCAGCCTCCTCTGCCAGGCCCCATACATTTTTCATTTCCCTTTTTCTTCCGTTCAGGTCTTTTTTCTTTTTTGATCGTTTCTCTCGAAAAAGGCTTTTAACCGGCACGCCTGCTGTGTGCTACACGCAGATGCAAACCCCCGCCAAGGACGCCGGCGGCGGTGGGTCACCTCTCCGCTACCTGGCGCTCAGATCGGCGCGGATCATGCTGTGGTGGAGCATCGCCGAGTACATGGTCCACACCATGTACATGCACTCCATCCAGTCTAATGAGACCTACCTAGAGATCCTTCCTCCCTGGGCCTTGGGTAAGTACTTTACCTGCTCCCTGGGCTTCTCTTTCAGATCTCTGTCTGCAAACTCCATGTCGACAGAGTGGTTAACAAGACAGCTGCGATATGCTATCGGACATGCTAGTGACCGGCTACGTCAGGGGTCGGCAACCCTTTGAAAATAATGAACGAGTGTTTGATCAAAACGTATTTCATTTTAGGTCCTTTAATTTTTAAATGTAAATTTAAAGTTGAAGATTATGGCAGTCTTTTTACATCTAAATAAAACATGTCAATATATATTTGTCGCTCTTAATCAGGGACTGCACAAGTTAGTAAGAAAATAAGATGAGAACAACTTTATCTATCCCGAAGGAAATTTTTGTGCCAGAGTTTCAAGTAAAACATAACAATAATAGATAATAGTCGGAAGGAGGGAGAATAAAATATAAAGTGTCAAAGTTAAGGCTATCAAGTGTTTTAAGGTCTTAAAAAGTACAAAGATTTGAAAAGGATGACAGCACACGGAGAGAGGACGGCATTTTTGGTTCGCCGCCGGTGGATAATTTAAGTTTGTTTTTTTTTTTCATTAATACAGGACTCAAATAGATATTGAGCATTTTGCTTAAAAGTAGTTCAAAATGTTTTGTTGCATGCAGAAATGTAATTTTGTTTTCTCTGCAATTGTTCATTGATTTAAAAAAAAAAAAATGCAACACCGCTGGAGTTACAGTGAGCGTCTGTGCAGCGTTATACTCGAGTATCCGGATATTCTTCACATACTCTGCGGCAGTGATCGTGTTTTATGAATTCAAATTTATAACAATAAGATTTTAAACATCAATTCTATAATTGTTAAAAATTGAGAAGAAATGTGCCTTAATGATCAGCAATTACCATAAAAAAATCATATAAATCAAGGAATGATTTGTAAGCAAGAATTTTTTTTTTTTTTGAAATATTTGTTTATAAATTGTATGTATTTAGAAAGGTAGAATGGGCCTATTGGGGAGAAGGATTTTAAACAAAAGTAAAAAAAAAAATTGCAGATATCGCCCTGTGTCTCACTTCAGAGGAAAGTTCCGGACCTTCCTCTGCCCCTGGAGAGCGAAGGCTAATGCTGAAGTTGCGGATAAAAACAAACACATATGGGCCCTCAGCAGGGAGGGAGGAAGGAGAGGGGAATTGAAAGCCGATATTTCTCACCAGGTCGAGGATTCGAGCGACGAACTGTCAGAGGGGGTCGAAGAGAACGGGGCTTCCAATTATCAGGATTTCTGTGTTTTCCCACACACACATATTTCGCCCAACCTCAGGCCTTGCGGCGTCGGCATGTCTCCGCAGATCATTTAAATAATAATCTGCACGGCGGCTTTATCACCTGTTAAATAATTCAGTTATTTATTTACGTCCTCCTTTTCTGCAAGTTTAAGTCGAACCAAGACGCCGGCATTCACCGCGCTGCTTCGATGTGAGGAACCGCGAGCTCGAGTAGTTTTCCTCTCCTGCCCGCAGGGGGTCTGGCTCTCGCTCTGGTCCAGTTCTTTTACGTGAAGTACCTGGTGCTGTTCGGCCTGCCGTCCATGCTGGCCACCGCCGACAACCTGGCCCCGCCGAGCCTCCCCCGCTGCGTCAGCATCATGTACAGCTTCACCGGGATGTGGAGGTGAGACGTCACGATGCCTCGGAATTTCGTAGACGCCGGTCGTCGCGGCGGCGGCCGGGGACGTCCTTGAAACAGGCGCGTTTAATGTCAAGGGCTTTAAGTGTTCATCGACTTGGGCAATCAGCTTTGGATTGGCCGCGGTGAATTGTCTCATCTCCTGTCATTACTGGCAATCACAACAATAGGTCACCTCCGCGCCAGGAGCCCAGTATCCCCCGCCGTTGGACTCAAAGTAAAAGATTTATATCCCTGGCTCTGATTCCGCTCTCAGAAGCCAAATCTACACTCTGTCCTAGCTTACAACTAGAACTGTTTTCATAGTGATATACATCACAAATCTGTCTAGGAAGGAATCGCGTGCGAATAGAAGAACTGAGCGTCTCACCAAAATAGCTCATGTCACCCTTTCGAGTCGTTCTTCGTCGAATTTCTTTGAAAAGTCGCGTGAAACCGGCAGGCAATTTGAATTTCTCGACTCTTAAGATATCGCGGGGAAGATATTTGATGCATGACGCAGTAGATCGCCAGGCCGGAGTTTCAACCAGGGGATTTTAGGGATCGTGAGCATTAACAGCTCCGAGGTGCCACATCACATCCACCCCATCGGTTATACCTCTCATCGATAAAACATCAGAGAGTAGACATTAAAAGCAAATAAAAGTCAAAAAGTAATTATAACTATGAGTAATAAGCTCATTAAGATCGCCCGACTCGGAGCGGAAAAAGGCTGCGCGGGGGTTCGACCTGCTGGGGGCGCCATCGTATAAATCAACGCGGTCCGGCATTGCAGCTCTTGTTGCAGCGGTAAAGCAGCTTCATCAGCAGGAAGGGAACGCAGGAGGCCCCGCTCAACGGTGACCGGCGCTCCGGTGAACGTTCCCCCTGCACCGCCTCACTTCAAATGCACAGGCAAAGTCGGATTTCTACCCCATTGCACGGCAAGATCTCAAGGTTTCGCCTCGTGCGGTCACACACACACAAAAAAAAAAAAACCCTCTCTGGGATCTGCATTCACATCCCGGCATCACTTTGATATTCCTGTGCGGGGGAATCTAATTTTTAACGGTGATTGATGATGAAGTGGAGCACAATAAAACGCCGCTGATGCACTTCCACGCCGGACGACATCGATGGAATGCATAAAGCTGTCCGCAGACAGCATTGACAAAGCTGCCCGGGTTTACGGGCGGCACAGAGGAAACGGGAAAAACACGGCTTAGGCTGGACAAAATGCTCTTTTCCAATCTTCTTAATGACATGGAGCTGCACACAAACACAAATACATCTTAGAGACTTAACATGCTGGAGGTTTTACGTGGCCCCGGGGCTCAGGTGCTTCCCGCTCGCTCTTATTATTCCGTATTGTGTACGTCTGACTGAAATGCAATGTTTCTCTTTTCGATCTTAGGCACTTTGACAAAGGCCTGTACCGATGGCTCATCAGGTAAGAGGGCCGCCGCCGGCTCGCGGACTAATTCAGATGTTAATGGATAGACGGAGAACGGGCCATTCCGTTTGTTGGTCGCAGAAAAAGAAAGCAACGTTGTGAAATGATGGATAAAAACTTGAATTTTTTTTTTTTTTTTTTTTCCCCATCATTGAAATTGCCATGTCGTTGTCTGCTTCTGGACCGTCATGGACTGTTCCCCCAGAAAAGTGTTCAATCGCTTTTTTAAAAAAAAAAAAAAAAATTCCCTCTCTGACAGTCGGTAAGTGCTTTTTGCGCTTCGGAAAAAAACGCTTGTTTTTAAATCGTGGGAAAAATGTCATGAGGAATCGGGCAAAATACATAAACAGACGGACAGTCATTTTGGAAATTACAACAATCTTACTAAAATGGAAATTAAAATGAATTTCATGGAAATTTTACAAACAAAGAAACAAAAAAAATGCAAAAAAAAAAAAATCCCCCCCCCCAAATGCCTAAAAAAAAATGGGCAAAAATTTCAAAAAAAATTGGGCAGCACCATGGGCGCCGAATGAAGGGAAAGGTGTAAAGACGGAGGTGCTGAGAAGAAAACAGGAGGCAGATGAAGATGTGGAGGTTTCTCTTAGAATGCACATTTGATGTTCTGGAGCTCGACTGTCAAGTTTCGGGCATGAGCAGAAGAGGGATGGTGAAGATCTGGCCAGAAGGATGCTGTTGGTGGAGCTGCCTGGCAGAAGGTCTGAAGGAAGTCCAGAGAGGAGGACAGGAAGTTAGAGTGAAATGGAGGCAGGCGATTGGCTGAAAGGAGCTGCCTGGGAATATTCTCCCCTTGAATTAGCATTGTTTTCCAACTCACTGCACTTTCTTTAGTGCAGGTTCGAGCAGCTTGTTTTCCCGGCAGGTCATCGAGTGAAGCGGGAATCGGGACGGATGTTTTATATTGAACTTTTAATTTAAAAAAATGGGGTTCTTCATCACGGAAAAGGTCGCTGGATTTGCACGCAGCAATACCCCCGGCCCCTCTCCTGTTTACTATGCGCATATGTAATCGGGACACTGTGTTTACTCACTTGTACCCTGGACATCCAACATTATTCCTTTTTTTTTTGTTGTTTTTTTTTTTTTTTTTGGTTTCTAATGAGGCACACTCCACTGGATGCGGCCTGCTGGGAGTTCACGGTCTCCTCGGCACACGGGTTGCTGCGCGAGGGCGGTGCCGTGGCTTCACGGTTGTCAGAAAACACACAGCGACGTTCCGTGCAAACGCTCCCCTGCCTCGGTTATTGTTTGCTAATTAGCGATAGTGTCTGATTTTTTTTTTTCCCCCCTCCTCTGGGTTTATATGCATGACAATGCAGACATATGTTCCAGCGTCAGACGCTAAAGATGGATCCAGGACGGAATATCAGAGTGTTAAAGTGTCTCCCGCTGATTTGCTAAACACCCTCCCCCCCAAAAAAAAATATAATTGCAAATGAACGTTTCCACTTTAATCCTTGTCCACTGGAAATTGTTTTCCTCGTGCTTAATGGCATCGCTTGCAATTATCCCACCGCGGATGCAAAACGATACCCGCGACACAATGGCCCCGGTGCTCCTTCCTCAGCAAAGTGCTTCTAAAGAGGTTTTAATGCAGTTGTGAAACTCTGTTGAAATGATCTGAAGAGGGTTGGATGCGCGTGTAGGTGTGAAATGATGTGCTCCACATGACTCACCGGCACCCCGTCTCCCCGGGCAGCCAAGTGGCTCATTCTTCACCATTCCATTACGCCGCCACCGCTGCCCGTACGTCTCGGGTCCTGCGTCGTGCACCTTCAGCGATCGGGGCAAACAAAGGCGCTCTTAACAATTGTTTGTTTCCCCTCGCAGCACATGTGGAGGACCGTTTGTGTCGGGATCCGGCGATTCACGCAAAGTGATGATTTGTGACGTCGCGAATGTTTTTTCAAATCCGATGAGGAAAATTTGAAGCGACGGAGTCGTAAAAAGCCACTTTGGGACGGGGAGTTCAACTTGAATTCCGTTCCAGGAAGTAGCCTCCTCTTTTAGTTCCTCGTTCCCAAGCGGTGAGGGACCAGGTGCACCTTAATCTCCACGCTCAAAAACAAACCATCGAGAGGAAGATGACGCAAGCGACACGGAGGTGGAAGCTGCCACTGCGTTCATGAATAATAACCGCGGACTATCAAATGGGTTGAAGTGTTTTTATCTTCTCCCTGCGCTGCTTCGCCGTGTCAAGAACACCGTTAGCTAACTCCTCTGCGAGCCCCGGAGAGCCACCTCTTCGTTGCTCCATTTATCGCTACGTCTGTCCATGTTTTGCAAGAAAACGTCCGAGCGGCACTTTTTAAAAAACGGCGCTCCGCAGGCCGGAAGAAGTGTCTGGTAATGGTTACCACCAATCACCCAGTTCCCCGCGGAATAGGAGCCTAAATGGTTCTCGGAGCTAAAGGTCCAGGATCCCTGGTTCCTCTGCTGTCCCGATCCACGGGGAAACAGCCTCGTTCCTGGGACTGCAAAAAGTTCCCTTCTGTGCAAAAGAGGCTAGTATCGGTTTCCGCGCAGATGTTTCCACATCCGGGGAAAGAGTTTAATATTTTGAATCGTTCCAGTAGAGCCGCTAGAATCGTCCAGCTAGCGTTAGCGTCTTTCAGCACCATTAGTCGTCCTTCAACCCCCCCCATCAGGTGAATTATGGAGCACCTTTATCTCTTGGAATTTTGTTTTCTCCTCAGTGCCTCCAATGTCCAGAGGGAGCTTTATCTTTGTGATCCACTCAAAGAGAGAAGGAAAAATAATCCCGTGTCTTCGGAGGAGCTCGGGGCCGGCGATTACAACCACCGGGATGCTAATTCGCGTCCCTGAGTGCGTGGCGTCGGCGCCATCTGCTCACAGCGGTCAGGCGTTGAATATGCAGTTATCACCAACTTTTAAAATATAAAGGGTATTCAGTCGGTGCGTCCAGGTACTCGCCTCCCTCCCTCCCCGCTCGCGCTCCATCTGTCTCGCTTTCATCCGGCGGCTGGGACGGAGACGGCCACTCTGTTTGGAAGCCCGGGAAATCTTGGCTCGTCTTTCAGGAGCGTCGACCGGCCACGGGGCGTCCAGGATAATTAGTCGGCGGGGAGAGTCGGACGCCGCCGTTCGCTTCCACCTGCGACAGGGGTGGCGCACCGCGGCGGCTAGCGGCATGTCAGAGACTGGTTCTTTTTTGTTTGTTTTCCTAACATCTACTTCCATTGTTTTTTTCCACTAAGATGTCAGATTATCCCGTCTCAGCCCGCCTCAGACACGTTTGTTCTTTGAGGGATTTAATTTGGGCAGTGAAGTTATTTTATGGCTAATTTTTGATGTTTTTGTTTTGGTTTTTTTTTTGTTAAAGGGAGGCTACTCGCTAATCTATTCGCGGCCCATCGGGAAGAACAAGGATAGTCAAGCCTTCGCAAAAGAAAAGTCGGAATGCAGTTATTTGCCAGTTAGAAGAAGGGACCTACAGTTGCAAGCAGACATAAACAATTCACGCATAACAGAAATAATTTTTTTTTTTCCATGCTGCGTCAAATTTGTTTTGTTTTTTTTCCTTTTCCCCCTAATTTATGGGATCACTTCCTGGAAAGAGGTTTACTGCTCCTGCAGAGACTTCTGGATGGACATCTGGCGGTCTAACAGTCAGGACGGGGGGGTTGGAAGGTCTACATCTCATCTTCAACAGAGGTCTTGCAGATTTTCTCACGTTTCCAGCTCGATATGAGACACCCACGGGATTGAGGGGGGGGTCAAAATGGAGTATCTTCACTCCTTCACTGAGACGCCAGGATGCTCCAAACAAACGATGTGGCTCTGTAGCCGCAACCCCAGCGTGCCTTCAGCGTTAGCGGTGCTTCACGGGGGCGACCAACCCTGACGCCGGCTCGGGGAGGGAGGGCGGCAGGGTTCTCCGCGGAGGAAATCTCCATAAGCAATCTGAAATCCGGACGAGCGGGAGCATCACGCCGCTTTGCATCAGCGCATCTCAGATGAACCAACGGGAAGTGGGAGCGGGGGGGGGGGGGCGTCTGCGGCGCTCCTCGGCGCCGATGAGGTGTGGAATGATCCCCGGCGTGGAAGTATCCTCCAGGGAATCCTGTCTGCGCCGAATGAAGTGCCTGCCAGAGGCATCCACGATCGATGGACGCCGCCTGGCGATCCCTCCTCACGTGGAGGTTTGTCTCTTCGGACCTTCACGGCCGGTTCCCGAACTTCTCAAGGAGCACCTTTTTGCACCGACTAGCCTTTTGGAACAGGAGCGTGTCAACAACGGTTTCATTTTTTCGCGACTTTTACAAAAAAAAAACAAACAAAAAAAACAGCTACATCGGGATTCTCTCTTTACACGGCGGGTGGTGGTGAACTGTTTGATTACAAATCAATAAACACGTGATGATAATTGTCACTGCTGCTGCTTCGTGCCGTTTTTAACCCGCCTCACGGAAAGGGATGAAGTCGCCTCCTGAGGTTTAACGCGCATGTGGCGTTTCACTAATCTCCTTTAAACAGTTGTGGCGTTTGATTAATTCCAACGGTGTTCAAACCCTCCTTTTAAGTCGCTATTTTATTTCCCCGCCCTTCAGATACATCTACGTGCCGCTGGGAGGCTCCAGGCATGGCGCTCTTTACAAAGCGCTGTCCACCGGCCTGGCTTTCGGGTTCGTTTGCCTTTGGCACGGAGGTCACGACTACCTGCAGTACTGGGCGCTCATGAACTGGGCCGGGGTGCTGCTGGAAAACGCACTGCAAGCTCTCGGCGGCTCGGCCTTTATACGCTCTATTTTGGTAAGTTTTGAATCATAATACAAACATACACACACACACAGGCACGCACAGGCATGTTCTCCATGTGTATGCGTGGGGTTCCTCTGGGTTCTCCAGGTTCCTCCCGCAGTCCAAACACATGGAGGGGGTTCACTAGACACCTTGAATCGTCCAGATGTCTGAATAAGAGGGTGAATGGTTGTATGTTTATATGAATTGTGAATGTATGTCTCTATACAAAGTCTGAATGAGAGGGTGAATGGTTGAATGTTTGGCACATGTTCGTGAGAGGGCAGATTTATGTGTGTCCATATGAAGTGAACGCTTGTATACATAAATATATATGATGTGTGAATGGTCGTATGTCTGGGACACGTGAATAAGTCACATTCCAGATACACAAATGAAATGTTTCCAAAGTGATGGCTGTCTAAACACAAGCAATCTCACGTCCATGTTAATATAGTTTATTGATTGGTTATTAATGAAATATACTGCTCAAAAAAATAAAGGGAACACTTGAACAACAAATGTAACTCCAAGTCAATCACACTTCTGTGAAATCATAGTGTCCACTCAGGAAGCAACACAGATTCATTTTGACTTGTTCTAAGGACATTACATCAAAGTTGGATCAGCCTGGAGTTTGTTTTTACACTTTAATTTTGAGTGTGATTCCTAATCCAGACCTCCATGGGTTGATACAATTGATTTCCATGGATCATTTTTGTGTGATTTTGTTGTCGGCACATTCAACTGTGTAAAGAGCAAAGTATTTCATAGGAATATTTCATTCATTTAGATCTAGGATGTGTTTTTTAAGTGTTCCCTTTATTTTTTTGAGCAGTGTATATAATCTATAAATGGTCGCCCTGCATAGACAGGAGATCAAAAGGCCTGAAAGAGGACCTTCTTTCTGCTCCACCTCAGGAAGTTCAGCAGATGATGCTGATTCAGTTCCACGCTGCACTCGTCCAACGCTCTGCTCTCGGCTCCCCTCCGGGAGGAGGTGCAGATCATTGCACACACACACACACATACACACACACACACACACACAGGCCAGCAATCTGCTAAATCTCCACAGCACTTCACACACCGACATCATCTGCACCCGATCATCAAGATATTCATCTAATGAGCTCACCTCCATGTCAGTGCGAGGTCTGTGTGTGTGTGTGTGTGTGTGTGTGTGTGTGTGCGTGCGAAAATACCCGCTCAATAAAGCAGCTTCCCCCATTCCGGTCATTTTAATACCATTCCGCACTTCCCTTTTCTACAATTCCTTGCCAGTTTGCACTTTTCCTCCTGGAAACTGGAAATAAAGGATGCAAATGAGGGAAGAAGATGAAGAAAGTAGCTTCAGACAGAAGGAGAAGGATCTCATTACCCATCGCAGGCGATTGTACAACATCGCATGACATTATAAAGCGACAGTGGCGGCGGGAACCTCTGGACCGGGTGTTCAATTAGAAGGTGTGCAGATGATTAGATCCTCCCCGAAGCCGGGGGGGGGGGGGACAGGTGCTACCCTCGTGATGTAACGGGAGAAAACGCCCCGGGAGTTCGAGCTAGGTGGCTCCTGTCACGTCTAATTGGCAGCGTTAGCGCGAAAGCAGCGAGCGTCCTCCCTTCCGCCCCGCCGTACACCCAACTCGCAAACATCTGATGACACGCGGCGCAACCCGGACCTCTCCGATGCGTCATCAGATTTCCCGCGGATTCACGTTTAACGCGTTTCCTGTTTACTCGCCGCTCTCCCCAGGAGCGGCGTTTCTCGGCGGCAGCGAGGCGGCGCGGCGCGGCCTTCGTCTCCGCCTTCTCCACCGCCATGCTCATCCTCTCCAACCTGGTGTTCCTCGGGGGGCTGCACGTCGGCAGGGTCTTCTGGAAGCGGGTCTTCGTTCAAGGTAAACGTTCTCGGAGGGATCAGCGCGTACCTGCGCGTTACGGGATGTCGGCCCTTTGGGGATTTTAATGTGAGAGGTCAACGATTATTGGACGCGGCAGCGGCTCACGGCGCCGTTTAATTCCTCCAACCCATCGTAGACGGACATCTGCCTCCTGACGGTGCCAGAACCCCCCCTAGGTGATGCTCCTCCTGTATTTTTGTGGTTCATTTGGTACCTAAAGCATGATGGCAGGAGGCCTCGGAGCCTGTTCACGCCTGATAAGCGGGTTCGTCCGCAGCCGGCTCATTGCTAATCAGCCACGACGGCGACCGACAACACGAAACTCCAGAGAAGTCGGACGGACGCGAGACGGATTCGCGAGAAGTCTAATAATGAAGGCGAGAAGACTGTTTCAAAAAAAAGCAGGCTTTTCACATTACATGTGATAAATTCCGAGCGCGGCGGCTCTAAGTAGAATGATAACACATCTCTGAAAGGAGGGAGCGGCGGGTATCCGTGTCACGATGGCGCCGAGGGAGAACCTGCAGGTAGCGGCAGTGGGCGAAGAGGAGGCCGGCGTCTGCTGAGGAGAGAAGCTCAGAGAGCGCGAATATAATGAAAGCTTCGGTTACGGTCGTCCGGAGATGCATTCAAAGCTGTCAAAGTCCAAACCCTGGTGGCGGCAGCGGCGGCGGCGGCGGCAGGCTCCCGACAGCCATATTGATAAGTAGGCGGTTGCGTCAGCTGATAGGGAAACTAATTTATCTTTAATACTTCATTAGTTTGTTTTTGTATTCACTCCAGGGCCAGATGGCAGCAATTTTGGAGCCGCCAAGAAGCCTGCTAATGCTTACCAACATCCTCCAAACATCCCATAGTTAACATGGCCCGAATGGTGGCTTACATCTCCGTTGCGTGCCCGGGTTACCGCACTTCCTGCCTCTGCAGGAAGCAGTATATCCTTCTAATTGCAAAAAACAAACCCGTAGCCAAACGCCGCCGCAGCTGCTCATCCAGACAGAAGGGGGGAGAGAGAGACGGAGATTTTAGCGCTGTACCGATGAATTATTCATGGCGGGGTTTATTGGTCTGACCATTTACTGCTCCGCGCACGGTTGTGTTCATGTATTAATGATATCATTATGAATTATTGTTGCATGCAGCTGGGAGGAAGCAGAGAAAAGAGGTCACGTCTCAGTTCACTCCTCTCCCATCCTCCGGGTGGCTGACGCTTCGTAACCGGGGCGACACGCAGACGATCGCCAGGTTTGGAAGGGTTTTACGTAAGAAAGCCCGCGGCGAGGCAAACGCACCGAGGTGTTTCCCGCATCGTAGCTTCGGAGATATTTCAGGGTCTCAAATTTTGGAGTTCTAAGAATCGTCCGGCTCGGATTTGGTTCTTTTAGTCCACGGTAGGAACCGCCGTGACCTTCACCTTAAGCTCCACAAAACAAGAAGGCAACACGGACAACAGAGGTGGAAGCTGCCGCGGCGTTTATGTTCTCCGTGGTGGGAATGATTATAACCCTGGGCCGAACAGAACCCTGTTAGCCGTTAGCTAACGCCACGTTTATTCTGGCCAAAATGTTGACGTTCCTCTGCGAGCCTTGGAAAACCCTCGGAGGCGTTGCAAGCCAAAAGATCTCAGACCTCTTCATTGGCCCATTGTGTTGCACAGTGACCGCCTTAGTTTTTAAAAACAATGCAAAAAGTATCCGGTAAAGGGCGTGGCTTACGAGTTCCAACAATCACATACATCGTGAGTTACTACGGAACTGTAAAAAGACCTTGCCTTGGAGCTAAAAAGGGCCCCGGTTCCTCTTCTAGTTCCTGAAAAAGGTTCTAGAAACTCCAAAAATTTCCAACAGAGCTATTTTGTGGTGGTTCATGATGAATCCCAAGTTATTCATTGCCCTTTTAAAACCTCTTTCCATGTGACAGAAGACCCTCGCTGTGGGAGCGACGCCCGTCATGCAGACGAGAAGATCTTTAGGGGTCATTGAGCGAAGAAGTCACGGTTAAACGTTACCACGCACGTGTCGCTGTAGCGCCGCTCCCTCGCCAGGCGTTTGAACCGCGGCGGGTTTTAAAATGCCTCGGGACCCCGAGGCCACGGTGGGTTGTCAGAGAGGAAGGTCTCCGGAAGGTGCTCACCGAGGGTCGTGTCCCAGTTGCCAATTAGAGTATATTTACGACGGAAGAAAAGGCCTGATGGCTGCTGACGTGACGCGATCCCCCTTCTCGCGCCCCCGTTCACCCTCGTCGTACAGTAGAGTCGGCATAAATAAAGGAAGGGACGGAGCTAAAAAGTACAACCTCCGCGGTGAATTATTCACAGGAAGAACCAGAAAGCGAACTCTCGCCGGCAGGAAATCACCGAAATACTCCCCGATCGTCCCCTCGAGCCGCCGCGTCGCTTTGGGTTTTAATCTTTAGATGTATCTATAATTGATCTAGCGGGGTGACGAACCGCCGGGCGGGAGAGGGAAGAGGGTTCGTTAACGTGACATCAGTTCTCCTAAATCCACCTGTCTGGAGTTTGGACAGGCCGTGAGGAGTCCCCGACCTCCAAGGGTCGCAGAGCTGAGTGGAAGTGGGCTGGTAAAGCACCGGCACACTTACGCCGAGATCCGGGACGACAACCAAGAGCGGACGTACTAGTTGCTAAACACTGCCAGCACCTTGTTTATCCCCTATATTTCTGTATATTTTCGCTTCTCCTGCAGTCTTAAAGGTCACTGGGCGAGAGGCAGGCTTCGCCTTAGACCGCACAGCCGTTCACCCTCTCATTCGGCATTCACTCGCTCATCCACGCATCATTTAGAGACAAATAGTCATTCACTCGTCATGTAGAAGGACAACATTAACATGATCGTTCACATAAGAAACAAAACCATTCACCCAGCATATAAAGACATACAAAATTCACCCTCTCATTCGCACATCTGGACAATTTTGGGTGAAAACCATCTGAATGGTTTTGGTTCTTTGAAAGTACACACACACACACACACAAATATATATATATATATATATATATATATATTTTTTTTTTTTTTTTTTTTTTACCTGAGTATATACCTGAGTATATATTTTTATATATATTTATATATATAAATATATTTACATATATTTATATATATACACACACACATGTATATATACACGTATATACATATCTATATATACATATATGTACATGTGTATATATACATATATGTACATATGTACGTATATGTACATATATATATATATATATAAATTATAGATACAGACAGCGTCATATTCAGGGAACGCTTCTCATAGATGTATTTTTTTTCCTGCCTTTGGTCATTTTTTTTATTTTTTTATTTTGTCACTACGTCTTTTTTTTTTTTTTTTTTTTTTACAAAAATATCATTGTGAATGCCAGGGAGAACTTTACTCGCTTAAAAAAAAAAAAAAAAAAAAGAAAAATTGAAAAACGTACTGACAGGAAGCGGCATTGATGCAGTTCTAATTATCTCCTCATTAAAAAATAAAATGAAATAAAAATAGAAATAAAGAAAAAGTTGAGAGGGAGTTTCAAACCGAGCAGCTTTTTTGAAAATCGACAGATCCGTGGCGGGATGTTGTGGCAGCAAAGCTCTCCTGACTCACGTAGCGCCGGGAGCTCCATTTTTTTCCCTTTTTTTTTTTTTTAGAAAAAAAAAAAAAAGAAAATAAAGCGCCTACCATGACTCATTAGCATATCACAAATACAGTACTTCACCCCGGCAAAACAAAAATACAGCAAAAACTCTGAACTCTTCTGAATCTGCCCCGGCATCACCTTTCACCCACGCAGGCAGGATGCAGCCCCGCGGCTGCACCTGAGGCCGCTCACGTGTGAATAGAAAAGAATAGTGCATTGTGGTGTATTGTGGGTGCAGGTGCGGGTTACGCGGATAATCTGGAGGCGAGCCAGTTTCGCTGGGATTGAGGGGGCGGACAGCTGTCCTTACCTGTCCGTGCTTGCTGGGCTAGAAATAGCACAGCAGAGCCGGAATACGCCGTCAACAAGCCGCCTGTCTGGGTTTAATTAGAAAGATCCGGACAGGAAACCTAGGATACGAATCCCTCTCGTGGACGCCGTTTGTTTCCGTGAGCTGAACCCGCCCTGTGGATTGTGTTTTCCCCCCCCCTCCACAGGCTGGGCGACGGTGGCCCCGCCCACGCTGGCGTTCCTCTACTGCTTCGCCCAGATCGGACTGGAGTGGACGTCGAGAAGGAGATGAGGAGAATTTTAAAGACGAACTGCAATTTTCTGTCCCAATAAATTAAACCGGTTCTTTGCGATTCACGCTTGTTTCTTTTCTCGGCCTCCGGTTTCACAGGGGGGGGAAGATCACCTTTGTTTCAAGATGTATCCTTTCTGGAGACCCGGCCAGAGCTTTTGCAGCTCCAGGAAGATCAGAGAGTGAATACAGAAATTTCCAGACTATTGAGTGCACCTGAATTTACCGTATATTCACGACGACAAGGCGCACCGTACTAAAAGGCGGAGTTATGTGTGCCATTATTGTATTCAACACACATATAAGGCGCACCTTATTATAAGGCGCACCTTATTATAAGGCGCGGGTTTTATATACAATCCAGACCCACACTTCCCCCTTTAACGTTCTCATGTTGTCCTCTGCTACGTCCGCCTCACAACAACAACACACACACACGATCATACAAGTGTGGGTTTTTAAAAAGAGCAAACTGAGTTTGGTCACAATTTTTTACTGGTAATCATTATCAATACAACCCATCGGGGTCCTAATCCTCTGATTTGAACAGCTGTGCATTCACTTTCTTCACTATCAGAGAGGCTCATGGTGTCAAGGTGTTCTCTTCTACGTCCGCCTTACAACAACAACAACACACACAGGGCGCTCTGCACGATAGGGCGCGCCGCCTATTTTGAAGAAAATCTAACACTTTCATGTGTGCCTTATAGTCGTGAAAATACGGTTAGCCGCACCAGCTTAAAAAATAACTAATGTGTACATATAAAGGCCGCACTTGTCTAGATGTTTTAACATGAGATATTTACACAAATGTTACACTGACACCTTTTTTTTTTTTTAACTTTTCATGAAATATAAACCGGTAACATCCACAAATACATACAGGAGATGCCTTTTTTTTTTTTTCTCCCCCAAACTGTGCCAGTAACACGGCCGATGGGATTAATAATAAATAACACAAGAAAAAGTCCATCCATTTTCTATCCCCGCTTTGTCCGACTCCAGCTGATGGCTATCTTGGTCTTCCTCCTGCGCACTAAAACCATTCAAGTTGTCTTTTTCTGTGTCTGAATTAAAGGGCCTCATAATTTCACGGTACTTTCATTGGTCCGATGTGACGAGGCTAAATGTTTTGGCGGCATGAAGCTCATAAGTTTAAGCAACAGTGTTCAAAGGGATGAAAAAAGTAGCTGGAAATTACACCACCTTGACGTTGCAACTAAGTGCAACTAAATTCGTTCAGCCTTCGGAAGGGAGCCAATCCCCACTCTCATTGGCCTCCTGGACCTGTCAATCACAGGGCCACAAATGTAGCCGTACAACCGTTCACCAGTGAACTTGTGTTTGGACTGTGGGAGGAACCTGGAGGAAACGCCCACCCAGTCAGAATCCAACCGCTGACCTTCTCGCCGACTGAGCCTCACCGATTGTTGCATCTCCAATCGATTTGTCCTGGTTTGCCTTCGCGTTTGGAGCGCAGTCGTGGTGCCCGCTGTTCCTTGAGCCTCATTCGGGCCGCGGTTTGTACGACAGCAGGGGCGACAGCTTGAACCGGGACGGCAAAAACCTTTTTTGGATTCTGAAACATGCAGCCAGAAATGCAAAAGCGGCGAACAAAGCGGCCTCAGCCAGGCGCTCCGGCGCTCGCCAGGAGGACGCCGTCCGCACGAGTCCCATAAACAGCCAAACAATACCCAGAAATCACGACTGTTGTTTCCGTTGTTGCTCCCTCTCTACGGCTTACTTCATTCGACTGTAGTAAAGACGCAGGAATAAATCCACGTGCACTCACCGGCCTCTTCCTTAGCTACTTCCAGGTGGGACCTTCTGGATTCGGTCGAATCCAACCAGGTGATCCGCTGTCTTTTTGCTCCATCTTGACATCCGTGACGCCACGTCGGGATCACCGGCTCCTCCTCCGGTTACAAATCCGACGAGCCTCCGCCATCTCCAGAAATGAGACGATCCACACGGTGTGTGTGTTGAGCGTCCAGAAAACACACCCGTCTTCCTTTGGAGCTCCCTGGAAAATCCCAGATGGACGGACTCGCACCAGGTGTTCAAATCACCTTCTCCCCAGCAGGTGGTCTGGATCAGGTCCACCCGCCAAGCTGCAGCGAGTTGCAATCACGTGGACGGACGAGCGTAAACGCCGTTTTTACAAAAAAAAAAACAAGCCCTCCGCGGGTTTTCCATTAGCCGATTCCTGGACGATCGCGCCGCTGACACTAAGCGGGATCGGCGAAAAAACAATCTCCTTTAAATGAGCCCCAAACTGACAGGTTTATCCCGAACTAAGAAGATCAGCCGCGGCAAAAACCCGCCGAGTTGCGCTTCGATACAAAGGTGAAAAAGACGGCGGCGGCGGCGGCGGCGGCCCTCCAGAGAACAGGCAGGACGCCGTACGGTATCAAAACATTTATCCCGACGGTTACAGCGTGTCTGACTTCACGACAAAGAGGCTCCGCTTGTGCTCGAGTCACATTTCGGGTCCGATTATCTCACGTGCGAACAGACAGGCGACACCCAGGAGGACGAAGAAGTAACAGCGGTTTGGATCGTCTGCTTTTCCGAGTCGGTCTCTTCGCAGGACTCGGACGGTCGGAGGGTCGTCCAAGCCGTGATTGGGCGAAAGGCGGGACCTTCGACCATTCGTTCATTCATTCACTCATAAAAAGGCAAATTCACCCTCTTGTCCATTTGTTGCAGGCAACCATTCAGAGACATTCACTCATTCATGTCCACCCTTTCATTTCAAGTCATACTGAGACGGAACCCTTCGCTCTTTCCTTCCTGCGGTACAGAGACGTCCAACTATTCACTCCATCGTCCGCATCATAAGGAGACGATTCACCCTTTCATTCACTTGTCATATAGTGATAAATTCAACATCAACACAAACAACCATACATCTTCCACCACCCCCGTCCGACACGGAGTTCCACAAGGTTCAGTTCTTGGCCCCGTACTTTTCACCCTCTACATACTGCCACTTGGACACATCATCCGCCGCCATGGACTCCATTTTCACTGCTATGCCGATGACACTCAGCTCTACATAAACACCAAAGCAATCACTCCCGAAATCCTTTCTTCCCTCACCGACTGCATCACAGCCATAAAAACCTGGATGAACCAAAATTTCCTCAAACTCAATAGCAACAAAACAGAAATTATCATATTCGGCCCAAAACCCTTGCTCAATTCCTGTCACAATCTCGCACTCTCCATTGATGGTCACTCTGTTTCCCCGTCCCCCCTGGTAAGAAATCTTGGAATCTACATGGACCCTGCACTCTCTTTTAGGCCACACATAAATCACATCACCAAAACATCTTTTTTCCACCTCCGAAACATAGCACGCCTCCGACCCACTCTTTCACCCTCTGCTGCTGAAACACTAATCCATGCATTCATCACCTCCAGACTCAACTACTGCAATAGTATCCTATATGGCCTCCCCTCTAAGGCCCTTCAAAAACTGCAATACGTCCAAAACTCTGCTGCCCGACTACTTACCCGCTCCCCTTCCAGAGAACACATCACCCCCATCCTCCGTCAACTTCACTGGCTGCCCATCAAACAACGCATCCACTTCAAGATCCTCCTCACCACCTACAAAGCCCTCAACGACCTCGCCCCCCCATATCTCACCGACCTTCTACGTCGCCACTCTCCAGCGCGTCGTCTTCGCTCCTCGGATGAAAACCTCCTAACTCCAATCTGTAAGTCCAAGTACCGCACCCTGGGAGACAGAGCCTTCGCCATCGCCGCCCCCACCCTCTGGAACTCCCTCCCCCCAGCCATTCGAGAGTCAAACTCATTGTCTTCCTTCAAAAATAACCTCAAGACCCACCTCTTCCAAACCACCTACAACACCTACAGCTCTTCCCATTAACAATGTTTATGTTCTATGTTTTTCTGTCGTCAACTTGTAAAGCGTCTTTGTGTACCGTGAAAAGCGCTATACAAATCGTATGTATTATTATTATTATTATTATTATTAAATTCACCCTCTCGTTCACATCAAATAAACATACAAGTGTCTGGAGACCGGCTAGGCCACTCCGGAGTGAGTTCCTGCTCTCCAACCAACCAACTAAACCAAAGATAAATCGCTCTGTAGCTATGGTTCTCCAACCAACTAACCAAAGACTAATCGCTCTATAGCTACCGTTACTGTTTCGGTTTCTCCACCAATCTACCTGGATCTCACAACCACGACATCTCCCCAGAACTGTATGTGTGCTGCGGCTGGACTTACCACCTGTCGGACGCTGGACTGGCTGAAGGGTGCAACCGTCGGAATCATCTGGAACAACCACCACTGCTGCCTGGGTACGGCTCACCTGGACAATCCCCGGCAAGCTCCCGCTGCCAGGCGAAGCTAGCCGACCTGAGCAGGCTGGCTGGCTAGCTAGCCTCTCGAAACTCCGGATCCCGACGGCGCCTAGCAAGACGGCATTTCCATCGGCCGAAATCCGCTTGCTCCTCCTGCTCCACCATCTCCCCCTCCACCAGCAACCATCTCCGACATCCAGCTCCAGCACTTGCCTCTTCACAGCCCCGGGTATGACACGAAGCTACAAGCAACTCCTCCAGCTCGTCCCTAAACTACCTCCCCTTGCGACACTCCTCGCCACACTCCGTAATCATGGACTTCTTCGTCGACCCCGTTACATTCACCGTTGTTCCCGTCGAAACTTTTCATACCACCTTACAACATGCTTCTTCCCCCCGCCATCACAACAAACCGCGTCATCAGAACACTTGTAAAGCATCTTTGAGTACCATGAAAAGCGCTATACAAATCCAATGTATTTTTATTATTATTGTTATTATTATTATTACAACCATTCGATCCATTCACATTGTAAAGAAACATACGACTATTCACCCTTTCATGCACGTTATATAGAGAGAAACCATTCACCGTGTCACATGACAAGCGTTCACAGGCCTCCGGTGGGAATCCAACCGCGGACCTTCTGGCGCTAAACGCTAGTTTTAATCCTGCAAGCGCAGTATTGGGGTCTTCAGTGTCCTTTTCTGTGTTTACTGGCTGCTTCGGGTTCATGAACCTTGACATCGCGTTCAAGGAGAATTTCAGAAACCACCCTATTCCACTTTTAGCGGCGCGTTTTTTTTTTATGGAGCTGGTAAAATATTTAGCCACGTGCGAGGGAAAGGGCTATAAGAGTCACATGCAGATTTTGAGTTAAAAAATAAATAAAAACGAGGAGAGATGGTGGAGAAGTGGATAGAAGGAAGCTGAGGTTGGAGAAGGTCCACAGGAAGATGTTTATGGATGGAGGGAAAGACGACAGGAAGTGATGTGGAAGCAGGGGATTGGCTGAAGGGAGCAGCCTAAACATAGTTTTGTAATATTGTATATTCCTGTTTTTTTTTTTTTTTTTTTTTTTTTTTTTACGAAAGCTCCAAACGACGTTGTGGATTTCAATCTTTTATTTTGAATTCATATTTAAAAGAAGCATCTGAATAAAGCAGCTTTGGTCCATTCATAACGTCCGGTTCCCCCGGTCGGCGTCAAATATGCGGAAAACGGATAGTCGATCGTGCAATTATTCCAGGATCCATTAGCCGTCTATTTTAGAGGCGGCTGAATTTTTGATGGTAAAAAAAAAAAAAAAAAGGTCGAAAGGTATCGAGAGTGTGGGAGGAAACATAAAGAACCTCCGGATAAGAGAAAAGGCATGCAAAGAACATGAATTATCCATACAGACACTTTCCCCGACCTGTTAACGCACACTGTGCCGTGTCTCCACTTCTGATAAAATATAGATTTTGCTAAAGAAAATACAAATATGGCCGACTTCCATCCGTTCCAGTGTCCAGAAGAAGCTGCTATATGTCGACTTTGATTGAAAAATAAATGACTTTTTGTCTATTTTAGGAGGTTAACTAGTTTTTTTTTAGCTTGTATTTCGTCGGCACACACGCATCGCCGCCAGTCTATTGGATTTTTAATTTTTTATGGCTATGTTATAAATGAGTAATAACTCCGGTGACATTTTCAAAAAAATATATATATCTTTTCTCTATACTTTTATTTCTAGCGCAGCTATAAAACAGCTTATTTTACCCAGCCTTTTTGTTAAGCTGCGTTAGTACTGGGAGATCATTTTTGGCATTTACGGGACTTCGTAAGAAGTGGACTTACATATATATATATATATCTATATATATTTTTTCTTGTGTATGTATATTTTCTTAACATGAATCATTGCACATTGTGCATCTTTACGAATCCGAAAGTTGGTGGTTTTGGGGTTTTCGACCCTCTCCGGGGCAACGTTGTTCGTGAGTCGCCGAAAAATCCCTTAAACTGATTTTACCGATACAATTCTTGGTATATAAAGATAATAAATGGCCGATCGGGTTATAACGTCCTGGCCTGCGTTAAAAAGGAAAAGATTGCATTTGGTATTTGCACACGTCGGTCACAGAACAAGGAAAGTGTTGGAAACAACGCGACGGATCCCCTCGGAGGGATCTCCACGCCGAAGCTTTATTTCTCAGCGTCGCCCGACCCGACGGTCCTGCATGCAAACCATCGCGACGAACATTATCCGGAAGGTGCCTCCGAAAGCCGCCATAAAAAAAAAAGAGGGCAGTTCCGAAGTCGCGTTCGTCGGACCCTGCACCTCTGCGGCCTTTTTTTTTTTTTTTTTAATGACGGAAATGATACGCGAGGACATCCTCCGCCGCTCGGCCTCCGCCGGCTCATTTTGCCGGGCTTTCATGCAGTATTACGAGTTTACAGATGAGACTGACAAATACTTTTGAGCAGCGGACGGGTTGGTCCATTTTGCAAGTTCTGCTTCCGTTTGGACACTCCGGCGTCCCCCCGCGGCGCTCCGAACCATCCTGATAAAAGAGGGTTTCACCATGGGTGGGACCATCTAGGTGGGTGCTCTACCGCCGCCACCGTGAAGGAACGGGACCGCGGCTACGACTACTCAAACATCCGCGGGTCGAGGCGCGTCATGCAAAGAATCTTAGAAAAAGGAGCCGGGAACGAGCCATGCTGTTTCTACCGGAGCCTCCCTGCAGAAGAGCTCCGGTCCACTCCGGACGGGAGTTCTGATCCGAGCTACCAAACTGGATATTTTCCCCCATCCCGCCGCCAAGAGACAGGAATCCAACTCTTCGTATGTACAAGCACGCGGTCGTGGGACGGCCTCCGGGAGTCCGGCGTCACAAACCCCAGGCGTGGAGCCGACGGGACCGGCTGGGGTCGAAGGCCGGCGAGTCTTAGAAGACCCTCGCGGTCGCCTAATCTAAACTCAACCATCCGTGTAACGCTATATTACTGGATTCCGGCTGAGTTCACAGTAAAACTGTCGCCCGAAGTCGGCCTCGCATCTCTCAGGAGAAAATGTCTTCCTTGTCGAGCTCCGGCGAAGCCGGTCTAGAAATGTCGAAGAGGTGCTGCGGCGAGCTCGCGGTGGACTTCCTCCCCCGGAGGAGCTGCAGCGCCTCGTTCAGCTGCGCCTCCAGTCCGGACAATCGCACGTTCAGGCTCTTCAGGTCGTCCTTCAGCTCCAGTTTCAGTTCCTGGAGCGACGCCTGGAGCGTTTGCTCCGGGATGGGGTAGAAGGAGTGCCGGGCCTCCGGAGGCTGGACCGGACTGCGGTCCTGCGGCGTCAAGCGGAAGTCGCTCACCTTGTCGAGGCGCAAGTCGCTCTTGGTGATGCCGCTGTCGCACGAGTCCGTCTTCTTCAGAGACGTCTGCGACTCGTGCGCCTTCGTCCTTTCGGGCAACGTCTCCATGGATTCGGCCTTGGACACGGTGCTCCAGCCGTCCCCTTTCACCAGGGACTCCTTGAAGCGTCCCCACCCTTTCACTTTGACGGGTTCGGCCGGTTGACATCCCACCAGAGTGGTCGGCACCTGCAACTTGGCCCGGTCCGGAGCCGGGCCTCCGGGGGGCGTGGTGGAAGGCGGAGTGGAAGAGGTGGGCGTCGCCGGGCTCTCCGTGACCGTGATGATGCTGGCGGAGGTGATGGCGGTTTTGGGGATGGGGACCTCCACGTACACCGGCCCCTTCTCCACGTCGCGGTCGTCCGGGGACGTTTTCTCTGTGGCGCCGCGGGCCTCCCTCTGCTGGCGGAAGCGCTGGAAGAGCTTTCGCACCGGGTGATCCGGCGGCAGGTTCAGCGGGGCTTCGTTTTTACGCCGCTGCCGCTCCTCTTCCTCCCGTTTCACATCGCTGATCTTTCGGAAGACCATCTGAGGGCGCAATGCAGAGGTTGAACAGTCAGACGCAACGAGAAACCAAACTCACCGCAAGTCTAAGACCATCCGTTCGTTGTCTTCACCACTTATCCTGCACTAAGGGTGCCGTAACTCGCGAGAGGTGGACCAATCACAGGGCCTCGTTTAGAGACATCCAACCTTTCTCCCTGTCATTGCCACGTCGGAATCGAATCAGGGACCTCGCTGTGAGGCGGCAGCGCTAACCACTTGTACCACCGCGCTATACATGTATATATATATAAGTGTATGTTTTTATACAGAACATGCACTGCTGATTTTTCAGCTTTTCCCACTTGCAAAGCATGTAGAGGTCTGGCGTGTTTATCGTGGGCACTCTGCATCTGGGAGTGACGGAATTGTAAACTAAAATCCAGAAAAACACATTGCATGACCACTTGTACCAAGTGTACCACCTCTGTTCTGTATATTTCCTGTGCATCGTGGATTTGCAGGTGTATTTGCAGTCCCTATGTCCTCTATTGTAAGTCGCTTTGGATAAAAGCGTCTGCCAAATGCAATGTAATGTAATGTAATGCATGATTTTTAAGTAACAAATATGCTTTTTAATGCGTGACTTGAGTATTTGATACATCAGAAAAACAGTACTTCACATTTGGTACAGAAACCTTTGTTGAAATTACAGAGATCAGACGTTTCTTGTAGTTCTTGACCAGGTTTGCAGACACGACCGCAGGGATTTCGGTCAACTCCTCCGTACCGATCTTCTCCAGATCCCTCTGGTTTCAGCGCAGCAGCTGGACAATATGGACTTTCAGCTCCTTCTGAACATTTTCTATCGGGTTCAGGTCTGGCGACCGGCTGGGCCACTCCAGGACCTTGAGATCCTTCTTACGGAGCCAATCCTCAGTTCCCCTGGCTGTGCGTTTCGGGTCGTCGTCATGCCGGAAGACCCGGCCACGACCCATCTTGGAGGAGATGTTTGGCCAAGATCTTGCGATACACGGCCCCGTCCGTCCTCCCCTCAACGCGGTACAGTCGTCCGGTCCCCTTTGCAGAAAAGCATCCCCAAAGAATGTTTCCACCTCCATGCTTCACGGTTGGGATGGTGTCCTTGGGGTTCTACTCGTCCTTCTTCCTCCAAACACGGCAAGTGGAGTTCAGACCAAAAAGCTCTATTTTTGTTTCGGCAGACCACACGATCTTCTTCTATTCCATCCAGATGGTCATCGGCAAACTTCAGACGGGCCTGGACATGCGCTGGCTCGAGCAAGGGGGACCTCGCGTGCGCCGCAGGATTTTAATCCATGACGTCGTAGTGTGTTACTAATGGTTTTCTTTGAGACTGCGGTGCCGGATCTCCTCAGGTCATTGACCAGGTCCAACCGTGTAGTTCTGGACTGATCCCTCGTCTTCCTCATGATCATTGAAGCCCCGCGAGGTGAGATCTTGCACGGAGGCCCAGGCGGACGGAGATTGACCGTCATCCTGAACTTCTACCGTTTTCTAATAATTGTACCAACAGTTGTCGCCTTGTCACCAAGCTGCTTGCCTTTTGTCCTGTGGTCCATCCCAGCCTCGTGCAGATCTACAATTGCATCCCTGATGTCCTTACACAGCTCTCTGGTGTCTTTGAAACAAGTAAGGAATTCAAACTGGTGCAGGTAATGGGTGGAGAACAGGAGGGTTTTCTTAAAGAAGAACTAATAGGTCTGTGAGAGCAGCAGTGCCTACAGGTAGGTAGGTTGTCAAATACTTCTGTCATGCAATAAAATGCAGATTACCCATCCATCTTCTTGCGGGGGATTCTGGAGCCGATCCCCGCTGTCATTGGGCCAGAGGCGGGGTACAGCCTGGACTGGTTCAGGGCAATTTTTTCTCAATTTTTTTCCAATTAACCTGCATGTTTTTCGACGTCGGGGGGAAACCGGAGAACCGAAGGAAACATGCAAACCAGGGCCTTTTGTGACGTGAGTCCAAAGAGTGCTAAATACCTCTATATATATATATATACTGCTCAAAAAAATGAAGGGAACACTTGAACAACACAATGTAACTCCAAGTCAATCACACTTGTGTGAAATCATAGTGTCCACTCAGGAAGCAACACAGATTCATTTTGACTTGTTTTAAGGACATTACATCAAAGTTGGATCAGCCTGGAGTTTGTTTTTACACTTTAATTTTGAGTGTGATTCCTAATCCAGACCTCCATGGGTTGATACAATTGATTTCCATTGATCATTTTTGTGTGATTTTGTTGTCAGCACATTCAACTGTGTGAAGAGCAAAGTATTTCATAAGAATAGTTCATTCATTTAGATCTAGGATGTGTTTTTTAAGTGTTCCCTATATTTTTTTGAGCAGTGTGTATATATATATATATACATATAAAATTCCCAGTTCATGAACCAGCGAGGTTTATCAGGGAAAATCTGATTGTGCATCATGTCCCGGCACCCCGTGTCGATCTTTGACGTTTCACCTGTTGCTAAAGCTCTGTTTGGCGGCGGCTCCCTGCTGTTTGTCAGCGCCGCGGAGGGCGGCTTCGCTTTAAAACATCTATGTGTTCTGCAAATGTCACCTTGCGAGGGAAATTCCCACGATACCGGGGGAAAGTTCACATCCCGCACGCTGCCGGCTTCTCGCCGCCGCTGATTTGCTTCTCTGGTCTGAAAACGTCTCCTAACGATGCAATCATTTGATGAGTTCATATAGTTGATTCGATCGGCAGAAAGGAACCGAGGAAACGTCTCGGAGCTGTTTCTCCGACTCAAATCCTGTTATTTGTCCCCGGCCGTCGATCGGCCGATCTCACAGCTCCGCACTGTAAGCGCTGGTTTCACGATCGGTGAAAGCTAATGCGAGCGATGACGCTAAATCGCAATAAGCAAGGGAAGGGGGCGAAGGAGGGTCGGCTTCGCCCGTTTTGTCGCCCGTCTCCTAGCAACCCGCTTCTTGAGTGCCCCCAGCGCTGGATATCCGGCCCCCGCGGGCCCCGCTGACGGGAGCCTTCGGCAACACTCCAATCCATCTCGGGATTTCCGCGGCGCGTGCATGACGACGAGGCGCGGCGGCCCTCCCGATGAGATTGCCTCTTCATCGGGAGGCAATTCCGTCTCGGCGGCTCGTTCTCTCTCCAGATCACGATGACCTTATTTCCGAGGGTTATGATTGGTGGCTACCGTTGTGTTGTCGATCGCAGCTCTTCAGTTCCGAAGGGAGGGCGCGGGGATAGCTTTAAAAGTACCGCCGGGTTTAATGGAACCGTCTTTTCCCCCCCTTGTCTACCGCCCGCTAAAAACAACCAAAAGGGAAACTTTTTTCAAATCGCGTAAATGTCACCCCGGAGACGGAGGAGCACGACGGACGGATGATCCGTGTCGTCTCCAGGTGGGGACAGATTTTTAGCTCCCCCTGCTTCCAAAGCCGGCTGGGCTAATCTCACCTCCGGCTGCTGGCGGCGTTCGCCGTCACGCATGGGTAATCTCAACTGGGCCGGATTATCCACATGTACGGCATCAGGTGAGAGCCCCGGGCAGAGGTTAGCACGGGGGTGGGGCGGGGGGGGCAATTAGCGGCGCTCGTATGGTTTCAATAAACTATAACTTAAGGAGTCCACCGAGGTCCTCTTCTGCGGAAAAATCTTCCAATCTCGATCCGGAGGGCAGACACTCTTTCTGTGTTCCCTTTCTTTTACAACAAGGTTACAGTTAGCGGTAGCCTAGCTACTAGCTAGGCTTACTCAACCGAGGGATAAGCCATGATGCCCGTGTCCCTTCATCGATACATAATAGCAACCTCACGCTTGGACTGTCCGCCATTGTTGTTTCTTTTGTGAATATTAAAGCTGTTATCGTATCATGTCGGCTATTAGCGTGTAACTGTTAGCACTACTGGTATTAGCAGTAATAGATCCCAACCCTCCCGCTTCCTCTGTCTATGTTGCACTCGCGTTCTCTTATTTCTTTCTCGCCCGACCGGTCGAGGGAGAAGGCCGCCCTAAGTAATCTCAGATCTCTCAATGGTTTCTGCTCCTGGAAAAGGTGACTCAAAAGGGGTCGTCCTCGGAACCGAACCTTCCCAGTTGGATCCTTCGCTCCTCCTTGTCTGTCGAAGTGTCGCCGAGCCAGACACTGAACCCCTTGCTGCTCCCCCGGCGCTGCTCAGCGGCCGCCTTTTGGTCTTGGTTGTGCTGCTTGTATAACAGGATGTCACAATTAAGGGCTTTTCTTCTTCTTCTTCAGACCTGCTCTACCTGGAGCATACAAGTACCACAACCGGGTTGTGGTTCGGCTCTGTAAAAATGAAACATGCTCTTCTGAAGCGCTGACCTGATGAACCTAAAGGCCTCTGTGTGTATTTGAACTTTTGCGACGATGACATATTTACTTTCTGGATATTTATTGGACCAGAAGTTAATAACCAACGTGCCCCAGAGGTCATCCGGTCTTCTACGGCTTCCTGTTTACACTCTTCGGGTCCCAGCGGGACGGTTCCCGTATCGGACTCCTCTCCGCCAACTCCGCTCGAGGAGCCGGAGCAATCAGCACCTTTTACTGCATTTCCAATTTAGTCGTATCTTCTTCGAAAAAAAAAAAAAAAAAACAGCGCCCGATTATCGGGAAGCTAATCCAGGAGTCACTCACCCTCTTGCGCAGGTTGTAGGTGAGCAGCAGATTTCTGGAGAAGTGGTTGGAGAAGGCGGTGTAGAACTCCAGCACTTTCTGCAGTGCATCGCGCTTGATAACGTGGAGGTCGCAGTAGGTCAGAGCCCGGACGTTGGCGCAAGCCTGGGCTAAGGTCACCTCCTTCCAGAAGACATCCCCGAAGACATCGCCCTTCCCTGCGGAGACACCGAGGATGAATCACCTCGTCCTAATTGAATCTCACTTGCTAATGAGGCGCCTTTTTATCTTCAGTGGTGCCCCACCGCGCCTCCATAGATCAGTCGGACGCCATGAGATAAGATCAGGAAAAAAGAAATCTGCCAAAATCCTTTATATTGTCAAGTATTGATCTAATAAATCTCCGCATCCGTCACTTTCAACCAAGAAGGATAGTTTACAGAAAAAGTCTATATTTCCCTTTAAACCATAGTTTTTGTTGTTTTTTTTTTAACCGAACTCTCGGGGTCAGGCTGATCTAAGGGCTGTCGATTTTTAAACCCCATCACTCGGCCCCGGACGAGCCGCCGTTATTGCCGCCGGTTTCGGACGAGGAGTCGTAATTAAATCGAAACCGAGCCCTCGTTTGCTCGACCCCCGCGGTCAAAGTCAGGAACCGGAGCAGATCTGGAACGGAGAGATTCGAGGATAAAGGCGTCCCGTGGGCTATCGACAAACGTAAATGTGGGGTTCCACCAGACGGGGCCCAGGATAAGGCTGGAGGTTCCTTCGCAGGTGCATCTGGTGCTCCGTTAAAAAGCCGCCATTAGAGTAATGAGATTTCGGTCCGCGGTCGTAACTTGTTTATCACTCCAGCCCTCCGCGGTATCAGTCTCGCGAAGTATTGACCGACGGAGAGACGGCGAGGCAGGCAGAGATGGTTTCACCGGCCTTGTTGGAGCAGGCGATCAATAATTTACCGAATCAATCATTGGGGAAATGATTGAGAGTTTGAGAGGAAATCCTCTTCTGGGACTGAGCAAAGAAATCATTATTATCTATTAATACGGTTTTATTGCTGATAAGCTGCGGTTAGCGCTAGCGCCTCTCAGCGAGAAGTTTGGATTCCCAGAGGCTGTGTGGAGTCTCCATGTTCTCCCCGCGTCTGCGTGGGGTTCCTCGGGGTTCTCCGGGTTCCTCCAACGGTCCGAAAAAAACAGCCAGGAGGTTCAGGAGACCCACAGCCGGGGTCTCCTGCCACCCCAGAATCCAGGACGACCAGTGCAATGCGGTGATCCCTCGCTAGAACGCGTTTTACTTTTCACGGTTTCGCTACTTCACGGATTTGCATCCTGCATTGTGTTCTAAATTCTGATTGGCTAAACGGTCACTCCGCTTCTTCTCTACCTGTGCGTCAATAACGTTGCAGTTTAATATGCACACGTACGTAAAACAGCTTGCCACATTTACATGACGTACGTGCAAATTCTCATGCAATTTCGAGTTTCTCTAAAACCCATAATGTTGACAAAACGCTCTGGAGCGACAAAAGCACCTCGCAGGGCCCGAAAGGCAGCGGAAGATGCTATCTATGGCAGATAAAGTTAAACTTCTGGACATGCTAAGGGAAGGTAAAAGTTATGCGGCTGTCGGTCGGCGTTACGGAATTAATGAATCTTCCGTTCGTTCCATAAAGAAGGAAGAAAAAAAACATAAGGACGACAGCAGCAATAAGTTTTAATAAGGTTGCAAAAAGGGTCGCAACTGTCCGCAACTGTACTTTGTACTTTTTTCATAATCATTTTTAATTTTCTCCCATTTAGTCCAATTATTCTGGTCGCGGCGGGCGGTGCTAATCTCCGCAGTTTGAAGCCTTCTGTTCACATTGATGATTAAAATTATTATTTGACAGTACAGTATAGAAGTTATTTGTTGAAAGAAACGTTTCTAAAGTACAGTACTTTTATTTGTGAAACAAATGATTGAGCCTGTAAAATGGTTTGTTCTTTCTTTTCAATGTATAATAGAGTATTTAACTGTATCATAATTGTAAAAAATAAAAAAATGTTTCTACTTCGCAGATTATGCCTATCACGGGTTCTTTTTGGAACGTAACCCCCGCCAAAAACAAGGTTATACTGTAACAGAAGGCCCTCCTCTTACGTTGGACTTCTGTTCCTACGACAGTCACGGTTACACAATTTTTCGCCTGAAGTCGGAGCAACGCGGCAACAAAAGTACGACTGGCGATCGCGAACAGAGCCGTCTTCCTCGCGTGATGAATATTCCTCCGCTACGTTGCCAACAAGTTCCTACACAATTTTTTTATGACCTATGTCGGATTGACGGAAGACTTTCTTAATAAATCCACAGGAAATGGCGATGTCACCACGAAACCCCCTGTCGAGGACGATGTAAACCGAGGATTTGCCGTCACGGATGAACGACCGAATAAACGACTAAAACGTTTCGGTTTGCTATTTTATGACGCGAGCCTGGTGCAAATATCGATGAACCCGAATTGTGGACGGTTTCAAAAACAAAGGTTTTCTCAAAGAGGCTCTGACGTTTTGGAGAAGCTGGCAGATTTTGGGTCCAAAAACAAATATCAAGAAAAGGAAGGGGGGAATTGGTGAGAGTGAAAACGAGAACAGGTTGAAAAGGTCTAGTTCTACCCCGGGGGCGGGCGGGGGGGATTCAGTATCTGTGACAAATGCAATCCCGAGTCCATGACTCAGCAGAGGAGAATCCCTTGGCTGCTCAGCTTTCAGCGCACGCAGGAACCTTTTCCAGAAGTGCTGCCGCGAAGGAAAACAAAGTCTTCACCCCAACCGGTTAAAGCGTTGCCGGAAGCCTTTTCAAACAGGGGAGTGAAATCTGTTCAGGATGAGATGCAAACAAAGGGGAGCCTCTTAATTGTAATTTCGGCTGGATTTTTACAGGGGCGCTTTCAAATGCATCAACCTAATCGTGGTAAACATTGGAGGCAGCTTTGGGGAAGAAGCTCCGTCCCATCAGGTGGAGAAAAAAAATCACTGACATGACCTGACAAGCGATGGATTTTATACACAGTGTCTCTTCATACGTTCAGAGCAAACTCTGGGACCTCATCCATCCATCTTCTGTATCCGAGAGACCAGGACTTCCCTGTGCTTCCAGGGGAATCCCAAGACGATCTCAGGCCAGCCGGGAGATACCGTCACTCCGACATGTCCCGGGTCTTTGCCTCGGGCTCCTCCCGGTGGGACGAGTCTGGAGCCGCTCGCCAGGGAGGCGTACTGATCTGCCTTATCTGGCTCTTTCGGATGCAGGAGGAGCATCGGAGCATACCCTGAGCCCCTCCTGGTTGGACAAGCTCCTCGCACTATCTCTAGGTGAGAGCCCAGACACCCTGTAGCGGGCACTCATTTCAGCCACTTGGATCCGCCATCTGGTTCTTGGGTCACCACCTACAGCTCATGACCACAGGTCAGAGTTGGAATCAAGAGCTTCTCCTTGCGGCTCAGATCCTTCTTCACCACGACAGACCAGGGCAGAGTCCAAATTACTGCCGATGCCGCTCTCGGCCGACCCCTTTGGCCCTTCCGACGGATAGCGAGCCCATGGTAACCCAATATCCAAGAAATGCATTTGAGTAAAAACTCTGAATTCCATATTCTTGACGCCGAGCTGCCATGCAAGATGCTAACCAGACCATCGGGAGCCAGCCTGGGGCGGGATCTAGTGTCTTGCCTAAGGACACTTCATTATGGAGGTATGCCTGCTCTACCCACTGAGGAACAGCCGCCCCCTGGTAGAAAATCATGTTATTCTCAAAAAAAAAAAAAGGAAGACAAAGTAGGAAGGTTACATGGAGTCGCCCGAATCCGAGGTATTTCGGCGCTGACAGCGCTCGCGGCGACGATAGCCAATTATAGTGACAGGTCCGAAGGGAGAACCGCAAGAAATCTATGTCCGTGACAGAAGTGCTGAGCTCACCTAAAATGGCCACCACCTCGTCATCCTGAATCACCTCCAGCGATCCCGACACCACGAAGCAGAGGCTGTCCACGCTTTCGCCCGCATGGTAGATCAGGTCGCCCGGCGCGCAGTGGATGGTCTGGAACTCCATGGCCAGCGCTCTGAGGCAGCCGTCGCTCGCCAGCCGGAACGCCGGGTGCTCTTTGAACACCTTCCGGTTGAGGTGGACGCAGATGTCGGCACGCATGTCCTTCGGACAGATCTGCAGCACCTGCGAGGGGGAAGGCGACACGTCGGAGAAAACGTTTCGGGATTTCACGACATGAGCGATAAGATGCCCTCGGGTCGTTCGGTTTAAAGCGCCGGTCGGAAGATCCGGCGAAGGCGCTGCCGTCAAATACAGGTTCATTGTAAGATTGCGGATTTTGAATAAACAGGAGTCGCGGGGAGTTAGAAATATATCATTTTTGCAAAACAAATCTATCATTTCAAGGACACGATATTGCAAAACAAATATGTGAAACCCAATATCCACCATTCCTTTTCAGGAGGTCTTCTACTATTTTGGATGTTATTCGCTGTCACTGGGGGAGAATTCGGGCTCTAAAAATAGAGGCTCTGTTATTGGGTCCCAAATGAATTTCCACAGGCTGCTTGGAAATTTTTATCTTCCCAAAACCAAATGCGGGAGGAGGAGGAGGAGGAAGTAGGCGGGGTAAAACAAAAGATGGAGTCGCCTTATTTTTCTTTTACAGCAACGGCTGATAAGGGACTCGCCGGCCGTCTAATGAGCGAGAGGCCACGCCGTCGCCAGGCTCCGCCTCCAAAAAACAGCTCTTTGAAGCGAGACGTCAAGCATACAACCCTCGGGCGCCATTTTTAGACCCTCCGGTTTGGCCTCCAGTCACACAGTTAAATGATGCGCAGATATAATCAGACCTTTCCTTATGGATCTTTATCATTTAGCCATGAAGCAAATCCCTGCCCCGCCAGATTTCTATTTCGGGTGAAATAATTAGCCGTGGCGGGGTTTTTTTTTTTTTTTTTTGGACGAGGCGTAGATTTACCCAAAAGTAACGGCGCGTCTGGCAGACCATCAGTCGCGTAAATCTGCTTGGGCGATGTAACTGCTGGGTTTACATCCCCCCTTCGAATCACCAGCGCCGATTCACACAAAGGATTATCGCCACGCTTGGAAATGATTTCAAACAGAGGCGGCGGGAGGGGGTTGGGGCACTGGAGGCAACCAAACACGGCAAACGTTCAAGAGCTATTCGTAGAAGTGATTCGACAGACGTTGCGCGGGGGGAGCCTTCGTCGATGGCTGGCCTTCGGAACACGACACGCACGCGTTGTAGTCTTTTTGCTTAGTCAAGCAAATGAAAGCAGGCGAGCGGGATACCGTGAGTTCAGAGGAGGGAAGAGAGAGGCAACCCTCTTCTTAGTTATGCGTCAGCAGAACATTAGCAGCATCCGCACCAGGAACTTTTTCCAGTTCCTAGAACATTTTCAGAAACTAGGCCATCGCTTTGTGCATCAGGACTGCAGAGGAGCCCGGGAACATGGACCATCAGGTCCACTTAAGCTGCTACATGAGGTACGGTCCTCTTACAGTTCCATAGGAACTCATGTGACTTGGTGGTTGGTGGAACTCATAAGCTACAACCATTGGCAGATACTTCTTACGAGGCTACATTTTTAAAAACTCCGGTTGTCACTGGTGAGATGTGTTCTTGGCACACCAAGACCAAGAGGTCCAAGCTCTTCTGGCCTGCTCGGCCTCAGACGGGCTTTTCAGGGCCCGCGGAGGAACATCAATTTTTTTGGCCAGACTAAAAGTGGCGGCAGCTAGTGGCTAAGAAGGTTCTTCACATGGCGAAGCAGTGCAGGTAGAAGATAAAAACACCTCAACCCATCTGATAGTCTACGGTTATTACTCCATGAACACTGAGGCAGCTTCCACCTCCACACGGTGCATGTCTTCTTCTTCTTCTTCTTCTTCTTCTTCTTCTTCTTCTTCTTCTTCTTCTTCTTCTTCTTCTTCTTCTTCTTCTTCTTCTTCTTCTTCTTCTTCTTCTTCTTCTTCTTCTTCTTCTTCTTCTTCTTCTTCTTCTTCTTCTTCTTCTTCTTCTTCTTCTTCTTCTTCTTCTTCGGTTCATTCAAGTTGCACATCTTGTGCCACACTGGTCCCTTACTCGTGGTGGAAATGCAAAGCTACAAGGGTCCTCCTCTGGCGGAGGCTACTTCCTGGAACAAAATTCGAGCTGGACTATTCTTCGAACTTCTCTGTCCCAAAGCAGCTGTTGCGTTTAGCATGGCGACTTCAATAACAACCAAGTAGATCTGGATAAAAGACCCCAGGGAGCCCTTCGTTTTGCAGCTCACGCACCTTCTCGGTGTCGATCCCCCGAGACATGGACCAAGTGGACGCGATGTAGTCCATGACCCTCTCGCTCAAGCCCTTGGGGACCTGGTAGAGCTTGAGGAAGTCGCGAACGCTGTTCAGCATCTCGTGGTAGCGGTTGGTGTTGGCGTACATCTGCTGGAAGATGGTCGTGACGTTACCGAAGATGGTGGCGTAGAGCAGCGCTGCAGAGGGGAAGCGAGAAAAAAGGAGAGGCATCGGTTTTTAGCCCGGGCCAGCTGAAATGCAAACTGGGATTTGTTTGTTTTACCCACGAGGAGATTAGTCTACCCATTTGGATTAACAGAAGTCAAGCGCGGACGGACGGGAGGGATTGCGTATGTCACTTTTCTGCAAACGACCGCTTTCATCAATCCGCCAGGAGCAGCGTTTGTTCATGAGTTTGTTCGGGGGACTTTTTAGCTCTTCAAACAAAGATCTACAAAGATCCTCCTCTGCTTCTCTCAAAGCTCACCCCCGGTGGATTTCTTTGTCTTTGGAAAGAAGAGTGCCGAAATAATACGCCAGGCGGTTTTAGGATTTAACAAGGACATGATATATTGATTTCTGACAGTTCAAAAAAAAAAAAAAAAAAAAAATTCAAAGCTTGAATCTGAGCCCCATGTGTGCATGTAATGATGGACGACGTCGAGTCGGGCTGACCTGATGAACTTCACCCCTCACATCCAGCTGCTTTGCCTGCCGTCTGGAACCGTCAATACCGGCCAATCACGGCAGGTCTCTCTGACAGCAGCAACTGATGGGCTGTAGGCAGTGAGCTAGCGAGGCCTCTCCCATCGGTTGTAAAAATCTCAATATTTGTTCCGGAAACCTCCAAATAGTTAAAACCAGGGCTGGTGAAATGATCCTGTTAGATTAATTAATTAACGGGGGATTCATTAATCCTCAGATTAATTAATCTGCATAATTTTGCTTGAAGAAGAATTTCTTTAATTTCGCTCCCTATTGCTGATTTGCGCCGCTATCGGTGTCTGAACCGACTTCACCAAGATGTCCGACCCAAATCGACATGTCAGCCTCCGGATGGGGAATTTGAGTCCAAACAATCCCGAGACGGGACGACGGAGCGACAGGGAGTCGTCGTCGCGCTCCGTTTTTTTTCCTGTTTGGGGCCATACGAGGAAATGGACAGAGTACCATTATAGTGCAAATCACTAATAAATATAACTATTTAATTGTTTTTTTCTTTTTTTTTCTTTCCAAGATTGTTAAGTGAGGCAGGGCCTCTTCTGCCTCCCCTGACTGCACGTCGCTTGCAAGTACACAGCAAAGAAATGCAGTTTAGCATCAGTATACGACCTAAATGAACAGTACGTACGTGGTGAATCCTTGTCTAAATCTTCTCGCCGTGGCAACTGGACTTGAATTTCTTCACTTGAAGACATTTCATCCTTCATCCCAGAGGCGTCTTCAGTTCTTGGATGAGGGGTGAAACGTCTTCAAGTCAAGGCAAGAAGATTTCGACAAGAATACAGATAAGTTACGCTGAACAAAATAAAGTAGAAATAGACATTGAACAGTATAAAATTAGATATTGACAGTTGATGACAACAGTCACTAAACTAGTCTAGTTCTGTGATATCTAGACTACTGGCTGCTACTTATTTCACAACCTTTAAACACCGTGGCTAACAAGTTTCGTGCCGCCAAAACATTTAGCTTCGTCGCATCGGACCAGTGAGATTACTGTGAAATTCTGATTCCGTTCAATTCCGACACAGAAGAAGACGACTTTAACAATTTTAGTGCGCATGAGGACGACCAAACAGCGATCAGCTGGAAAATGGATGGGTGGATGAAGTTTCCCTTGTGTTATTTATTATTAATCTTTTTCATCAGCTGTGATAAAGGCACGACTTGGAAAAAAAAAAAAAAGCATTTCCACTACATATTTATGGACGTTACCAGTATGTGTTGAATTAAAAGTAAAAAAAAAAAGTTTCTGTGTAACATCCGTAAATATCTCATGTTACAACATGAACACCTGTGGCTTATGAAGAAGTGCGGCCTTTATATGCACACATATATTTATCGGTGCGGCTTATAATCAGGTGCGCCCAATAGTCCAGAAATGAGGGTCCAGTCCAGTCCTTCCTACAGTGAGCCTCTGAAACTACACGGTATTAAACACGCAGTGCACGACTTTCCTCTGAAAGTGTCAAACTCCTGCCAAAAGTGACGGATCCAAACCTCGAGTCAAAAGAATTGCGTAACGGCTCCACCTCACGCACCCGAGGCTACGTCTCAGCAAATTACTATAAATAATTTTTCTCACGATAGATGAATTACAGGGCGGAAAAGAATGGCGGAGCAGCTCCGAGGTAGTCGGGCGGTTGAACCGGTCCGACAGCTGGCGTGTTTGTGCGGATCAAAGCCATCAGATGTTCGTCTGTGTGCGTGTGTGTGTGTGTGTGTGTGTGTGTGTGTGTTGTGCTCTCTTGGCAGCAGAGGTCTAATTAGCCCCACTGGAGGGGTCGGCGGGGAAACACGCCAGCCACATATTTCAATTATCCACGGATGATGACAGTAACCTGCGCGTTCGTGTTTTCCTGTGTACGTGTTTGTTTATCGTACGCGCAATCAAAGTCTTCGGAAAAAGCCGCACGGGGAAAAGCGCTAATTAAAAAAAGCACTCCAAACTCCCCGAGGACGTGGTTAACCGCAACTTTCATCCTTTCATCGCCGCCGTCGGCGCTGTGGAGCGTCAGCGCCCGAACACAAAGGGTTCCATTCGAGCGCGGCGCCTCGAAGCCTTCGAAAATCGGGCGGTTAGCTAAAAAACGTCGGCGAATGTAACGCGGAAGAAACGGGAGCGGTCTCCTCCCGGAACGGCGACGATGCTAACCCCCTCAGCGTACACGGAAGTAGTCGCTTCCTTTTTCGTTTTGAGGGGGTGGGGGGCAAAGAAAAAAAAAAAAAAAAAAAAAAAAAAAAACGGCGGTTGACTTGTTTGAAGGCAGCCGAGAGATCGGTCGTCGGGAAAACACGAGCCCCAAGCAAATTGTTGCTATGGCAACAAGACACGTGCGTCGCGCCCCCTCCCCACGGCGAACCCTCCTCCCCCCCCGCTCCCCGATCCCTCCTTCACACTGTGATCTTCCGATCCAGCGCTGCTGGTAAAAATAGAACAGTAACAGGGCATCCATATTTCATCGGGAAAAGCCGCGGATGACAGTACATGGCATCTGCAGCGACATCCCGTCGATGAAATGTGATTTTTTTTTTCCACTTAAGCAGAGACGCCGCCCCCCTTAACCTCCTCAAAGAGAGTGACGGATGCATTTTCGGAGTCGATCTCCTACGATTGCATGAAAAGGTAGAAGACGCCTCCTTCCGAGGGTTCGGAAAGGACCAACGCCGCCGCCGTCACTTATCGCCCCAGGCCGTTGCTCCCCTGCATGCAAGTCGCAACATGATGGCGGCGTTGGGAAGTCGCTTCATGAATGTTTCATGTTTCAGTTAGCGCTCCGGCTAGTTAGCGCTGGCGGTGTTGTTTACGTCTGTGTCCACATAGCGCGGATTCACATAACTCACCTACGGACGGGAGTCGACCTCGCCCTTGGGAGGAGGAGGAGAAGCCCCGTCCGCCGGCCGGAGCGCATTTCATTTTTACGAGGCGCCTCCGGAGGGACGGCGGGCGCATTACGCTCCCATATGCAGCGATAAGTCAACGCAGCATTGCGCGGTGGGGCGGGGTAACGAGTCCAGAGGATACACGAATGCCGGCCGCTCGGAAGACCTTCTGGGGGAATTACCCGGACCCTAAACCGCCCAGGCGCGTGAACGAAAGGGTGAACGGTTTATATCTCTATTTGTGACGTGAATGAGAGGCTTAATGGTTGTACGTCTCCATACGTGTCCCTGCGACGGCCAATCACAGCCGGGATGAACGGATGTCTTGGCGCTTCATCCGGCATCGCCGCGTTTCTCCGTTACATCGATTCCAGGAAGTGTTTTATCAGAATAATCTCAGATTCAGAGCGTCGTCGTCTTGTTCCGAGAGGTTTCTCCTTGTTGAAATTGCCGGTTCTGTGTTTCCTCCCCCGCTTGCCACCTCTCTCTCTCTCTCGGTGATTGACGTGACCCCCCTCAACCTCTCCCAAACAAAACAACATCTCCCTGAGCTCTCGCCTGTCTTTTTCTTTGCCTTTCCTTTCCTTTTTTTCCCCCCAGAAAGACATTGACGGACAGCGGGGAGACGGATGTCACAGCAACGAGAAGTTTATAAAGTGTCGAACAAGCGTGGATCGTGGAGTTTCACCCGGACGAGATCGATGGAGGGGCTGGAGACCCTCGGGGTTCCAGGGCGTCGCCGTTGAATCGCCACCTTTTCGTTCACCGGTCACGTTAATGCAACGTAGCGTTAAGCTCGTTCATTCGCACATCGTCTGGAGACATGCTGTCGTTCACTCACTCATACCGAGACAACCGTTCGCCCTCTTATTGGCACGACCGGGCAATTTGAGTCAATTAACCTCCTGCATGTTTCCAAACCGTGGAAAGAACCCGTAGGGAACCCGGGGAACATGTTCTTGGAACCCCATCCGCCCGTTCATTATCTGCATCACTCATCCCGCACGAGGGGTTCGAGGCGCTGGAGCCGATCCCGGCTCACATTAAAGTTCGCGGGCGTTAAATCCAGATTTTCAACAATCGCTGCCGCTTCCACCCCGCCGGCAGAGGAACGGGAAGCCTCGGCGGTGCAGCGAGAAGCTCTGACATCAAACGGGTTAAAGAGAAGCCAGGGTGAGAAGGGACGGAGAGCAGAGGATGGAGATTCCCGTCCTCTGACGGATGAAATAAAACCGACCTCCATAAAGACTTACTGTGTCACACAGAGTGCGCATCTCGGAAGTTGGAAATATCATCGAGCTAATCAACCCTGCGCGGGCCGAGGGCCTCCTTCCATAATTCATCCCTCCACCTGCTGCTTTGACAGCGAAGGTACACGTCTCATACATCATGCAGCAACAAAGAGGAGACGCGACCGGTCCACTCACATCCGATCATCATCATGGCCACGGCGAAGATCTTCTCCCCGTTGGTGGTCGGGGCGATGTTCCCGAAGCCGATGCTGGTCAGGCTGGTCATGGTGAAGTACAGGGAGGTGATGTAGACCGAGTCTTTGTTGGGGCCGCCCTCCCACTTCCCGGAGCCGCTGGCGTTGAAGCAGTACGGCGAGCCGACCGTCTCGGCCAGGAGGTAGAGCCAACTCTCCTTGCGCACGATGTTGGTTTCTTCATCGATCACTTCGTAATCGCCGATGCTGTACCTGGAGCGGCAGGAGGAGGGAACAGATCCGTGCTCAGAGGAACCAGAGTAACGCTTCAACAGCACTTGTATGCTCAAGTGCAACCAGCGTGAGGAATGGAAGAAGAAGACACCATGGAACTAGGGAAGAGAATTCTCCGTCCACAAGCTGCCGTGCAACTAATGCCCGAACAGACCGCCGCCGTCCACTGCGCCACCTCCTTCTTCAAATGTACATGATCGCCAGCTCCGCCACCGCGCCATATTTGTTCTTGTCTGAACTCAGAACTTGGAAGGGAACTCCGCACCGACCTCTAGTGGACCAGCGACGTAAAGCCCAGAGAAACCATGTGAGCAGTGACCTTTGACAACGTCTGAAAGAGACGCACCTCTCTACATACATCTTCTTCTTCCTCTTGTCGTTTGGGCTGCTGCCTTCAAGGCAGCCAATCATCTTCCTCCATCTAAGCTAATTCTCTGCAACCCCTTCGCACACCAACCAACTTCTGTCCTCTTTCCCTCCATCCAGAGTCCTCCTCTCTGGTGTTCCTAGACCTCCTTCCCTGCAGTTCCAACCCCTGCTTCTACCTTCTACCCGGATTTCCACCATCCCTCCTCTGTCCGTGTCCAAACCATCTCAGCCTGACTTTACCTTTAGAACATCTAACATGTGCCCTCTATTTTTGTTCGTAACAGGAGCAAAAAAAGAGCCTTAGCCAAACACATACACAGAAATATCATCATATCCTCACAGGTATTCTTTCTGTTTTCCTTCGGACTCCTCGCTAGGAGTGCATCTCGGCACGCGTCATCCGCCCGTGTGAGCCAGATGTTGGGATTTGAGCGTTTGGGGGAAGAAAACGGGATTCCATAAGCGTCACACTTTTATTGCTCGCCAACCCGGCGATCACCTGATGCCGCGGCACCCCCTATTGTTTCTTGGCAGCAAAGAGCGGCAAGTTAATTTGCGGTTTCACTTTTTTTTCCCCGACAACTTGCTGGTTGCCGCAGCTTGTCTTGTGGCCATGGCAACCAACCTAAGGGGAAGGAAATGACACGGGGAGGCGGGGGCGACTTATTGTGGCGCCTTGAGTTCGGTGGATTTGGAGCATCTGTGATTGATGTATGCATATTAGCAAAACGCACATTAGCATATGTTACTCAAAATGTTGTTTTGATGACGCCGCCGGAGAACGACTTGTAATCTAACGAGGACAGACCAAATGTTGACACATTAGAGAAGCCTCCACTTAACTGCGTGTGTGTGTGAGTGTGTGTGTGTGTGTGTGTGTGTGTGAGCAGGGATGCACAGCTGAAAATATGTGTTATGTAGCCCATAAAGTGTGATTTGCAAAAGAAAGAAAAACAGCTAAACATCCGTGATCGTTTTCTGGGTTCGTGCGCAAATAAGACATTAAGCCGTCACAATGACATCTGTGTGTGTGTGTGTGTGTTGTTGCAATCATATTAAATGCAGGACAAGGCGTGATGGTAAAACTTGCAGCTTCCACCGCACTTTACCCCCTGCAGAACAGATGATCTGATTAGACTTTGGAGGCCGGTTCTCCATACATTTGCATCTCAATGAGAGGGGGAAAATAGGGAATTCTCATGGAGCCGCCGCAAGTCCTCCAGGCCTTAAGGTACAGAGAGTGTGTGGAAACGAGTGCGTTGGGAAAAAAAAAACACAAAAAATTGCTAATTAATGCAGTAATAAGCTTAATCAAAGACCTCGATACGATAATTGGCGAACGGCGGGACACGAGGTCCAACGTTCGGACGCGGCATGACTTCGGAAAACACGGCGTCCTGCGGAACACGCTGCCGTTTCCCCGAGTCTGGATTAAGAAGCCATCGAGCTTCAGACGTAATTAAAACTGGCTAATTACTCAAACTCACATCCTAATTACGCCGGCCCTGTTAACGCATTAATCTTGCTCTGTTGTCCCGTAAATATTCAGATTACATGGCGGTTCCCTTTGCTGTTCTTGGTTTAATTCCACACAGTTTTCAGACATTTTTAATAAAGAATTCATCATGAAAAATAAATCGTCTGAAAAAGATGGCGGTTCTGGGTTCGGAGGGGGGGGGGGGGGGCGTACCAAATGCAGGCCAGCCAGTGGGCGGCCAGTCCGAAGACGCACACCAGCAGGACGAGCACCGCCGCCCCGTACTCGATGTAGTGATCCAGTTTTCGTGCGACGCGACCCAGACGCAGCAGCCGGACCACCTTGAGCGAGCTGAAGAGGCTGCTGATCCCCTGGAGGGAGGAAAGAGAGAGAAACGGCCACCATTATCACACTTTCACCGAGTTCAAGCCGCCGACTCTTGGAAAACACGGCAGAATGAATGAATGACTGACCCTATTTACGAAAAAAAAAAAGGGGGAGCGTGGACCAGTATCTGCTGGGCCAATGTCCGGCAGATAGACTGCGTCCTCAGAGCTCAACCAAACAGAACGGATTTGCAATCGCAGTTGAAGATTATTATTTAACACTCAAAAAAGTCAAAAAATCTCCACCCAAAAGTCCCGTCTTTTGGTAAAACGACGTTTTTGTGCGACTGCCCGACTCTTGGAAACAATCTGCTGGGGGGGGGGGGATGTTCCTGAGCGTTGCCATGGAAGCCAAGGAGGGAAGAAGTGTGTGTGTGTGTTTGTTTGTGTGTGTGTGTGTGTGTGTGTGTCCAACATACAATTAGGTGCACACTTGACCCAAAGGTCCAGTTATAGCGATTCATGTTGAGTGTGACCTTATGACTTCAAGCCCTAGCCCACAAGTGTGTGTGTGTGTGTGTGTGTGTGTGTGTGTGTGTGTGTGTGCACTTAAACACACACACTTGAGGCGGATGCGGGGGAAAGAGTGTCTCCAGATGATGAATGTGCATGGGATCCAATTCAATTTCACACACCTATTGTCATTTGGTGTGTGGTTTTGAGAAAAGCCACAGATGATGTAGACTAAAACCCCGACTTTAGCGGATGTGTTTTCTCTGCCGTCCAGTTTATGAATTACTACCAATTTACATGGATATATATAAAAAAAAAAAAAAAAGAAAAGCTAAAAGCTGAAATCCAGCCCCTGTCTGACCAGTGACATGCAGTCCAGGGAGGCAGGAGAGGCTCATCTTGGAAAGAAAAAAAATTTATCACGAAAAAAAGAATTAAATGGTTATATTTATTAGTGATTTGTGTTATAAAAATATTTTTCATTGAACTTTACCAGGTTTGGATTTTTAGTTTTTCTATACAAAATCCCTGGATTTTCACATTTACTGTTCAAATACTAGGATGAGACGTGCGGCGAGGCAGCGGACTGTTGAGCCTCAACGTAGATCGATCAAATGACGGCTGACTGCTGGCACGATCTGCACTAAGACCGGATCGCTGTCTCTTTGTATCTCGTTATTAAAATGCTATATGAACTACATTTCCAATGTACAGTGTTTTTTGTCAACAACTACTACTTTCTTGTGCTGAGCGATCATTAAACAGCTGCCAACAGCCACTAAGTGAGGCACACAGTTCTCCTGCCTCACCAGCCGGGAACTTCACCGCACATCACTGCATCTGACTGGATCTTTCGGTATTTCCCTGACACACACACAAAAATACGCACAGACACACACACTCTGGACTGGCCAGCAGGGTGAAAAGCGTCTAAAACTTTGAGTTAGCTGCTGCTGTCTCCCTCCAGATGTGGTTCTGCGACGGATCCGGGGCGAATCCCAGCTCTGCCCCGCTGCCACCCTGACTGCAGGATAAGCGGCATACATAATGAATGAGTGAATGAATCAAAATGTCTCACAAAATCCAATTCCAGATTTTGCACGCAAAAACACAAACAATCGTAAACACAGATGGATGTGCTGCATTTTCAGCCGGCGTCGTAAATCAATGCGGCATCTTATCTCAACACTATAAATGGAATACGGCCAACGCAGACAGAAATATGAAGACCTGAACCGCCCGGTGACATTTAAACAACATCCAGCAGAGAGACGCAGCTAAACACTCCGGTCAGCTGGATATTGAAGCGCAGACACACTGACCCATCAGTCTTTGTAAGAGTCACTGCTGCTGGTGTGTGTGTGTGTGTGGAGAGGGTATTGATCCTGCCAATGTGCTGTGTTCTGCAATGCGAGTACAACTGCTGCGCTCGCTGTCACCGGATCCGACCCGGCCGCCGCCCAAAAACACCTCGGCTCCTGCGAGGGTCTCCGCCAGGTCCCAAGAGAGACGGGACACGCAAGCCGGCCCGGTCAACCGATACCAAATCAATCGCGATAGATTACCGCTTAGCACATATATAATGCTCGGTATTTGGAATCGCTTAAAATCGGCGTCTGGCTTCAGTCGGAAGCCCTGGCGCATTAGCTCGTCATTCATTTGTGCTGAATAAACCCCAACATCTCCACGAAATTCAGTTTAACCGAGATTATTGGGCTTAAAAGTGCATTTCAGTCCCTGTGTCCATCTTTCTATCAAGTCGGTTTTTTTTTTTTTTTTGCTCTTAAATTGCAAATCCTTTCTGTCTGATTGGAGAGTGAAAGTGAAAGTGAAAGTGAAAGTAACTCCACAGGAAGTCAGGAGCTGGGAGCTAAAACACACACTACTGAAGACAATTATTTTGCCAACACACACACACACAGAGGAAAACGTCAATTTTGGGTAACTTTCAGCTTTTTGGTCCTGATTTGAAGAACCCTGTTTGTGGGATTCAAAAGGAAAAAAAAAATTAAACACTTTTTAATCACCCCACGAGATCAGTGTCAGTATGTGCTTTCATATTTTTGATAGAATGAGCAATAATTAAAAGCCGCCAAGGGTGGTTTAGTCATAATCTAGTGATAACTTGTTAATAGCGAACATTTTTCCCAAGGGAAAATGGGTTAAAATGGGTTAAAAAGAGCAGCGGAGGTCGATTCACTCTCCGCTTTTTTTTTTTCCTCTTTTTTGCCAAGAGTGAAACAGCAATTAGTCACCTTTGAGCAAATCATTTAATACAAGGATCTACAGGAAATCGCCCAAAAATGCAAACGAGCTGTCAAGATTGGAGATGAGATGACTTCCTTTTAATCTCCCAATTACAGAGGTTTTATTTTAAGGTGAGATCTCTGCCGCCACGTCCTTTTATTTCAAATTTGAATTAATCCGAATTCTAAAGCTTTTGTTGCTTGATTTAGCAAATTTTACTTTCCATTGCGGCGCGAACAAGTTTATTTACCTATTCGCTTTTCAAAGTCCATTCCAATTCATTTAACGCGCTTTTACAACCTCCGGTTAAACGTCGATTTAAGCGATAAAATTCAAATTAATGAACTTTTCTTTTTTTTCTTTTTGTCTAACAAAGAGGTTACATTTTGCGGACACAATCGCAAGGGAAGATGGAGGGCCATCGTGCAAGCATGTGTGTGCGTGTGTGTGTGTGTGCACATGGAAAATAAATCACACAAGCGTTCATTATCATATTCTAAATCAAACTGAAGCCTACTTGAGTGACAGCTCGGTGGTTCCAATTCTTCCCGTCACGTCCCATGCATGAACACAGGCAGAAGAGGAGGGTGGCGGGGTGCGGTGGGGGCATGCAAACAGAACGGGGGGGATGGAAAAGAAGAAAAAACAAAAACGAAGCACAGTTAAGAGAGCAGACAATTGATCCGTGGTAAGCGATGAGGAAACACATGAGAAAAAAAAAAAAAATTAAATTATATTTTCAATGGTTTCAAATGAAACAGAAGAGAGAAATAAAAACAACTTCATCGGTGCTTTGCAGTAGCGAGCGGCGCATGCATCGCCCAGATGCACGCCGCCTCTTCTCCTTCCTCTCCTGTGGAACCATCTTCTGATCTCCGTCCAGGAGGGGTGAACACCCTCTCTTTCCTGAGAAAAGCTTCTAGTTAGCGTTAGCCTAGCTTCTGGTTATGGAGGGATACCCCGCGATGCGCTCCTTATCCTGTCTGCGCTCATGACAGCGACCTCGTTTCCTCTCCGGGGTCCTTTGCGGGGCGTGGATCGACGCCGGGCGTCCACCGTTATTTTCATGATTAAATCGTATCACCTGAGCTGTTAGCATGTAGCGCTACCTTGTGGATGACTGAGAACCTCCACAGACGTAGCGCTCCCTCTTTCTACCCCGACCGGTCGAGGCAGAAGGCCGCCTCACATCCGTCCGAGGTTTCCGCACCGGTAAAAGGCGGTGTTTCCGCGTCGCTTTGGCGCCGTAAATCTAAACTCTGACCTGACGCGACGGACTAAGAGCACCCCCACCAGGTCCGAGGTCGCTCCTCGTTAGCGCAGTTAGCTTCTGTATCTGGAAACCTTTGGGGGAGAAGAACCGTGAGGAGGTCTGAAAAATTGTCCGCTGAAAAATCTTCCGCTTCGTATTAAGGCCGTTAAAAGACTCTGTCAAGCGGAGGGAAGAATATTGTCCGATCTTCCGTTCTAGCCGCTCATGAATAAATAAAGAAATAAAAATCGCCTCAGCCGCTTCTAATCACTTTTTATCCTCAGATGATAAATTATTAAAAACCTCTCTGTTTTTAACTCCACAATTAAAAAAAAACACTCCTCTGAACAACGTGAGTCAAGCAGGTTCTTGAAGGAAAGTTCTGCTTTATAATAATAACGATAATTAAAAAAAAGTCTATGCCTACATTATGAATTTCCCATTTTATTCTTATTTGCTGCACCTTCACTTGACCGCAGAAAATGCTAGTCACACACACACACACACACACACACACACACACACACACACACACACACACACACACACACACACACACACACACACACACACACGCATGCTCAACCCCAGGCAGTCAAATTAGCTGGGGTTTATTTATCCTGACTTTCTTTAAGAGAAGCAGGGAATTGGTTTTTCGCAACTGTCGCCCATTCATTAAACGATCATAACATATTCTGTCCAGAATGTAAGCAGGTGCGCGTGCGCTCTGGGATTAATAACAGCGTCTCGACAAACGCCGCAGTAAAATAAAATTTAATACGCCGCGTTAATGCATCTGTGAAATAACGGGAATAAATGCGCGGATAAAGCAGGGGGTTGGAGGCGGCGGTCTGTCAACAGTACAGGATGCTACAAGTACTGCAGGGGGAGATTACACAGCACATAAAGTACAACGGCAGGTACTCGGGAGGAGGACGTCACCCAGAGGCACTGCGGCGTCTCTTTAATATGGAAATAATAGCGGCTGTCAGTCAAAGAAGAGAAAGTGGATTACGTTTTCTATGCGGACGACGCTCTGCTATTCTTACACACCGATTGGTGATTTTCCGCTTGTTTTGATGACACCAAAGAGCTCAAATAACACCAGCACCGGCTGTTCTCCCTTCGGTTGACCCTCCGGCCTCTTCCACCCGTCAGCGTTAAGTCTGCTGAAACATGGAAAGACTAGAAAGGGTCAGAACGGTGCACGAACTAGTTTTTTTTGTTTTTTTTTTTAAGAGCGTCGCCATGGTTATTCATAACGCCCGGCGCTGCAGGCGTCGGCCGGCAGCCCCAGAGAGCCGCCGCACTCGGAGGGGAGGTGACACACTGCCAGACCTTAAATGCTATCACAGCACTTTGCACAGGCCCCGGCGCTAAAATAACAGGCGTGCACACACGCCCGGCTCATGCACTGAACACACACACACACACCGGGAGATGTGACGTGACAAATGCAATCACACGAGAGCGCGCGCGCACAAACACACACACACACACACATAGATTGATTAAATGGAGCCGCAGGGTCCTGCACTTTTCATTATATCAATGCATCATCGTGTGTGTGTGTGTGTGTGAGAGTGTGTGATGGAACAGAAGCTGTGGTCATAGCATGCAGGTCTGCTATACAAATATTTGTTTTTAGCAGCAATATGTGCACCATTTCACCCTTATTTCTCGTCGTGATCTCCGACCCGCGCCCATGGTAACCGCGGGAAACCGGATCTAATTTACTCCCGTTCGTAAATAGATATGAAAACTATTCCCGCAGCCGTCTGGCGAAAAACGTCCAGTCCCTTTGTCAGCTGCCAGTAGGTATTAGCAGTTTTGGGCCGACGGTGACACGGCAGAGTGTGTTGGTTAAATAATTTAAGGCTCCGTCCCCCAATTAAAATGTGCCAATTACGGCAGGATGCTGTGATAGCTCTCCAGAAACACTCATTACGGCTGAGTACGGGCCGAGCGTGAATTCACAAACAGGCTGTTGTGACGCTTATTCAAACTCTCTCTCGGTCCCCGTGCAAAAACAACAGGCTGATGGTAAACACGGCCGTCCGCTTCGCGTGTGGAGGGCGATAAATTAAATTAGGTTCTCGGATTAAACACTTAAGAATGACACCGTCAGTCAGTTTATACGGGATCAGCCTCAGATTATCTCTCCGTCCCCCCAATTTAGAAATGAAACCCGAGCGCCGCTGTTTTAAAAGTAAACGGCCTCATGGACGAGAAGGACACTCGTTGACATTGACGTCTCCGAAACGTTTGCCGGCATCTTCTCCGGTCGATTTTCAGTGAGGTTTTCGTCTTTACCCGTGTTTTGAACGTCTCAAGGGCTCGTTTGCGCTTAATGGACGTAAACGGGTGCCGATGTCAGCCGCCCGACGTACTTCCCACGGTTGTCCGGCAATACATCCACTAGCGGGCGGTGCAGAGTTCACTTCCAAGTTTGTAGTTCTGTTGAAGACGAGAGCCGCTTCAGTTCCACGAAATTTGGTTCCGGGAAGTAGCCTCGTCCAGGGGAACCTTTTAGTTTTTGCACAAGTGTCTGCTCCAAGCTCAAAAACAAACCATCAAAGAAGAAGAAGAAGAAGAAAACGACAGATAACAAGATAGCTTGGTCTATCAGATGAGTTCAAGCGTTACGGCTTCACCGTGTGAAGAAACCACGGCATGACCTTATTTAAAAGAGGTGGTCTACAAGAAGTATCTGGTCAGGGGCGCGGCTTGTAGGTCCAACCGATCACTAACGTCATACGAGTCCCCGTTGAACCTTAAAAAGGCCATGTCTCGGAGAAGGAGCCGATGTGGAATTTTTGGGAGGCTTGTGAATTACAAAGAATGGTCAGAAAGGTCTTTGGAGATTTATTTTGAGGCCTGAAAAGGTACAAGTCATGCAGAGCACAGAGTAGTCTGCAGGAGAGTACAAAGAAAACACGGCAGGGCCGGGGTTTTATGCACAGAGAGGAGGTACCATCTTGAAGGACAACATTCCATCAATTAGGAGGTATGCTTGCGTGATTAGTTGGTTTTTCGTACGGGATAGAGAAGGACACATTGTTAAGAGAAGACAGAAAGTTGTGAAAGCAAGGACGTCTTGTCCAGGGGACCAGATCCCGTGGTTACTTCTTCCGAATGCGCGAAAAAATAGCCTTGTTCCAAAAAAAGATTCTAGGAACTGCAAAAAGGTCTATGCTGCCATCGAACACATGGTGGCATGTAGTCTTCGTCTTCCTCTTCGTTCTTTCGCCGGTCGCATTTGAGCATACCGCAAGACTGCCCCCACAGGACAGCGGCGCCGGTACCGCTCCATTTACCGCTCCCCAAAGAAAAACATCGGGAAGCGAACATCGGGACGGACAGAAAGCTCCGCCCCCCCGCGGATTTTAACATCGAGCACAAATGAGCCTTCAGCCTGGTGTTTTGATTCTGCTTTGTATCTCTATCTACGGCTTTTTGGATTTCGTATTTCCGGTACGATCCCTCCCTTCGGCAGCCATCTTGGATGATGTTCCGGCGGCGAACGTGATCCGACGGAGACAAGCTGGAGATGGCAGCTTTTCATTTCACGTCATGACGGGTTCGATAACGGAACCCCGTCGCCCGATCAATCCACCTCCGCCGGCGTAGCAGATCTCCATCCCGCGGCAGGAGCAGCGGCGCACCTACCTCGTCGACGTTCTCGAAGGCGTTGATGACGTCGTACGGCAGGCAGGACAGCAGGTCGATGACAAACCAGGTCTTCAGGTAGTTCATCCGAATGAGCTTGGGGTCGGAGATGACCTCGCCGGCCGGCCCCACGAAGGTGGTGTGGAAGTTCAGGACGATGTCCACCAGGAAGATGACGTCCACGATGCTGTCCACCACCAGCCACGTCACGTTGTTCTGCTTGGTCTTGAAGGAGACGTTGTAGGGCACCATGATGGCCGTGTAGAAGGTGAGGATGAGGATGACCCAGTCCCACGTTGTCTTGAAGAGGCAGTAGTGCAGGATGATGTGCGGGGGCGTCTTGGGGGTCTCCTGTTTGTACTGAGGTAGAATATCTGAGCCGAGCTGGAGGACCTGCACGGAGACCACGTGAGGGGAAAACTGAGGAAAGCGGATAAACAAACTCAGTAGCTTTATTTTGCAGCTCACCTCCACAGGTATGCCAGCTATACATCTCTTTGAAACAAGCTTTCGGTGTGTGTGTGTGTGTGTGTGTGTGTGTGTGTGTGTGTGTGTGTGTGTGTGTGTGTGTGTGTTACCTCGGCTAAGCGGGAGTGCTTATGCACGTTCTCTCCTTTGTGAACCGTGGGCTGCAGCTGCTGCAGAACGCCTCGGCTGCTCGTAAGGGCTCGAGTCAGTCTAGCAAACTTTCCCCAGCCTGAGAGCAAACACACACACACACACACACACACACACAAAACACACATACACACACGCATCCTTCACTCATTTAGCTTAGCATTCAAATTTATTACTATGCAACTCTACCAATGGCTAGCAGGCAGCGAGAGGCTGGATGGCTTTGGTTTCTGGGACGGGGGTCACGTCGAGGTCACGGCGCCGTCGACCGCTCGGGCCTTCGTCGTGAATTCCAGTTATAAGCCGAAGGCTTTTTTTTTATTATTTTCTGTTTTGTTTTTTTTTTTTATTCTTAGCAGTCGTGATCCTGGCAAAGTTGAGTCAGATGCCGGACGTTCAGGGAGGAAAAAGCGAACGACGGAAAACAAATCAGGCAAGCCTCTCGCTCGTAGCTGGTGTGTCGACCAATATGGCTGCCGAGTGACGAACGTAAACATTGCATTCATTCATTCATTCATTTATGCGCGAAGGGTCGCGTGAAGGCTTATCCCAGCGGTCACTAGTTGAGAGGCAAGATTCAACCATTCACCCTCTCATCCACGTGTTATAAAAAGACATAACCATACAACTTGCCTCTGGTCCAATGGCAGCTTAGCTAGCAACCTGCAATCCTGAATGAATGAATGAATGAATGAATTCATTCATTTTCTCAAATTTGGCCAAGATGTCAGATTCCCTTCCATGCTTCTGGATCCGGTTCTCTTTATCCATCTGGGAGGCCGTGGCGCCCCCCACGTAGCCTTGAGCTATGAGCCCGGAGCTTAGCGGACGTCGAATCAAAAAACAGGAAACAGACTCCGCGTTCACCACATTTGTTTGATGTTCATGTTGGGGACTTGTAAATTTATGGGATTTCTCTGCGCTCCCCTCCGGACGGCTCCCGGGAGCAACGGTAGCCGTTTCCCCGGACTGCTAGGAACACTTTGATGTATAAAAACAGGGGAGTTCAATCTAAAATGATTTCCCAGGGTTGCACTGTGTTTTCCAGTTGCTGGAAATTGTTTTTTTTTTTTTCTATTTGGAAACAACCTCACACATCCTCGCACATTTCCAGTCTCCTCATCGAAGATGCATGAAGCATCGATGCATGATAGTAGCCTCATAGCTTCTCCTGAGCCCTTGGACACTCCTTTTACGGGTTCCCAGAGGGCACGGCTTGACCTCCTGCAGAACATCTTGTCGAAGCTCCAATTGTATGATGTCAGCTGTTAGCATGTGACTGTCAGCGCTAATGGAATTAGCATCATCTGTGCCTGTCCTTGCCAACCTTCTACCGCATTCTTGTTTTCTGTCTCCCGGTCGAGGCAAAAGGCCGCCGACATGTATCTTTCCAAGGTCTCTCCAAGAGCACTCGCCCCTTGGAGAACACTTGGTTGTAGCAGATTATCTTAAAAAGAGCGCGGCGCAGACCTTCTCTACACGAGAAGTGCCTTCAGACAACTATGTTGTGATTCGTCGCCGTATGAATAAAGTCTGACAGGACTTTATGCGCTCGTCACCGAAATTTAAAAAGACAAATCTTTGCCTGCGACGCGTTTCATCCATTCATGCGTCTTTCGCTCGGAGTCGTCAGATACCGGTGTCTTTCCTTACAAAGCAAATGAACTGCGTTTTCTTTCTTGGTGAGGGTTAAGGTGTCGTTGCCGGGTTGTTGCGCTGTCAGAGCCAAGATGTCATCACCTTCATCTTTTGAGTCCGGCGCTACCTCCGTGTCTTCTCGCGTGGGAGTTATTTTCACATCGCACAGACATCACAAGGGCCGCGTCAGACATCGATAAATCAAAATAAAATTAAAAAAAAAAAGGGAATTGAAAGCTAAATCAGCAACATCACCGTGCAAAGGATGAAATGCATTTTGAATTAAACACGGCGTCCACGTCAAGCCGGGGTATTCCTTTGTGAATCAAAGAGGCTTTTTTTACGCATTATTTAGCGTTTACGACCAGAAATTGATCAGAGTGACGGAAATATTTTACATCTGCCTCGGATCACCAGCGGTCCCAAAAGTCGGGCTCGTTTCATTTCGCGCCGCCGGTTCATTCGCCGCCCGTTCCTTTCGTTCCGACCGATTCGGAATTACCGGGCCAATCACGGACAGCCGTGGCCGCGGCTCAGCTGGTAGGACGGTTGCTCCTTCGTTAGCACCTTGCATGGCAGCTCTGCCGCCATCGGTACGTGAACGGCTGAACGCGTTCAAGCGTAAAGCCGCCTCGAACACCGCCAGGGTGTGAAAGCTTGATTAACGTTGATACCATTTCGTCTTCTACTTAGCACCTCTTCGGGTGCCGGGACGCCGTTCTCAGACGACGTGGCCCGACACCTGATTCTGACGCCGCAAAGGTCACGCCAAAATGATCATGTCATCCGTGGAGAAGCACAAAGCACGTTGCTTCCACTAGAGGGCAGTGCAGAGCTCATTTCAGTTTCAGACAATAACAAACATGGCGTCCGTGGAGGAGCTGGCGATTATTTACATTCTCAGAAAGAAGCGGCACAGTAGACGGCGGCGTAGACCAACTTCTCCGTTGGTCATACTTGAGCATACCGCACAACGCTATGGGTGGTACGTCTCCGTTTGCCGCCATGCAGCGCGATGGCTAATTTTTCAGCGCTACATTCATGCCCAGCGGCACCATGAGCTTCTGGTTCCAGGCGGGTTTGATCATCTCTGAGCGAGAGGTGCCGTATCGCACGTCTGCAGCATGGAAAATCCATTTCATTAAGCGGGCTGGCGAATGCTTCTTAAAGCTAATTCGGCCGGATTATCTCAGGGACTAGCCAGATTGTGCTTGTGCGTGTGTGAGAGTGTGTGAGGGCCAAAGCGGCGAACGCTTGCCAAACGGTGCGCTACCTTCACAAATCATTCAAATGCATTTATCGTAATGAATATTCCAAATGATGCGGGCGCAGGTGCAAGCCATCTGCCGGGAGCCGACCCGAGACCTCACCTTTGGACGAGTCGTCCTCGATTGGCTGCTTGAAGGCCGTGATGTCGCTGAACGTGCACAGGAACAGCACCACTTTCTCCTGCTCGTTTCGAATGGGGGCTATCTTCACGAAGAACCACACCGGCGTCCCTGCAGGTGGGAAGATTGAAGGTTTGGAATCGTCGTCCACACGGGTGTCACGGATACGACATGTTGACTTCGCATTGTGGATGCAGATGCTCCGCATGGAAATCTAAAGCAGCTCGAAAGCGTCTCTCGGGTTCCTCGAGTCTTGTTATTCACCGCTTTCAGACCAACATAGAAGTACCATATTTTCCGCACTATAAGGCGCCCCTAAAATCCTTCATCTTTTCAAAAACCAACTGTGCGCCTTATAATGCGGTGCGCCTTATATATGGATCAATATTGAGCCGCAAGAGGTCTCGCAACTATGGGAAGCAGCCGCCAACTCCATTTTCTCCCATAGAAGAAGTAGCCCGACGTGCACGCTGGGATATATGACTGCACGAAGCGTAACGCAACCCCAGCCACTGCAGTAGCTTCTATTATACGCGCCTTATAATGCGGTGCGCCTTATATATGATTTTTTTTTTAAAATAGTCAATTTATTGAAGGTGCGCCTTATAATCCAGTGCGCCTTATGGTGCGGAAAATACGGTATTCCAGCTCCCCTTGCTGAAGCGACAGAAACTCTGAACACATTTGCATGCAAGTGAGAGCCACTTTCCCGTCACGTCTGTCCGCGGACACTTACTGTTCTTCTTGTACATTAGTATTTCGAACGAGTTCATCTCGTAATTCTCGAACGTCAGCCGCACTTTCTCCGTCGTGTCCTTGTCCGTGAGCTCCCCGTACATGAAGCTGGAAAACAGAGGAGGAAACGATTTGAATATTTAACGGGCTGACGGACAAGACGGACCAAGTTCTTCTGTTCTTTCTCCGCCGCTCGTCGCGCTAGCTGTCAAACCCCGGACGTCATGTTTAATGGATGACGCCGTTTACGGGGAGGCACCCCGGGATGGCTCCCCACCGGGTCTGGAGGTAGGGGGTGCAGAATTTCTGCTTCATTAAATATGGACGCTGGCTGGAGTAGATTAAAAAGAATAAATGCACCTCGTGGAAACATCTCTCCAAGGCAAACGAAGGGATGAGGACGGGTCAAGCCACGACGCTTAACGTTTAAATACATGGCGGAAACATTCATCTCACTTTGCTGGTCGCCGCCGCCGCCCTCTGCAGCAGCCTGATCCAAATATAGCACAGAGTTTGTTGCAAGATGCAAAAAAAAAAAAAAAAAAAAAAAAAGGGAGGCTAAATTTAATGAGACTCCGTTCTGATGCTCCGGAGACTTTTTCAGACCGGGCGCTTGACGTAAATGCTTGCCGATGAAGAACCTCTGTCTCCGCGGCGACGGGGGTGTGACATCGTCTTCAAAAGGAAGATACTTTAAACAGGTTTGTCGCTGGATGTTTACAGGAAAACATCTACATAATTGAAGAGGGAGATCTTTGATCAGCGCATCTTCTACGTTGGATTCGAACGCGCCTCGACGGCGGCAGACGGCCTCCCGATCGGGGTCGTGGCGTTTCATCCGGCGGCTGGAAACACCGCAGCGGAAACACGACAAAGGAAGCGAGCAGTCGGACTTACGAGGGCTCTTTATTAACAGGCGGAGGCGCGGCGACGGAGGCGTTTATTGCTTTGCTGAGCCTCGGGGGGTAATCAGACTGAAAAAATCAATTCAAAAAGGGGGCAAAAAAAATAAGACGATGAAAGAAAAACGTCTAAATTCCTGTTTTCGGTCGCTATCGCTACAAAAGCTAATCAGGATAAGCTTTAACGGGCTGGAAACGTGCTGCGAAAACAAGGAATAAATGATCAAGTTGGGCAAGAGATGAGCTGGAAAAGTAGCGTTCAGGTTCAAAAAGGTGTTGGACAAGATGAAGTCTATGTACATAAATACATTTTAAATATTTACACAGACAATCGCTGGATCCTCGATAGCGTCGAGGGGTTCGGGGATTTGCAGACAACCCCAAAACAAATTGGCCCACACTCCGCTCAATATGTGCATCGGCATTTGTTTGTGTGTATTTAGACCCCGAGGTCTGAATCCATCTCTTTGAAGACTCGCGCAAAAATCTCCCACGGTCCTCGAACCTGGCATCGCAGACTCTTCCCGTGCGATCCGGTCTACTGACATGCTAGTTATCCACACCAGACGCGTCCCAGAAGGATTAAGTCTGCAAGCACTACTTCCTTTCCTCCCTTCAGAGGACGCCATCACCCGCCTCCATCTAATCTTCTCCAACTTCCTGACCTCCATCCATAAACCTCCTCTGATCTTCCTCTAGACCAATGGTTCTTAACGTGGGTTCGATCGAACCCCAGGGGTTCGGTGAGTCAGTCTCAGGGGTTCGGCGGAGGTCAAGACATACATTGGTGGTGACATCACTGGCTGCAGGTGATCACGCTACATAGCTCGGCCTATCCGTGCTGCAGGGATTTCGGCGCGCTCAGTTGTAGTAACTTGTGACTGTCGTGATGGTACGTCATGTGATTTCTTTCTTAATATTTTAATCCCTTCACACTAATTATGTCGGGCAAAAAAAGAAAGCGGTCGGAAGAACACGTACAATACGGATTCACATGTATGACGGAACGTGATTGGAATCGATGTCCTAACTGCATGATTTGCAAAGACAAGATGAGCAATTCTAGTCCAGCACCGGCAAAACTAAGGGAAGGCTTCCTTCAGCTGCATGGAGATGGGAACTACAAGAACATAGCGCTTGCTGAATTCAAGGTGAAAGGAGCCAGGCTACTCTGCCTGTTCTTTGCACCCACCAAGGAACCGATCCTCGATCCAATAAAGAAGGGTTCGGTGAATGCGCATGTAAAACAGGTGGGGTTCAGTACCTCCAACAAGGTTAAGAACCACTGCTCTAGACCCCCTGCTTGGCAGCTCCAACCTCGGCATCCTTCTACCCAGATCTTCACGACCCCGACTCAGTCCATGTCCGAACCATCTCAGAACACGGACACAATGTGCTGTCCCTCCCATGGACTCCATCCTCCTACTGTTTCACCTCTGCTGCCTCCCGTCTTCTCCTCAGTGTCTCCAAACCAGACAACGTGGCTGCCCTTCAACTCCGTCTACTCTGATACTCTTTTATCACCCCTGACACTTTTACCTGTTCATCCAAACCTGCTCGCACACGTTTCTCCAGCTCTTCTCCACCTTCTCCGTTGCCCTGTCAAGTCCTCCACCTTCTTTGCCTCCAATCCCTGTAACCTCACCGTTCCACTCTGGTTCCTCTCATTCATGCATGTTTTCCGTCTTGCCGAAGTGAGCCGTCCTTGCTCCGCTTTCCAAGGCATACCTCCACCTGCTCTCTACACAGATCGCAACATCATCTGCAAACATCGTCGCATTCCTGTCTAAGCTCATCTCCCAGGTTGTCCATCATCACTGCAAACAAGAAGGGCTCAGTGTCGCTCCCCGATGGACTCCCAGCTCCACGTTGAACACACCTATCACTCATGGATGTCCCGCACCACTCTAGCACACATCTTAGTCACTCCAGATTACCAGGCTAACTTTTTAACCGACAAACCTTTAATTTGGAGAAAAGTTGTTAAAGTGACCAATGAGGAACCTGAAAATTGCCATTTATAGATAAAAAAAAAATTATAGATAAAAAGCTTATTGATAAAAAAATATATATTTTTTTAGATACTTATTTTTTATAGATAAAAAAATCAAAGATAAAAAAATACGTAAAAAGATTATAGATAAAAAAAATATCTATAGTTTTATAGATAATTATTTTTATGAGTAAAAAAATTATTAGATTAAATTAGATTAAAAAAATTGTTGATAAAAAGATAAGAGATAAAAAAAATTGATGGATATTTTTTCCAGATATTTATTTTTTATAAATAAAAAAATTATAGATTAAAAAATTATGGACGAAAAGATTATAGATAAGAAAAAATTGATAGATATTTTTCTATAGATAAAAAATTATAGATTAAAAAATTGTTGATAAAAAGATTATACATAAAAAAATGATGGATATTTTCTATAGATATTTATTTTTTATAGATAAAAAATTATAGATTAAAAAAAAATCTATAAATACAAAAAGAAGTCATGAGAAAAAAGTTTACATTTCGAAATGATTTAAACATGATTTAAATGTTTTCTCATAATAAAAATACACTTATTTGATTCAGAAGTAAAGTTCAACCACCTTCAAGGACTGACTACCCAGAAGCCCCTGCGAGGACCTCCTGGATCGGCTCTCGGCCGGCGGAGATGATCCATAAATCAAGGGTCCCTCGGCTCCCCGGAGCTCAGCTCTTTTCTCCGGGATCGTGAGGCATTCTCCAATGGCGCCGGTTCAATACCCACATTGTGCAGACCCGTGGATGAATACTAAACGGGGACGTCTTTGTCCAGGGCGGCTCCCGAAGACCCCCTTTGGACACCCTATCCTTGCCAAATGAATAATGTAAGTATGTCCTGGTCATCTAGGATGGCGCTTCATCATTTTGCGATTTGAAATAGATTCCTTGATTGAATTGCATTTAAAATACTCACTAATTATTAATTGCATTACCGCCGGTGCTTCTGCTGATTCGGTTTTCGCCGTGTCGCTGTTTCACAGCTGGAACCAGTGGCGTTGAGGGTGTTTGGTCTGATTGCAGACGGACAATTAGGAGTTTGACATGAGTAGCACGAGGCCGGAGGAGCACGTGGTTTTCTGACCGTGACCAGAACGTGCCGGACCTGAGGTGGGCAGGTGGGGACGATTAAGACGGGTCTGTATGTTTTGGATCGGGGTTTTTGTTTTATGGCAGTCATTCATTCATTCATCATCATTGGGCAAACCCACTCGCATTTACGATAATTCTTCAGATCAGCTATTTTGTGGTTTCTGCACACATGAAAAAAAAGATGTGCAGAAACGCATTTGATGCAGCTTTCAAGTTGAAAGCGATCGGTCTGGCTGTCCAAGAAGGAAATAGAGCTGCTGCACGTACGTTCGGTGTCTGTTCTGTTATTGGCATTTATTTGATTAAAAGTTAAAAAAAAAACCTTCCTGTAGCATCTTGCTGCGTTGATATATCATGTTTCAACAGGGATTAGTATGACTTACTTATTGGCAATTTCTTTTTTCTTTTACAAATTAGTAGGTGCGGCCTATATAAAGGTGCGCCCTATGGTCCAGAATTTACGGTACATTATTTCCGTTTTTATTTGTTATCCAAGTTTGAACAATGTTTTATTTTGAAAAATGACAATGAAAATTCATGAAAATGATTCATGAAATCATGAATTGTCTCGATCACCTGATACATTAACGCTAATATCAAAATAAGTTAAAAAAAGGATGTCTTTGTGAAGTTTCTTTGCAAAGGGGAAAAGGCCCAGCAAGGAGACGGGAGAAGAGCTTGTGACCACTAAGAAAAAGAAAGCTACATTTCACAGACAATACTTAAAATATAAAATATGGATTTATCGCGCGATTCCCACACTGAGCCCGCTCTGCATAATATGCGACAACCTGCTCTCCAATGAGGCAATAGACCTTCACAACTGCTTCCCCACTAGCAGACCAAGCACCCTGCATTGAAAAAAAAAAACAAGCCTTGGGAGTATTTTGAAAGAAAAAAATATGAATATTTATGTATCAATATTAATGTGTATTTATCTTCCACACCTTGAAGGCCGGTCCAAAATATTGCTGGATTTTAAACCAGTCCGGACCGCTGATCGAGCTGCACCGAAGGTTGCAAAGGGTTTCTGGAGATGTCACAGGGCCTCATATAGAGACAAGCAACCATTCGCTCCATCATTTCGCAAGTCGAAATTCTTAAACAAATCGATAACACTGATGAATTCATCTGGATTTATGCATTAACTTTGACAGCCCAAACATTTTTTGTGTTTGGGCAGCGACCGTTCCCCTCCGTCTAATGCGTCTACTCCAATGAGAAGGCCGGACATAATGGCGAAGGCCATAAACGCTAATAGGTACACACCAGTGAAAATGGCGCATCTGTAAAACCTATTAAAATGGAAAATATACGACGCGCCGTGCCCAGCGGAGACCACGTCGGGGAAATAACTATGAAAAACTTTCCGATGTAAACTAACATCGGGAAATGTCTGGAGGTCCGGAAGGAACCGGATTTGGAGTCGGGTTATCTTCGCAAGCTAAAATCAAGCCTACCCGCGGCTACTTAAAATAACAGATTGTCAAGACATCGCAACATCGCACAACACCAGGCCAAACTGGACGGAATTGGACGGCGTCCATCTCGCTGAGATCAAGGAGGTTTGTTTACGAGGGAGTCCCGGCCAAGGACGGCAGCAGTGTACTTTAAATCAGTAAAAACCAACGGACGGACAAGCACGAGCGCTAACGGCATGGCGTAAAACGCTCAATCGCAGGCGACCCGGATTCCGGGACGGCGGGGCTTTAAATTCAAGGTCGCCGAGGGTTTGAGAGCCAAAGATTAGCGTTCTGAAAAATAGCTCCGCGTGCTGAGGGGGTGAACTGCTGCGGTCGGACGACAAAAGGACCGAAGATTACGATTTCAATAGCGACAATGGCAATGGATTCATTCATTCATTCATTATCTACACCCCTTATCCAGCAGCCTTTCCCAGCCGTGACCGACCAAGAAGCGGGGAACCGTTGCGTCGTCATGCCACCCTTAAATGAGGATACAAAAAAAGGAATTTTGGGCTCAAATAAGTCCGGCTCGCGAACGTCCAACGCCGCGACGCTAACGGCTTCCTCACCTGCAGGTGCTGCTCTTCTGCATCACCTCGGCGCGGTGGTACCCCGACAGCTTGCAGAATCCATCGTTGCTGTAGACGATGGGCCAGTCCACGATCTGGGCGTTTCCCAGGACGAAGTTGGTGTCTGGTTAAGCGCAAACAGGAAACACAGGGGCGGAAGCTTGAGGGGTTTACGGCATCTCCTGCATATACACATCTATATGTTTAAAAACAAATGTTGCAATGAAAGAGAGAAGTTTCTATCAGATGAAAGTGGATGATTAAGGTAAGTATTAAGGAGAAACACCAGGCAGAAAGAAGAGACCATTAGAAAGAACACAAACAAGAAGCCAGTTTCGCCCCCTGAAACCGATGTTGCCACTGCCGTCTATTCTTTCCGTTGTCGTCGTCGAGTTCCTATCTGGTCTACGGAGGAACGACGGCGGGTTCTGCGTGGGCGTGTCCGTGACTACCGGCCCGGCCACTTCGCGGATCGACCGAAAAAGTACCCGATGCGGCTCAAAAATACGCCCTGCCTGACCTTAATGTGCTGAGACCAAGTGACACGATGGCCAAAAAAATTTTTTTTTTGAAAACACAGTGTGCATGTGCATCATAATATGGGTGGATTTGGCATTAAAACGTTAGCCACGGGCCTCCGAGCGGAGCCGGCTGGCCCATTAGGCCATAAAGGCAAACGCCGAGGGCCTCCAGGAAGCCCCGCAAAACGGGGAAACAAATTTCATCTTCAATATAATCATATCAAAACTAGTTCTTCAAATGTAAACGCTAACGTTGATTCAAATGGAACTAATGCGCTGTTGATATTAGAAGAAATGATGACACAGAATAAGCCCCGCCCCCTCCCCCCACTCTGGCTGCTAGCAAGTGTTTATTTGTATTTTATCGAGCATGTAAAATATATCTATCTCATAAAACATCTTATAAAAACGGGGGGTGTAAAATCTCGCCCCGGGCGCTAGATGTTGAGGACGACCGGCGGGTCTGGTCGTTTTGTTATTAACGGAAGGTAGACGACGTGAAAGCTTTTCTGCGGCAGAAGCCGAAACACGACATCTGACTGGACGAACAAGGGATCCCATTAAAGTTTAATAAAACCGCTTCGAATCTCAGACCGGCTGGACGCACGCCTGCTCAACCGGGGAAGACAAAAGAATAAACGGTGGGCGTCGAGTCGAGGACGACACGGGGATGAGAGAGCGACACGCACACACACACACACACACACACACACACACACACCACAAATTTCCCAAGTCACATGTGACGTCACGATCACGTCCAGATGGAAAACACACGGAAACCACCACTGGAAGCACGGGGGAAACATGTGCGATGAACGGGGGCGGAGAAGGGGGTTCCATGCCAACGTGTTATTTTACAGTGAAGTCCAAATCGCCTTCAGCTCACAGTCAGAGATTTTTTTTTTTTTTTTTGGATAATCCCACGTGGGATTTAGTTGGGGTTTTGTAAATTAACAGCATTTGGTATAGAACTGGACAGAGTGGGTTGGGGAGGGTGGGTGAGGGGAAGCTGTTGAGGAAACACCAGCGGCACGGGGGAAAACTCATCTCCATAGTACCTGTCTGTCTATGTGACAGGGTCCAAACTGAAAATGTTTGAAAAAGGAAAAAAAGAAGAGTTAACAGATTAACACGAGAAAGCATACCGTTTGGTGTCAGACGTGGAGACAAATGGAGGAGACAACGTGGAAAAGCGACGCGGGACACTCATTCGGGTTGGTATGGCGACCCCTAGTGGTTGCGGAGCTAGCGAGCCGCTCCCGGCTAATCGGCTTAGCACAACGGACGCTAGTCTGCTATATCCTGCGCGAGACGCAAGAGGTTTGACGTTATTGTCTTCCTGCAGCTTGTTCTCCACGTCGTCCGGGTGTAACTTCTCTGTTCCAGCACAGCAGTTGGATTGGTCGGAAAGTTGACGTGGGTTTGGTTCATGCGCAAAAAAGCAGAGGTGTTGTCATCGCTACCGTGCTAGGTTGGATAGTGATGACGTGTGAGTCACGAATGAACTACTAAAACTGACTTTACTGACTCGTGAGTCATGATTCATTAACTCATCCCTGATATTGCTAGCTAGCTAGCTAGCTGCACAGAAGATACTAGACAACATGCCACTATTGTACAACTGCAATTATAACCACGCTGATAAACACATATCAAGTTAATCATTGGTTTTGCCCTGTGGGAAGAGCAACAGCTCTGGTTTCCTTTCCATCCCTGCTTTCAGCTGGGAATGAAGAATCAGAGGTCTCACAGTAGCCCTCCCCGCTCACAAAACCGACAACGAACTCAGTTACTCAATGAACGAATCACTGAGCGTCTCAAACTGCCCTCTCCACTTGCAAAACAAGTGACTCAGTAAGTCAATGAACAAATCACTCAGTCGCTCAGAGTAGCCCTCTCCCACTGCAAAACAAACGACTCACTCAGGAACTCAATGAACGAATCCCCCGGTAACTCAGAGTAGCCACAGCCATTCGCTAAATGAACGACTCACTGAGGAACTCAATGAACGAATCCCTCGGTAACTCAGGGTAGCCCGAGCCGTTCGCCCACCGAACGACTCACTCAGGAACTCAATGAACGAATCCCTCGGTAACTCAGAGTGGCCACAGTCATTCGCAAAACGAACACTCAGTAACCAAGAGTAGCTGCCCTACTCAGAAAACATCCAGGTGACAAACTCGGGGACTCAAATGACTCAGAGGCCTGATTCACTTTTGTGAGCGACTCATATAAACTCGAGTTGGTAAGAAGAATCGACTCTCCAATCGCCAATATACGATGAAGGATGGTGTTGACGATGAAAGGATGAAGATGAAGATCAAGGTAACTCATTTATGAAGTTGTATGAGACACAAAAATGATTCAGTAATCTTTGAAAAGGGTTTCTGATCACTGTGCACAGTAAAGAGCACATGATGGCGACGGCTTCCCCTCACACAGTTGACTTGTACAGATGGCGAAGAGCGGCGGGAGGAAGTCCATCCCAGCAACTTCGCCAGAACGTCTCCAGGCTCATATTAAACACCGTGAAACGACCGGCACCACAACAAACAAACATCTATAACTGAGGAATTTATCGCTGGCTATAAGGTCCAACCGGCTAACAATCAGCGAGCGGCGCTAGCCAGACAGCAGGACGGGGCTCTCGTCCTGTTTTTCGCCCGTTGCCATGGAAAACCTGACAACGGCGCGTCGAAGCTGCATCGAGCGCTAAAAACTCCAAATATGACTGCCAAGTCCCTACACGTTCGAGTTGCCTTGACATTTTCCGGTGTGCTAATGGCTAACAGGCTAACACATGCACCTTCATTTGCGTGTTTAATGGCTAAGAACTAGCTAGTTTTATTTGTTAGTTTCCTACTCTGGGATTTATTTAGAGTCCAACACCATCTGATAGCCTCTTCCCCTATTTTGTGTTTTACATCTCCCCCACAGCTGGCGGGTGATTTGTCAGCCTGTTTGGTTGGTTGCAGGCGTGCGGGTGCGGCGGTGACTGCTGAAAACAGCCGTCTAATGCTGCATAAAACGACGGGCCCATAAATCCAGATGTCGCCGTAAAAACTAAAAACGATGAGCCGAAAAGGCTGAAAGGACTTCCTGCTTCTGAGCAACGTTCGCACTCGTATCTGCAGGTCGGAACGGGCTCTTCTGTTTGGTTGGAAAGGGGAAAGAACATGATTAGTGGCGCGAGAAACGTCTCAGCTGAGATTAGCGTCGCAAATATTGGCCTGCAAAGTCCGATTGTCGTCGTCGTTCTTGTTCGTGTTGCTGTTGGGACCAAACACCAGTTGACCCGCCTTCCCCTTCCCCCTGTACCAAGTCACGTGGATCAGGATGGTAGAACCTCAAGTATTCGTAAGGCTTATTTATGCTAACGTCAGGTCAGCAAACAGGTGCGTTCGGATTAAACGTCGCTTCCCACACACGACGCAGTACATCCCTGTGATTGTTTAGCAATACGTCCACCAGATCTCGGTAGCGAGTTCCATTTCAGACAAACGTGACAGCGGCGCAACCCGGCAATGATGTACATGCTAACAAACTAGCTAGCGGCTGTGTGCGCGGCCCCGGGTTCAACCGACACCATGTTGTCTTCTTCTTCTGTTACTTTCAACAGACGCTCTTGAGCATACAACTTGTGCTCCGGTTGCCGCCTTAGGCTACGAGTTCCTCGAAAACAGGATTAGCCAGACAGAAGGCTCCGTCCGCATTGAACGTCGAGCATAAATGAGCTTTAGAATTGGAGACATGGAAGTCCTTTGGTCACCGCGGAGACGCTCAAAGTTTTGCATCCCAAAGCAAGTCTCGTGATGCCAAAACGTGCTCCTCCCGGTGCCGCTTTACGGGGAAAAGCGTCGAAACAGAAAACCGAAAAACCCCCCTTCCCGACGTGTTTCAGAGTGGGCTTTTAAGAAGATAAACAAACTCGGAAATAAACATTATTGTAACATGATTCCCTCCCCCGGGGCGCCGTCTGCTATTAGACAACGCCGTCATCAGGAGTGTGACAACGATTCCGGGCGAACAACGAGCGAGAGACCGGAGCGACGGAAAAAGAACGAGCGGCTCGCTGTTTCTTCACCTCCGCCCACCAGTCGCTACGCTCTGTTTTTCCCCCCGAAGATTACAGTCCGGGCTCTTTTTGTTTTCTCGCCTCGGAGGGAGATTTACGGCTCGCTAATCCACGGACCGCCCAAGGTCGTGGGGAGAACATCACACGGGTGCTCCCTCGCGCTAAAAATGGCCCGCTTTGTCCATCAAGTTGGGGGTCCAGATGCGACACTGGCGGCGCCCCGGATAAAGGGGTTCACCTTTCTCTTTCGGAGCCAGCCGTTAGCTCATTCCATATGTTTTCGGAGTCATTTGCTCACCCTGGACCGTCACCACTCAATCAAACACATATAGACTTAAAACCATTCACTTGTCATATAGAGATATACAACCATTCACTCTGTCATCCACATTCACACAACCGTTCATTCTGTTATTCACATTATATAGAGACAACCAGTCACTCTTTCATCCACACATTATGGAAAGACATGCAACCATTCATTCACTCATTCACTCCTTCATCCATCCACACATTATATAGATATACAACCATTCACCCTTTCATTCACACATCATAGAGACATTTAAACATTCACTTTGTCATTCACATCTTATATCGAGACACGCGGCCATTCATTCTCTCATTCACTCCTTCATCCAAACATAAATAACCGTTCATCCTTTCATTCACACAACAATTCACTCTGTCATTCACATCATATGGAGACAAACAAACATCACTCTTTCGTCCGCACATTATATTAAGACATACAACCATTCATTCACTTCTTCATCCAAACATCATCTGGAGATAAACAACCGCTCACTCTTTCATCCAGACTTTATGGAAAGAGATACAACTATTCAGGGAAATAGAGACATGTCATTTTGTCGTGCACGTCATATGGAGACATATTCACCCTCTCGTTCATACAAGAATTCACTCAGTTTTTCCCGTCGTGTAGACAAACAACCGTTCACTCTTTCATCCACATGCTGTGTAAAGACATGCAACCATTCACACGTCATAGAGACATGCAAACATTCACTTTGCTGTGCACGCCTCACATCGTGCACAGATCACGTGGAGACGACTACTCACCCTATCATTCGCTCTTTCATCCAAACATCATATAGAGACATTCAACCAATCACACTCAGCACTGGAGAATTTTGGGGTTTCAAGCGAACGTCCTGCATGTTTTTGGACTGTGTGTGTGTGTGTGTGTGTGTGTGTGACAACGTGAGGGCACAGAAAGGCCCTCCTGTGGGAATCCAAGCTTGGAGCTTCCCGGGAGTTGGAGTTGCGAACCCCCCGCCAGGCTGTTCTTTTCCATCAAGCTTACCGGAAAGGTGGATCAAAACTGTCCCTCGACAACCCGCCGATTCCCCATTGCCAGTTTCGAAAATGACACACACACACCCCTCCCGTACAGAAAACAGGGTGTCGGGACATAAACAGCCATCCGCAGAGGCCGTCCAGTCGCCGCTCTCCGAACTCTCACGTCACCTCCCATTGGATCTTCGAGCGCAAAGGATTAGTGACACCTGCGTCCGAATGTCACCGCGGGAGGAGTCTTCGGTTCAAATTGGTTTCTTTTGTTTTGAGCTCGTGAACGTGACGGCTGCAACATCCGGACCGACCGCTGAGAACAAATGAGCCCGAGACGCCAGAGGAAGGAGCTCGTCACCGCTGACGGTGATCTGCTTGGATGTTTTTAGCTGATTAATTGGGGAATCTGAGGTCGAGACTGATATTTACTTTTTGTTTTCGTATTAATAAATTCTCCGACGCCAATCCTGCACTTCATCCCGGACCGGTCGCCAGGCAACATGTAGAGACACACAGCCATTCATCCTCTCATACACACATTATTTAAGGATTTAAACCACTCAATATGTCATGTAATGTCATGCAAAAATTCACCCTCTCATTCATGCATAAAATAGAGACATGCAAAAATTCACTCTCATTCTTACATCACATGAATACATGAAACAATTCACTTCCCCATGCGCGTCATCGTTTCGTAACCATTCACCCATCATAAAGACATGTAAACATTCACGTTGTCACACACACGTCACCTGGAGGCGTATATATAAGCATTAACCCTCTCATTCAAACATATGCAGCCATATGACCACTCACTCTGTCATTCAGACGTCAGATACAGCCATGCAAACGTTCACCCGCTCATTCATTCATCATACGAAGACACGAAACTATTCACTTACTCATTCACATGTCATGGAGAGACACGATAATTCACCCGCTCATTCACAACCATTCACTGTGTTTCATCATTTCACATACAAGCATGCAAACATTCACCCTCTCATTCACCCAACAACACATTTGGTTTTAATAACTATAAAGAGCACATGTGGATGTGACGGCAAAGCAAACACTTCACAAATGGGTTAATATTATCATAAAAATTAAAAAGAAAAGTTCAAGAGGAGATAATCTCGGTTAATTCTCTGGAGTTCCAAACTGAAGAACCTGCACGCAGGAGGACCAGAGGTGGAGGACTAATGTAACACACAAGTGAGAACTGATTCCAACGCATTCATTAATCATTTCATTGATTTAACACGGAATTCAAAGATCTAAACTTTTTTTGGCGTGTGTGTGTGTATGTGTGTGTGTGTGTGTGTGTCCCACCCGCCGGGGTAGGGAGGACACCGACGGCTGTGCACCTGAACGCATCTCCGCTCCGTGAGTTAATCAGAACCGTTTCGATCAGCTGATCGATCGAAATTTGTTTTTTTTTTCCGCTTCGTCCAAACGTCGCTTCCCTTCAACGCGCCAAAATAAAATAAAAAATAAAAAAATAAAAAAAAAAAAAAAAAAAAAAAAAACCCGTCTTACCGTTGGACCGTCTCACAATATTCTCCAAAAAAGTATTCTGAGGGGCCACAAGTCCCCTGCGACCCCCCGCCATCCTGCCGCTGCGCTCAGGCGTCCGCAGGTGAGGCTCCGCTCCTCGGGCTGCCGGCGGCCGTCATGTCGCCTCCGCGGCGCGGCGGGTTCCGGGCGAGGAGGCGGCGGCGTGCACGTCTGCTCTGGTCGCGGTGCTCAGTCGGAGCCCGAACCGGTGCGACGAGCACCTCGTTATCCGGGGGAGATGAGGGGGGAGGGGGGAGGGGGGGGCAACGCCTGGGCGCTCGGTGCAGGAGGGGCCGGTCTCCGGTGCACCGTTGGTATCCGGACTCAGGTGCGGCAGCGCCCCCTGCTGGACAGGCACGGCCGTCCAGCACCTGAATCACTCGGGTTAGTGATTCGAATCTTACCGGATCTTCGGATTCGTCCGGCTGTTGTTGAGTAAACAGGGCGGGTGAGTGGACGAACCGTAAACGTGGGGGAGTTAGATGATTCGGTTGAATCGGTTCACAGGCGCGACTCACCTTGGACTCGAATGACTCGGTTAACAGATTCATGTCAGTGGACTCATGGGGAAACACCGAGTTTGATGACGATGATGATGATGATGATGATTGAATCGCCTCATAACTCTTTTCAGTGGACTCGTATGATTCAGTTGATTCAGCTCAACGGCTCGACTCAGCATACTCAGCACCAAGGACTCAGAGGATTCGATTGAGTCGGTTCACAGACTCGTGTCATGGGACTCGGGAGATTCGATCGAATCGGTTTACAGATTCCTGTCAGTGGACTCATGGGAAACACCGAGTTTGATGATGATGATTCGATTGAATCGCTCGTTAACTCTTTTCAGTGGACTCGTATGATTCAGTTGATTCAGCTCAACGGCTCGACTCAGCATACTCAGCACCAAGGACTCAGAGGATTCAATTGAGTCGGTTCACAGACTCGTGTCATGGGACTCAGGTGATTCGATTGAATCGGTTCACAGATTCCTGTCAGTGGAATCATGAGAAACATCAAGTTTGATGACGATGACAATGATTCTATTGAGTCAGTTCACAGACTCTTTTCGGTGGACTCGGATGATTCGGTTGAATCGGTTCACCGGCTCGACTCAGCCGACTCATTGGAAGCACCGAGGACTCAAAGGATTAGATTGAATGCAGTTGAAGTCTTGCTCACGCCAGACCCGAATCACGCACTGTCATCCAAGGTTGGGCGGTTTCAACAAAACAGACGCCAAATAGCCACGGAGGAGCATCCACAGCCAGCATGCCAACACTTCTTGTTTATTGTGCTGTTTGTAGAAAATAACAAGAACAACTAACTTTTGATTTGCACCGTCAACCCCAAAGGTATAAATGCATCTGCCGCTATCGATCAATCTGGTATTCATGTTTATAATAACATGGTTGCTGTGGTTACTATGTCAGTTCAAGTAGATCCTCCAGATAACATCTGGCTCATTTTCAAATTCTTGTTTGTCCCTGAAGCGCAGCGACATCGTAACGGGCAATTCCAAATAATTCTAACTTTATTTCTTTCACTTTTGTGACGTTGATCCAATAATGTCTACACAGAGACGTACGACTGTCCGACCGAATCTCCTCCTGCGTGTTTTTTGGCGGTAGGAGGAAAACAGGAAAGCAATGAAAAGAGCCGACGCGGTCAGGCGGTTATTTTTGCACGGATTAATTCGAGTTTGCACCGTTAGGGGGGAGAGTCTCAGAGGTGCTGCGTGATTTTATTCCTCCCTTTTAATTCAACATCAAGTTAATCCTGTTCAATTATTGCGCTACATGCAAATCCGGCGTGCCATCGCCGCTAAAAGCTTGTACTGAACACGCTTGAGTGCAACAAAAAAAAAAAAAAGGATTTTATGGGACCCCAAGGTGAGGCCCTTTGTGTGAAAGGTCATACGACTCTTTATCAAAGGTCATAAACACAGTTTTATGCTTCGTGGGTGCAGTTTTTCCTCAAAATACAAAGAATTTACCAAAAAATGCAACAAAAAGAAACCGATCGTCGCATTGAAATGTGTTGGGAGTCACATGAAGTAAAAGTCTACGAATGTGGATTTGTTTAATTTACTGCATTTAAACAAAGGATACTGGGATGTACATCAAGATTTTGGGGTGAGGGTGCACATTTTGGAATATTCTATTATTAGTTTTCTCTTCTCCACGCACCCGCGGCCTCTGCTCATCCCTGGTTTATAGCTTCAAAGGCTGGGGGGGATTTTACAGTCCGCTTTTAACCGAGAAAACGGGAGAACGCCGCTGGGCTGCTGGGACCCGGCGAAACCAAGCCTTTGTGAAATTATATAATGTTCCCCCCGCGTCCCAGGACAATCCACCCAATCCTCCGACGCTCTCCTTGTGGAATTTACTCCGGCGGTTCGTGTTATTACAGGGGTTTTCGGAGGTGGGAGGTGGAGGGGAGGGCGAGCCAAATGTAATTCCGCCGGCAGTGGAGGGTCTGCCGAAATTAAGACTCGCAAAGACGGCGCAGAATGCTAAGCAGTTTTTATCCGAAGGAGATGGAATTAAGAGTCCGACCGATGCCGGATCTGGGAGTGGGAAACAACTCTAGTAGGGATACATTTGCTCGTATAAATGTATTCTAGTTAAGAAGCACGGATTGTACAGAAACCCGGCTGCGTCGAGATACATCCGCGAAACATCAGACAGGTGTGAGATAAAAATATCAGCGAGCAAGATCATCCACACCAACATACTGGCTCAAACCATCGGTGGAGGGATTTGCTTTAATGGAGGAGTGAAACGGTCTGTTGTCATCTAAATAACAACTTTGCAGATGCACAGTCATGGTAACAAAACAGTCTTTCCCCGCGGCTCTTAGCTCGACCACGACTTGGTGATCCTCAGGTGACTCAGGTGATCTGCGATGTACTTGTGCTCGGGGAAATTGGACATGTTGGCCTCCTTGATCCCGGCCCAGGTCTTGGCCCGGCGCTCGGCGGCGTGGCCGTGCTCCTGCTCGGCGTTCATGTACGGCCTGCTGAGCCAGTACTCGTTGGCCGCCTCGCGCTCCAGGTGCTTTATCATGTTGCGCTTCATCTGCCACGTGATTTGCCGGGGACGCCGATACTTCCCGATCCACTGCTTCCCGGGGATGCCCTTCCTCAGCAGGGCCATGGTGAGGAACATGGCGCTAATTTGATCCTGAGGAGACAAAACCGGGGCACAAAAGATCAGGGCTGTGCACGCAAGACACCCAACTGACGGCGTTCTGAAGTCGCGTCGCCAACGTCGGTACGAAAACATCAACAGCAGAAGACCCGCGTGCGTCCGCGGGTGGGCGTATGCGCTCGGAGTTAGCGGAGCGGTTAGGCTGTCAAACGGCATGTGGGGAGCGCCAACGATGAAGGTGCGGCAAACGGGACAGAAATGGAGCGGCGCCTGCGCTCACACCCGCTCAGCCCTCCGAGGATGTCAAGACAAGTTAAAACAATGGAGTGGCTTTATCTGAAAGCGACTCCAAGACATCCGAGAATATACTAGAAATAAACAAGAGCGTATAGACGTGAAGGTTGCAGGTGGCGATATTAGCTTGTTACTTCATACAGGAAGTCCTCGGGTTGGGACATCCTCGGCCTGCGGGGTTTCAGTCACGTCGCCATCTGCCATAAATTTGGTGAGCGGAGCAGACAAATGCAGAACGTCGCCACACGGCGCTACACGAGGAAGACCGCTTTGTTTACGTTCACCGATTATACTTTAATTTTTGATTTTTTTTTTTTTTTTTTTTTTTTTAAATCTTTATACCCTTCTTCAGGGCTCTCAAGTCTGCGTCTGAATCTTCTGATGGCTTGGAAGAAAAGAAAAATCACCAGGGAGGTGAATTTACATGTAATAAAACAGAACAGACAGAAACGCAGAGGAATATGGGTCTGGTTGCTCGGCCTGAGGTGCACGGCTGTCTCGATGATCATCGGCTATGCAAAAGCGTACACCATTGGTGTTACCAAGATATGTGGGAGGAGAAGAAGAGTGTGTGTGGGTGACATAGGTACTTTTGTACAGTACTCTGTGTGTGTGTGTGTACTGACTTGAGGCGAAAATCATGTTACATCATGCCATAGTTCATGTAGAACTCGAAATGAATAAAAGCAAAATGACGTCTTGAACTTTACATTTTTTTTTTTTAATCAACAGCCTTTCTAAAACTGAAATCCGCCCTTCGCACCGCTTGATGTGTCTAAAGCCAATACATAATTAACTGGACAAGAGGAAAATAGCCGGCCTCTGTTAGTATCAGCGTTCAGCTCAAAGCGCACACTCATTAGGCTGTAAACTGTAATTCAGGAACTGATTAGGTTAGTAATGACCGACCTTTGGCAAAATGATGAGTCATGGCTTGTGAGAATTTTACAGCAGGACATGACGACGGCATAACTTTATGTCCTCAGGAGGAGTCGGGTTTCTGTGCTTTGCATAAAAGTTGTTTTAATTCATCAGCAACCTTTATCTCACCCCATGCACAGACAGAACACGAGCTGGCCTGGTGCGTCACACCTGGTGCTCCGAAGGGTGGAAATCCCACATTTCACCGGAATGCCTTATGAGAGGCTTTGGGCAACACAGTGATTTTTGCCATCATCGCACAGCCTCTCTTGAAATATGATTTTAATTTGCTGCGGTTTGGGATTCTTCTGTCACAAGGCACAGATATTACTGTATTAAAAACATCAGTCATCAAATGAGTTATCATTTAAAAAATGAGAAATTGCAGAGGATTTAAATCAAATCATTGTGTTAATGTGTTACTGTTAAAATCGTGTTGAGAAACAAGCATATTAGTACAGATCGATGCAACACCTTTAACTCAGTTACAGCGGATTAAACACCTCTAGGTGGCTCAGAGAAAATTATTGAATAATCCAAAACGCTTTTCATTTTTTTCCGCATTGCATTTGCAAACAGCACCAATATCCTTGCTATGACCAATGCTTTGTGCTCTCACGGTGGCGTTTGTGGTTGATACAGATGTTTTAATGAAGCTGAATTGGAGGATTCAGGTAAAATGACATTCGATATTGTCATTGCACATGCACAAGTGCAAGGCAATGAAATGCAGTTTGGCATCTAACTGGAATCTACAATATATACAGGATAAATAACAGCAAGAGGGAAATTTTTGGACAAATGATTACTTGTTTTGTCACCCACAAAATTTACCAGTGACAACAAATGCAAACTGAAACAAAAACTGTACCTATCCATACTCAATTTAATAGTTTAAACAATTACATGCACCTGATTATTTAATTCTCTGCACTTTTCATTCAGCACAGCCAGTTGAGTACTTTTTTGTTTATCTAAACTATTTAACAGTCTGCATCCAACTGGCAATTTGGAAATGTTTCTTATAGACAACAAACAACACTAAATCCCATTCAACAGTGATGTCATACATCAGATTATCTATGCAAGAACTGTCAGGGACCACAGGGTCGGCCACAATTATCATTCTGTTACTTCAGCAGATTAAATAAAATCCGGGACTGATTTCACACGTTTGTGCAAATAAGCACTATTAGAGAAAGTAGGATTACATCTCGGTTTTTAATCCGAAAGCTCATCAGACAGTTGCAGACACTAACGTTATTCGAGTAGAGTTTTTGATGGGGATGTCATTTAAGGGCATTCGTCCTTGATTTATGACATTGAGTTAAATTGGGGGGTAATTCGATTTAACATAAATGAAAATAGTAATAACTTCGGTGCACGGGACGTGTATTTCCGAGTTTAGGTTACTGGTGCCGGTGGAAAATTGGTGTGTGTATGTGGGGTAGGTTTGACTTTATGCTAACATTTGTTGATAGCCGAATGCTAACTTAACCTAGCTGCTAGCTAGCATGAGTTAGCAGCAGCTCGATGACACGGGGAAGGGAAAAAGAACAATATAAAATAACGCCGGCAAGGAGTGTCTTCTGTTACGTACCTGAAAGTGACTCCGCGAGAGATAAATGTCGCAATCGGACGGTTAGATAAGAATTCGACGGTTATACATGTCGAGGACGAGTGGGACGAAACATGCGGCGCTGTGGAGACAGAGGCGACCCCGATGATGGGAGCATCGATTCCGCTGGATCAATATATGATTTCCCACACACTACTGATTCGACTATCGATTACTCTAATAAAGTATCGATACTAATTATTAATTGGGAAATAAAAAACAAAATGTCCCCTCCGAATCTTTTAAGGTGACTTATTCCAGGGTTTTATGCGTAACACCCCCGAGAGCTTAAAATTGATGTGGTCCACTCATGTCACGTGACCGGAACCAGCTAACAACAAGTCGTAGCAGAAAGTGTGTATTCAGTGTAAGTGGTGTTTTTATTTTGCAAATTAAATATTTGTCATTGGAACAGATAACATCAAAGTAATCGGTATCGAATTGAATTATAAAAGTGTGGTGTCACCCATCACAAGTCCACGGGAAGCTTTAAGACACGCCCCAAAGAGCTGCGATTGGTCACCCTTTATTATTATTGTTATTATTATTATATATTATCCGTTGAATGTTGCAACACCCAACGCATGGAATCGGAAAAATAAACATTCTTTGTTAGAAAAAATAGGTCACATTTTATTTATTCATAGCTGCAGTCTCACATTGCAGCGATCCAATCAAGTGACTGACCGATATTTTCGTGCAAAGCAGTGGAATGATACAGGGTTTATTAAGCAAAAACGTCTCGATAAAAAAAAAAAAAAGAAAAAAAAACGGCTTATTCCAGACGTGAGAGGAAAAACTAGTGGATTGCGCAATTTCTCCCTTCCGTTTCGACTTCGTCCCACGAAAGGGGCAGGTCGCTTGCGTAAATGTTTTCTGTATGAGGCGCCTTTTTCCGCATTCTAGTTTCATTGTTGTGTACAACTTCTGTGATGATGGAGTTCCCTCTCTTCTCAGCCTCGACCTGGACTCTGCTGGCTCTTTTTCTCGCCTTGTTACTATTGTGAGCAACTTTAATTCAATCATTTTTTTCTTCACTTTTTAATTCTCAAGGGAAGTTACTTGACTTGGTGTCTCTCCTCAAAGAAGATCCTCCTCTGGTGTTTTACCTGCTGGGGTTTTTGGAGGTCTAACTCAAAAGGAGATTATGTGAATGTGTGTGTGTGTGTTGTTTTACAAAGCTACGAATTCTGGGGACTCACCTGAGTTCAGGTCATTGTGTATTTCTGGTTTGATCAAGATGGCCTCCTTGACTCCTATAGAAACCTCTGTTGCCCTCAACATGGCCTCTCACCTACTTTCGGGTGCAGCTCAGACCTGTTGGTCTCCAGTTGGTGGTTCAATTCGCGGCTCCTCGCTAAAGTTCGAGGGCAAGAAAGACACCGAGCCTGCTGTTGGTCCAAATACCCTGGTCGGGACCTTCTATGGCCACTCGGCCGCCATCGGCCTGCAAATGGTTGAATGCAAGCAAGTGTAAAACGGGTATAAGTGGAAACCGTTTACCTGCTCATGTCAGTCGCCCAAATTCATACCCTCGTTCCCCAGACAGGACGGCACGCAAATAAACATCACAAACCCTGTCTTAGATCGGATCGGGTTATTTTGCTGTTATTAAATGGGCCGTTACATCTTGTTGGTGCAGGTATGGCATTTGGCCGTTCAGGTCTCTGAAGAAGCTGGGAATTCCTGGCCCAAGACCCTTGCCGTTTGTCGGGACGATGCTCAACTACAGAAAGGTAAGGCAAGGATTCAAAGTGTTCATTTTCACATGCATAAAATAAATATATTAGTGCGAGAGGATTTTATGGCTACTGAGATTTGAGTGGAGCTGAGGACTTTATCATCGATCTTGAAAGCCTAGCCCGCTTGGCGCAACACTTGTGAGGTTATTAACCACCACTGCGACTTTACATTTAACATTTAATGATCATAATGCATTTCTCTTGAAATTCTAATTAGGGGCTAGCTGCTTTCGACCATGAGTGCCAAACCAAGTACGGAGACGTCTGGGGGTGAGTTACTCTGTAAAACATCTCAAACATCGGTTAAAAGTCATTCGCGTTTACATGAACAACATGAGCTATTCAGAAATTAATTCTATTATCATTATATTATAGATTTCTCATCAGGGATGTTGAATTTTTTTTGTGTACATTCAAAAATAAATACATGGTATTAAAAGTTATGGAAAATGCAGCTGAGAAAATTAAAATGTGCCCCTTTCACATGCCTTAAAAGATAAGGATAAAACCATTTCCGCGACAACAAATAAAAGTTATGTAAAAGTGCAAGGTTTGCGTTTTTGCCTGCAGGCTGTATGACGCAAGGTCTCCGATAATCATGGTGTCAGACCCGGACATTATCAAGACCGTGTTCCTGAAGGAGTGCTACTCTACCTTCACCAACCGAAGGGTAGGTCACCCCATGCTCTGAAAAGCTCTGAGTGAGATTGCAAAACAATGAAAATTCCTGTCCGACAAGGTCGGTGAGGGGGGGATTTTTTGAAATTAGCAAATACTCGGCCGGTTACTTTGCAGCCGGTTCCAACGCAGAGGTCAGCCAACGCTATATCCTGACTTTTGGACTCACGCTCAGGAGTTCACAATTCCAACATGGATAAAACATCCAAGATTAAAATCAGCTTTTTCCGTCATTAATTCCAGGCGAAAAATAGCCTGGACCTCAGCAACCAGTATCTTTTTGGGGCTCAAATCCTGAAATAAAACCCTTTTTTTCAACCAGGTATTGAATAGTGGGTGCAAAAGAGATAGATTTATCCCAATAGAATCGCAGGATATCTGTGCTTGGACACAGGGAACCCTGGGATTTGGCGTTGGAGAAAAGCACAACTGCATTTAACACCAGGTTGAAAGGATAAAAGTGCTGCTGGAAAGTATTGAAAGCCTGACATTATAGCATTTTGACACATTGATAAAGATGGAAATAAACACCGCTGCGCTTTGATTTATGAACTCATTAATTTGATGTTAATCTTAATTCGTCGGCATAAAGTCAGCGATGTATGCGCTCTGAATGATGGAGTTTTCCTCCCGCCGCCGATGTGAGCAGGACTCGTTGGTGTTTGGACCGCTCGCCGACGCGGTCACGGCGGTTAAGGACGAAAGGTGGAAACGAATCCGAAACTCCATGTCCCCGTGCTTCACCAGCGGAAAACTAAAACAGGTCGGTGTCGTCAGGTAGTATTCCTCGGCATGCTGAGCGTCTTTTTTGCACCAGGGAACAGTTTAATGTATGAAAATGTTTCCACGGACCGGATAGAGGCGCGGAGATTCAAATAATAAACATTTTTGTCAGTACAGTTTATCTGAATACAACAATTACACTCTAAATTAGGCAATTACAATAATTTCACACTCTACTATCGATCCACCATAATGTAATAATTCATTAGCGAGCCGTTCACTACAACTAATGCACAGTAGGTGCGATGAATCTGTAACTTAGGTAGGAATCTTGATATTGTCTTTTAAATGCAGCTTTCTTTATGTCAGCATTCCGCGTCTCTTCTCTTTGTTTGCTCGTTTCCTCCCGAAAAAGCTTTGTTTCTGGCCTTTTTTTTTTTCCAAGTAGTAGCCGATGTCAGAAATGGCGCAACAGAGTTAAGGCGGAAACAGTCATTTATCCAAATAAGATCCGATGGCGACATAACTCTTAATTTGTACCAAGAAAGATTTTCTTCGTGGGCCGGTACCAAACGATCCACAGACCGGTACCGATCCGTGAGCCGGGGGTTGGGGACCCCTACTTTACAGAGTTTAGTGTTCCTCTGCTGCGTACTTGCCTGCCGGAAGCGTTGCGTTGCCTTCTAATCGTCACTTAAATTCTCCTTTCTTTGGAAGGTCTTTCCTCTTATCAGCCGCTACGCGGATCGTCTTGTCAAAAGTCTCGCCCGAAGGAACTTGGAGGAATCCGTGGACGTCAAACAGTACGTTGGCCAATCACCGCACAAACGCGTTCGGGGAAGACTCACTGCCGGGAACCTTTTCCTAACCGAACCTCCACCCTCTCATCTTCTCCGCTGCAGAATCATAGGGATGTACAGTATGGATGTTGTGACCAGCACCTCCTTCAGCGTGGAGACAGACTCCATCAACAATCCGGACGACCCTCTTTTCCTTCACCTCAAGAACATCATGAACTTCAGATTCTTTCCGATATTCATATTTAGTACGTATATCTAACTGGGCTTGGACACCCACAGAGGGGCCTTTCTGCGTGGAGCCTCCATGTTCTGCGTCGGGTTCCTCCCGCAGTCCAAACGCATAAACCTTTCATTCCGTCGATCGAGTAAACATGTTAGGAAATTCAAACAATCTGGTTTCTTCCAGTGGTTTTACCCTTCACCCTCCATCTGCTGAAGCTGCTGAAACTGGACGATCGCCTCATGAACAAACGCAGCATGGATTTTTTCTACGACATCCTGAAGAAACTAAAAGACCAACATCAAGAGGAGATATCTGTAAGCAGTTCCTTCGGACACTCAGATATTCTTTTTTGAAACTGTAGTCTCACTTTACTTTGTCGGTGTGGGGCTATTTCTTTAACATTCGCATTTCTACAACAATGATTTTGCAGGCAGGTAGAATTAATGTCTTTGGATTTAGCGATGAGTCCAGACACTTTGGAGCTAACTTGCGGAGCTTTCTCGCACATCTTGGTGGTTTTCTTCGACACCGCCGCCTATTTTTCTGTCTGTCTACGCGGATGGACAAAATAGTGCGTGATCTTCTCTTGAAGTGAAAGGTTTTTAGTTTGGATGTGGCCTTTAAGTTTGCTTGGAACAACAGCACTGTTGGACAGCTTTTTCCCCGCACACCAGGCATCACGGAGTCGGAGTCGGTTCCCCAGTAAAAGTGAATCCAAGTACAATTTAACTTTCACTGTGTTGTCTTGAGCTCACCTTTTTCACTTTCCTCTGACCACTAGTCATACTCGGGTAATGGTTGTATGTCTTTATCTGATGAACTAGTGAGCTGATCAACAATTATTAGCGCTAGCGATGTTATCCTCATCTTTGATTGGCCTAAAATGTGACTAACAAAGAACTGAAACGACAACTTTATCCCATCGCCTTAAAAACAGAGTGTCCACAATGGTGGTCGGTGAAACTCGATGGAGGCGATAAATTAAAGGATCTTCATGAGCGTTTGAGACATTAGCTTTGTGCTTTCAGTCTTAATGCTAAGCTAGCTTGATTTAGCTGTGGTATCAGTCTTCGGTCAGTCTTGCCTAGTTTCTAATCTGCAACCACGGCATTAAAATCTTGCGTTCAAAGAAACCCATCGCTGGCGTTTTGGAATGATTCGTTTGTGTCGCGCTCCAGGATCGTCCCGACTTCCTGCACGTGTTGATCCAGAACGAGGTTTCCGAATCGGAGGTAAAGAACGAGCACGAGCAGCCGAGCAGAGGTATGTCGGCGCTGGCGAGACCTGCTAGCATCCCTGCTAGCTTTGAAACCATTCGGTGTCTTTTTTTTTTATAAATCTCAACCCTCCTCTCCGTTGTAGGCATGACCGAGCATGAGATCTTATCGCAAGCCTTTATTTTCATCTTTGGTGGCTTGGAGACGACCAGCACCACCCTCACATACGTCTTTTATAACCTGGCCACCAACCCGGACGCCATGAAGACCCTGCAGGAGGAAATCGACGCGCATGTACCGAAAAACGTGAGGCGTTCCCCCCGTCCGATCGCTCTTTTTCCCAAAATGACAAATAGTCACGTGTTTGTTCACCTTTCGCCGAAGGCTCCCATTTCCTACGAGACTCTGACGGGTCTCCAGTACTTGGACCAGGTCCTGTGCGAGTCGCAGCGCGTCTATCCCACCGCGCCTCGGCTGGAGAGGATGTGTAAGAAGACGGTGGAGATACATGGCATCACCATCCCCGAAGGGACGCTGGTGGGGGTTCCGGTGACGACCCTGCACAAGGACCCTCGCTTCTGGACATCCCCGGAGCTCTTCAGGCCGGAGAGGTACCTCGACATTCTGTGGGTTGGGCCTCATGCGAACGCCGGCCGCTTAGCATTTGGGAAGTGATGCGTCAGGACTTCTACTCCATTACACTTTAATGACGACGCGTTCACTTCCTGACACGGGCATTCCGGATTACGTTTGATTGATGAGCGCACAATAAAACCCCATCATGGGCGTATAAATCTCCTCGTCTTTAAGCTATATAACACTGCTCAAAAAAATAAAGGGAACACTTAAAAAACACATCCTAGATCTAAATGAATGAAATATTCTTATGAAATACTTTGCTCTTTACACAGTTGAATGTGCTGACAACAAAATCACACAAAAATGATCAATGGAAATCAATTGTATCAACCCATGGAGGTCTGGATAAGAATCGCACTCAAAATTAAAGTGTAAAAACAAACTCCAGGCTGATCCAACTTTGATGTAATGTCCTTAAAACAAGTCAAAATGAATCTGTGTTGCTTCCTGAGTGGACACTATGATTTCACAGAAGTGTGATTGACTTGGAGTTACATTGTGTTGTTCAAGTGTTCCCTTTATTTTTTTGAGCAGTATATTTAGCGCCTTTGCTTGTAGCTTCTAAACCCTATAGAAGACCATCAGGGCTCCTGCAAGCGCTCCTCAAGTTCTCCATGAACTCTTTATACAGGAGGGGTGCCCACACTTTTTCAGCATGCCAGCGACTTATAAAATGACCAAAAATGCAAAACATATATTTACAAATATATTGAGGATACCTTATATGTACAATGTAAGTTGATGCAAGCCAACCTGGTAGCTGCTCAGCCTCAAGCACACTTCGAAATGTTCATCTGTCACGGTGGAACAGTACTTGAACTTCTGTCCGGACACCTGGAATTTTAATTCCTTCACCTTTCTCTTTCTCAGGTCGCTTTTTCGGCAGGAAGTCCGTGTCGGATTTTCCATGAACGGTCGGCAAATGCCGCTCCCCTTTCCCCTTCTTCGGTATTGTAATGGTAGACCGGCAGATGAGGCGAACGCTCTTCGAAGAGGTCATCGTGTCTTCTCACTTGGTTCAGCTCCCCCACTCATTTTATACCCTTTCTTGTATCTAAGAGAACAAAAACAGAGGGCTAAAAATTGGAGCTTACTCGCTTACTAACTTGTTAATTTTGCTGCACTTCGCGCTGTTGTTTGTACATGCCTAGTGAACTCAGTGTCAGAAAACATCACATGTCGTCTGCTTTTGAGGTCCAGTATGTTTGGTTTTACCAGTTTTACGGATGGTGGGAGAGCATCGGGGATTACCTCTAAGCACCTTCTTGTCCGCTACATGATGGACAGCCTCACAGATGAGGTTAGACGAGGATCTCTGTCGACAATCATGTTTGCAGATGATGTTGTGATGTGTTGAGAGCGGCGAACACCTGGAGCAACATCTAGAGGTGTGACCCGGAAAGGAGAGGAGTGAAGGGTAGCTGGAGGAAGACAAGAATACATGTGTGAATGAGATGGACCTGAGTGGAGTGGTGGAGCTACAGGGAGTGGAGATAAAGAAGGTGGACACTGAGGAGAAGACTGGACGTAGCGAGGATGAAGATGTGGAGTGAGGAGGATGGAAAGGATCAGGAAGGAGTTCATCAGAGGGACAGCACGTTGTAGATGTTCTGGAGATAAACTAAGACTGAGGTGGTTTGGACATGGACAAAGGAGGCATGGTGAAGATCTGGAAAGACAAGGAAGTTGGATGGTGGGACGGGAGAGGGTTAGATGGAGGCAGGTGATTGGCTGTGGCCCAGCAGCTCAAAGGACAAGAACTTGTCCGGGTGCTTTTTAGTATTTTGCATTCTGAACCTGCCTTCTGCTTTTCATCCTCCGTTTGATATTTTATTCATTGGTTAACGTGTGTGTGTTTAGGTTCAGTAAATCCAGCGGGGAGGAGGTGAACCCGTACGCCTACATGCCCTTCGGCCTCGGCCCTCGGAACTGCGTCGGAATGCGCTTCGCCATCCTCGTCATGAAGATGATAGTTGTACGTCTGCTGCAGAGCTATACTCTGGAAACATGCCGGGACACTGTGGTGAGACCACACACACACACACACACACACACACACACACACACACACAATCTCATTGCTCTTTCCTTGTCATCCTCCAGATCCCATTGAAAATCAGCTGGAAGTCCTTGCCAGAGAAGCCAGTGAAGCTAAAGTTAGTCTCCAGGGAGCAGCAGTAGCCTGATGTCTGCTGAAGACAGATGACTCTTTTTTTTTTTTCCACGTCACTCCTGATTATCAAAGATGCTTCCTCAACCATTTCAACAACATATTATGGGATTTGTTTTGAGTTACGGCTGGCAACTGAAGCTTCAGCAGCTTTTCAAACCGGAGCTCCAAGAAGGTGCCTTGCATGTCATTGTTGGAGATTCATCTCCACCTAGTGGCGACCCAGATCCACACACACACACATACACACACACACACACACACACACACACACACACACGTGCGCCATTTCCTGTCCTTTCAGCTGCTGCCTCCAGGGGTCACCACAGCCAATCACCTGCCTCCATCTAACCTTCACAACCATCTCATTTCCCGGCCTCTCCCCCTGCATCTCTTCCTCCAGAACCTCCAACCTCAGCATCCTTCCTCCCAGATCTTGACCACCCCTCCTCTGTCCACATACGAACCATCTCAGCTCGACTTCATCTCCAGATTATCCATCCTCCCCACAGAGAACCTCAACATCTCCATCGCTGCTAAGGACAATTGTTGACCCACTTGAAGATGGATGGGGTTCCACATCTCCAATCTAGCTTTGTGTTGAGTGAGACGTTCTTGCCGACAACATATAACAACTTGCATTCACACAGTTGGAAGATTAAAGATCTCCAGTGGACCTACTACATGTTTTTGGACTGTGGAAGGAACCCCATACAAAAAAAAAAAACCCCAACCAGGGACCTTCTGGTGTGAGGAGGAAGCCCCAACCCCTGCCAAACTATGAACCGTCAAAGTAGTAATCAAATGAGTCGAAAGAACAGTTTGGTTCTGAAAATTCTGCGTTTAATTCCTTTCACGGCAAACCAGAACATGGACGGTCTGAAGACAACCAGCTCCCTGGGACGTTCACTGGAGGGGATGTTGAGACAGATCAGCCACCTCCCTCCCATCCGACCAAACACGTGAAAGGCTGAGGTTTCCCCCGCCGACATTCGTAGCTCAACAAAGAGACCCTCGTGACACTGACCATTTCCACGGTAATGAAGTTACCGCCCACAAAGTACGTGTGACATTCGTTTGCACGAGAAAGGCGAGCTTGGCGACGCCAGGGCCTCGGATGGGATCCGGCCTGATTCAGAAGCGCAAAAAAAAAAAAAAAATTAAAAAAATTATATAAAAATGGAGATTGTTCATCACTGAAGTTTTAATTGTTTGAAGTTGTTTTTAATTTCAAGTAGAATCAACCTCATCGGACAAAAACATGCGTCGCCATTCGAAGCTGCGACGGCTCCTCAGGTAACAGTACAAATGAAGCCAGCAGAGGACACACACACACACACACACACACACACACACACAAAAACTCAGTGCACTTTTTTTTCATTCATTTTTCCAAAGTATTCATTAAAGGAACTTTAAAAGTCTCTGAAAAAATGAAGAGTCTGCTGGTTTCTTGTTTTACAGTGTCTTTGATTAACATTGCTTCAGCTTTATTTGTGATGGAGGAAAAAAAAAAACAAAAGGGGCTTTTCGGCAAACTGATCAAAAGATCTTTTCTGTGCGAAGATAAGAAAGAAAAAATCTCTTCGAAACACTGTGACATTTGTTAACACTAGCTGGAGTAGGTGTTGGTACATTTGGGGAAATCAGGGCCCAGTCAGCAGCCTGCAATACAAGATGTTAAGTAATAGCGCAAACACACACACATACGCACACACGCGCACACACTCACACACACCCGCGGAGCAAACAGGGCACACAACACATACAAGCTGTAAACGTAAGCGTTTTCTTTTCTTTTTTTAATCAAAGACAGGAGAAGTATAAAAGTTGAAAAGCTCCGTGGAGTGACCTCTGCATTAGAAAAAAAAAAGCAACAAACAGAACGTGGGATAAAAAGCTCTTAAGGTTTTTATTACAAAAAAAAACAAACAAACAAAAAAAAAAAACGTTTTTCGGGGTCCTGAGTTTATCCAACACAAACAGAAAAACAGACAAAAAAAACGCCAAAGTCCCACCAACATTGTAGAAATACAGCAAAAGCGTAAACAGGGTTTCTCTGAAAGGAGACATGTTGCCGACATGTTTCCTGCTCGTGGTCAGGGATTCGGCGGCAAGAGCTGCGTGTCCGTGTGTTTGCGACACATCTGTGGCTGGTGTTTGAGAGAACGTACACACGAGGCAGCAGGTTCTTGTAACGCAGAGGGGGGTTAAAAGTGCACCTACTGGGGGGCCGGAGAGGATTCCTGGTTGGACGACCGGACACAGACGTGACTGGCGTGTGGTGGAGCTGGCAGCTCTAGCACCTTCGCCTCGAGGAGGAAAGGGAGGGAGGGACGTGAGCTCTCTCGGCTTCCTCGCATTTCAGAGGAACAACTGACCCGGAGAGGAAAGCTCAGCGGTCAGCCGCTCGCCCTTGCGCTGAGGAAAACATTGTTTTGGTCTCAGGAAAATGGCAGGAAGCAGCGCCGCGGCTTCCCCTCTCTCGCCAAGCTGAACCCCGCTTATATATATATGGCTTAGTTGGGGGGTTAGGAAATAAACTGACTCTTCATGATGAAGAGCAGTTCATTTATCACCATTTAAACTGTAGGTCGGACGACATTTTATTTTACTCCTTGTCTGATTTCAGGTAAATCCCATTCGATGTCAGCGTTGGATTTTAGGTTCTAAGAAGGAGTTGGGGAGGGAGCAAGAGGACGCTCCTTCCCCAGGTGAATGCAGACGTGCAGGAAAACGTTCACGCAGCTCGGCGCTAACGCACCAATGTGACCAGAGCTCAGCACGCACTGCTTCACGCTAACGCGCGGACTAGACGAGGTAAGGCGAGGTGTGGCGGCGCCAGGTACCTCCATCCAAGGCACCGCGGCAGTTGCTACTAAGAAAGAAGTTGCCGTCATTCAAACCAAGAAACCGACGGTTCTTCGTGACGAGGACTTATCCCGTCTTCCTTCGACCTGTCGCCCCCTATGCCATTTCTAGCGCCGACACACAGGCCTCACGTGTCCCGACATCAAGCCGCTGATGACGAGGACTTAAGGTTGCCTGGGATTCGACCCCTACGCTGTCCGTTGAAATGTTTTCTCAGTCGTCTTTATCGGGCACGGATTACGGCGTCCAGCTGCCATCTGTGTTTGCCTCCCCGGGCCCCGGAGACGTCGGCGGCAGGGCCGCGCCGTCGGGATTATTTTAACCTAAAGTGACATCGCGCTCCTTCGACCCAAAGGCCTTCTGGACCGAAGAGGGGAAAAACAAATAAGGGCTCTTAATAGCAGGGGGTCAAAGCTCTAGAGCCCGACTGATACCGTCAGATATATTTTCTATCGCTTTTTTATGGATCTAAAATGTATACACTACTGTTTTACCGCTTGTATTGGGGTGTATTCTTTCCCACGTTGAAAAGATGTTGCCTCCAATTCCAGCCATTTTTGATTTAGATGGTGTTTAAATATCAACTGCCTCGCTGACTGGGGGGGGTTTAATTTAATTGGCGTATCGGGGGAAACCAGCATCAGTCAGGCTCTGAAGAGTCTCGGTTTCTAAATCAAAATGTAAATTTTCATTGACCTGGAGGAAGAAAAACTAAACAGACAAAACTGAACAGCAGAATGTACCTTCTGCCTGGATTCCAGCCGCGATCAGAACCTAGAACCTTCCGTTCATTCGTTCTTCTCCAGATGTTTCGTCGACAAATGGCAAACTACGGCTGCCAAGTGTTAAAACCACCACGTGCCTCGAGCGTCTGGCAATGCCATGAACTGATAAATCCACCTTAAAGACTAGCATCATTTGTTGTTTCCTCCCCCCCTAAAAAAGGAAGAAAGAAAGGGGGGGATACCAATGGGACCACGGACGTTCCTGCTTCCTATCAGCCTTTCAGGACTGAAATCTGAAATCATGCTGCTGCTGTGGAACATCTCCTCTGACCGGTTCCACCGTGAAGACGTGGGGAGTAGCACCATTCACCATCCGAGCGCTGGTGAAATCCGAATGTCGGCCGCCGGCCTGGCCCCGAGCCTCGCTCACAGACAGTCTGACGCGACACGTGACCGGACCCGTCGGCCGCGGCGGCCTCCGGAGTCACCCGGCCGTCTCTGCGAAGCACAGTCCAGCCCGCGGACTCCCGGCAGCTTCTACCGGCGGGGCTGGTGGCGGGAGTGACGCGGCACTGAGGAGGGGCTTGAAGAGGAGGAAGGCGAGCAAGGGGACATGGAGGCGGTGGCGGCGGCGTCCTCGGCCTCTTCCAGGTCCCCCGCGCCGTGGAGCTCCTGGCTGACGCTGGACTGCAGGGCGGCCGGGGTCAGCCACTCTTTGGGCAGGCAGCTCTGGAGGAACGGCACGCAGGAACTGAAGTAGGCCAGGCGGTTGACCCAGCGAGGAATCTCCCTGCCGCACAGGATCTAGTGGAGGGTGGGACGTGAGGAAGAGTCTCCGTCAGTTGGTTCGAAATAACCGCTGGTGTGTAAACTCATGGACGGCAGGGGGAAAAGAAGTGACGAGCTAAAAGTAAGAGAATTAGCATATGATTTGCAAATCAGCCGGAATAAACGGCTATTTCAGCTTTTAGTGACTCGGACGTTCTTTAAATCCGGCGGTGAAATATGCAACTGTGACTGAAAAATAAACAGGACATTTTTAGAAATGTACAAAACAGTGAGCTTCGAGTCCGTCAGCTGACTTTCCTTGTGACCCCTGACAAAAATAAGAGCCTGGGCCGGCAGCAGCTAAAGCGAGAAAAGAAGCATTTTTCTCCCCCCTTCAAACACACGCTTATATCAAGATCATTTCGGGGCTATTCAAGGAAAAGAACATTCGCAGTCATACATGTCATACGACATACAGCCGCCCAAACTCTTGGAGGGAAAGTCCCGACGGGGAATATCGACAAACCATGAGGATCAGGAGAAAATTTTTTTTTTTTTTTTTAAAAGATGAAAAAACAGTCTGCTTCTCTGCAGCCGACCCCAGGTCACCTCTCGTTGTCAACGACGAGTTCAAATGGCCTTAGAGAGCTTCTTGGTGAGCGAATGCAAAGCTTCCCCAGGAGGAGTCCAGGTACCTCTGCTCTGCAGCTAACAGTCTCAACTACAACTGCTTGCCCTACAGCGGCGCAGACATCCTGCCAGGTCTTTATGATGAGATAACGGCTGCCCTAATGGACATTTTCCAACTGTGAACACATTGCCATGTGGCTCATTTACCCGCCGTGCAGCCGTTAGCAGTTGCTAATTCTCCCTGCGGGCAGCATTCGAGAACCACGCAGGTTTTGAATTCCTCTGAAATCCCCTTCGTTATTTCCTTTACCGCGAACCCCTACAATCACGCTAATTGCCGGATAGCGATCTATTTCTGCGATGAGGTGTGCAAGCTGGGAGCAGCGCCGACTTCTTTCCCGCTCTTCTTGAACTCAGTAACCTGCGTTAATGAGGTTACAGTAAACAACGCGAGTTCCCACAGCACTCCCGCCATGTGTTTGCCTCGATATGGATTGCGGGCAACTTTTTGATGCCGACTGAGACACTTTTTTGCTATCCCAGAACGTGATAGTAAGCGCATGAGTAAATGAGCACATGAATTAGCATGCTAACATGAAGCCACATAACACTGTACTTAAACAGAACTAGTGATAGCAAACATTAGCCTTTTGTGTTGGCTGCACCTCCAGTTTCATGTGTCTCTGCGAGTATGTAACACCTAGCAGCATCTAGCAGCCCAGGAGGCTCCAAACAGCTGGAGAAGGAGGGAGGTCCTACTGCTTTAATTCTAATATTATATGAGGGCATGGCTTCTTGGAACAGCTGTAACAGTCACTCCCTCATTTCCGATCGTCCGCTCGCTACCGGTAAAAAGGGAGACAGCAAAGTTTACTGTGTGTGTGTGTGTGTGTGTGTGTGTGTGCGTATGTGTGTGTGCGCGCCAGCTGGCTCGGCATGTCTAGGCTTGTATCAGTGTCCCCTAATCCCCATCTCTGTGTTGGATGTAAGTGTAAGACTCCCCTGCTCATTAGTCACACAAGGATAAGCCGATTTGAAACTAAACCGACGCCGCTCTGGTTCAAGTGCTCACACTCCGAGTCAAGATGACGGGCGTTTTACTCGAACCGTGTTCGTCCGTGCCCCGGTCCAGATTTTTAGTTTCAGTTTAAAAACCCTTATGTGCACTTGTCTCCATTTGCATGACTAACCACTAGTCTGTGCCCCCGTTCATCTGCAGCCAGACCCCTTCCTGCCCGTCACACACACAACAGCATCTCTGCAGAAGAGACACCAAACCTCACAGACGGTGCCGCTATCACAGGAGTGTGTGTTCAAACAGATTACAAAGAGGAGTTCGATGAGTCCTGTCACGTCTCTTCATTCTACATTAGATAAAGGAAAGTTACAACCCAGCGGTTTTACTTTCCGTGACGAATAAGCAATTTCTGTTCTTGTATTTGTCACCATGGTGGCAAAGAACAGCTACTCTTGGCCGAGGCCGTGACCCAGTCACTCACTCACTCACACTCACACACACACACATGATAAACTTTGCTGTCTCCCTTTTTACCGGTAGCGAGAGGCCGATCAGAAATAAGGGAGTGACGGTTACAGCTGTTCCAAGAAGCCATGCCCTCATATTATCAACTGATGCCTTAAGGCCATCAGGATAGAGTCCATTAAATGACTATTTTGGGACCAAAAAAAATTGAATCACCGGCCGTTTGGGGTTTGATCACCAAACAGAAAAGCCGAGCGAAGAACAATAATATCGCCTTGCTTTTTTAAAGGTGTTTCCACTTTGTCGAGACGACAGCTTGCAAGAGTTGAAACTTTTAACATTCAGAATCCTGGTAAAATAGTCGAGTCGTTGCGCGGTGAAGGGAAATGCGCTTTAACTGTAATTCCCACCGGGCGACTAAAGATGAGGGCGCATGCACCAACCTCCGACAGCGCCGAGGAGAAGTGGTTGCAATTCTTGTGCATGAGGTGATAGGCGTTGCCCTTGTACTCCTTTCCCATTTCCTCCACAATCCGCTCCACATCCTCCTCCGTGAAGTCCGTGCTGCCCAGAACTATGGCTTCTCTGCAGAAGGTTGGGGGAGGGAGAGAAAAAGGCGTGTTCTCAGAAAATTTGATCATGTAAAACCACCAAGGATCATTTCAGGGTGTATTTTTGGTTACTTTTTTCTTTTGTTTCAGCAAATTTCACCAAACACCAAACTCCTGTCTAGCTGTCATGCTTGAAAGAGCAAATCAAAATGTTTCTCCGTTATCGCCTTGCACTTGTACAAGGCCGCATTCTTGTTTTGCAAGGCTGCACAGGACAGAAACCAGAGCGGTGAATTCCACTAGCCGTCCAAATGAAACTGGTTAAAAAAAATACAAACAGTGCAATTATATGAAATACATGGCAGAACAACTAAACATTGATCTTAAGTGGATAAAGAGATAAAGAGATTAATTCTTCCTATACAGATGCTACGATAGTAAGACTTTGTGGGTTTTCGGAGCGCAAATAGAACAAGGTGTATCTGCTTCTATGCATCGGTTCACCAAGCACATGTTTAAGAATCAAACTGATTTAAGGTTAAGGAAAAGGTTGTCAATTTGCAAATGTAAAATGCTCTGGACAATACACAGACATTTTGTCCAAGATCATTTATATCTTTGGCCAAGTGCTGTTTGCATGGAGACGGTAGGAGAGTGTGTGTGTGTGTGTCAGAGTCTGCCGAAGGGCAGATCAACTAGAGCAGAAATAATGCACAGAAGCAGAATAGCTGTGTGTAGACGGACCCACACACACACACACACAAACACACACGTCAGGCTTATTATGGGAATCCATGAGCTTTCTGACTTCCATGCCACAACAGCCTGACTGGGCTGCAGCGGTCAAACTCAGCCTCAACGTGAGGGAAAGCATCTTGCGGGGGTTGCTCAAACTTTTTCTCCAAGCAAATCAGATCCAGTGCCATTGTTGCGTTCCTTGAATCCCATTAATTTTGAATGCCTTTCGGAATTTTAAATGCACCCTCTCTCCCTCATTTGTTTTGATGCTGGATTGACAAACTATTGAAATATAGCCTTCTGATAGATTTGAGCGGTTATAAATCTGACATATAGCTGCCCTACATTATATTAGCACCCTGGTAAACAATTTTCTGATTCTTTATGTGCATGCATGCATGACTTTTGCGGCACGACGTGTTTGCTTTTTTTTTTTTTTTTTTTTGCAACATCTACTTCAGTTCCACCCTTGGGTGAATCCGAGTCAGCTGCCACCGACCATGCGGGCGGTGTGAAAATTATAAACACCCCACCGGAGTCCTCTGATTATCTGTGTCCTCCAGAAGTAAATGGCCCTCCTCATTACAGGAAGATACTGGCCCGCTGAGGCCAGGGATCACCGTCGTGAGTGGTGAAGAACCTGGAGATTGGACGATGCACTGGCGTGTTAGTTATGCAGCTGGACTTTGGTTGCAGATGTTTGAAGACATTCTGCGGACAAAGCAGTGTTTAGGGTTGGATGACTAGAAGGGGAGCTCCAGGTATTCATCCTCTGCAGGGCGGTCGGCATTTACTTGAAGCACCTCTGGCTGTTATGACACCAGTTACTAAAGTTATGCTTCAGTTTACAGTCAGCAAAGCCAAATAAGAATAAGGGCTATTTTTATACATTTTTTTGCTCTTTATAAAGAGTACATTTTTCTTATTTAAAAACATAATAAAACCAGGGGGCTGGAACAGATTAATTGCGTTTCAATTCATTTTAATGGGGGAATTTAATTTGATATACGAGCAAAAGCTACAGAGCAAATTGCACCCATATGTCAAGGTATTACCGAATGACGTTTAAGAACCCGGCATGAAAAACCGAACGTAGCCAATCTCGGTGGCAGAGTCAGCAGGGAAGCTGCATGTGGTGAATCAGGCGTCCTGATTGTATTGATGGTTTTTGACACCTCAGATCTCCACTGGGGGGCTTCCAAAACAAAGCTGAATACTGCTGGGCTTAGTTAGCGGAGTGCTTTAGGCATCAGTTCGCAGCTTACTCTAAACGGCCCGTCGCCTCCGCCTCACTCTTGGAAGTACGCAGAGAATAAATGTGGATGTTAAATCTTAGAATCAGCTTCAGAATGATTTGCAAATCCACTTAATTTATTCACATTCAACTCCTAATGCCTTTATGCCGGAGGCCTCCGTTTGAAGCTTGCACTTTGGTGCACGTTTAATTCCCTTTTATGGGGAGGCTTTAAAAATAAAAAACACACTACATGTTGAGTTGGAATTCGTTGAACTTGCTCTTAACTATACTCGATGGAAGTACTGCTATCGGAAAAATATTGAGGAACTTGAGGAAGATGCTTGGGTGACAGGAAAATCATTTCTAAAACTGAAGTGTTTTGGATTTCAGACTTTCCTTTAGTGGCTGCCAGCGTTACCTCACATGCAAAACATCTTCAAGTTTGCCCGCTCATACAAAATACCTGAATGTACAATACTTACTTGAACTTAAAGGTCTCGCCGAGCTCGGTTGCGTCACCCGGCGTGATCTCAAAGATCCCTGAGAATGGGTACGGATGTCCGCCGTAGGCAAACTCTTGACGGGGGTAAAACAACACACGTCAGTTGAAGTTGGTGTTATTTGAATAGATGTTCACAAAACCAGTCAACCAGCATTGGAAAACCAATTTTAGTCAGTTGTGTAAAAATAACGGTTTCATTGTGGGTGTTGCAGGCGGAGCCTTACCTCTGCCATAGATCTCGATCCCTGAGTGAAAGACTCCGATACCCAGAGAGCTGGTGAACTCGTTGATCCAATACTGAGGGGAGAGGAAAAGAAAAAATGTGGCATAATAAGAGAGGTTTTTTGATTACGTCTAATCATCAGAAGGAACGTGAAAGTGTCGTCATTGATAATTTGAGGTTACTTCAAGCAGCCTAACAAATATCATTAATTCATTCATTATCAATTCGGCTAGTCCTGTACTCAGGGTCGCTGGAGGCTATCCCATTGGGCGAGAGGCAGAGTTCACCCTGGATCAATCGCAGGGACACATATAGAGATGCAACCATTTAGTCTCTCATTTACACGTCCGGACAATTTGGGGCACCAATGAACCTCCTGTTTTTGGACTGTGGAAGGAAACCGGAGAACCTGGAGGAGAACATGGAGACTCCACAAAGAAAGTGTCAGGGTTGAACCAGGGACCTTCTTGCTGCAACCACTGTGCCAACTGGCCGACAAATTTGGAATAAAAAACAAATAAAACACAACTGATGGGATGGTGCGTGTGAGTCCGCCTCACGTGTTGCCTCCCGTCCAAACTATACAGAGCTACATTTGAAACCTTTTGGAGGGCATTTGTTTCATGGGCATGGTCGAGATAATTTACCTTCATGCTGATGTTTTACAACGCTATTTAACAACATTTCCCAGCCCATAGCTGTTGAACATGCTGAAGTCACAACTGGGTATAAAACTGGCTCCATAAAAGATGAATACAACATCCATTTTCAATGCTGCTTTATTAATGTTGCTGCTTGGCTGAAAACTGATGAGTCACATTTTAATGCGTTTGACTTATAAAATGCCTCCATTGTTAATCAAAGACAGTGTTTAAAGAAGCGCGCGCCATTTATTAATGGAGTGGCTGAGTTGTTTTACCGCCCCGGAAGCCTTCGTTGAGATGTTTTCATTTCGTTATTATGGAATACTTCAAGAGAATCGATCAAGCACACACGTGTTGGATTAAACTCGGCTGCTTATTGTTCAATGACGGACAGCGTTCAAACCCTATGCGCGCTTAAAAAAAGACAACCCCCTTACAAATAGAGGCCCACGCTAAATCGATAATTGATCCTGGGAGCAGTGATCTCCCACATTATCTTCCTCTCTCTTCACTTCTGTGAGTCTAACATCTGCAGCTCAGGCTGGGCTGTTGCTAGGCAGGAAACATTTTACATTTACACTTCACAACAAAGGAGTTTTCTGTCAAACCATATGCAAATCGGAAAAGCCAAACTTGAAAAAAAAAAAAAAAAAGAGCATTAAATGTAGACCATATTGACTCATGCAACTCTGGCAACCCACGCTATCCAAAATTTTGCTTCGTGCTGGAATTTGGAATGAGCCCATGAAGTCTGTTTCCAACCCAAGAGTACCAAAAATATAAACGGAGGAAATGGTTCATGCAAACAATAAAAAATGTTTTAAATACAGGCAGGGACACCGGAACGGTTGGATCTTCACCCGCATCAAATTTGCATCGCAAAACATATTTATAGTCTGATAACCTCAGCAAGCTATTTACTGCCTCAAACTTCCCGTCTAGGGTTATGTAAATAAAGCACATTACCCAGTGCTGGAGAATCTTCATCGGCCATCTCATTCCAGATTGCGAAAAAAAACAGTTCAAACACAAAGTGGGGGGCAAAGGTCAATGAAGATGCCGAATGGGCTGCAGGCTCTTTGTGTTTTGCTACGGACAGGCCAGCGAATGAGCAGAGACAAAAAATGTCCTCTCGTTTCCACAAGCGTGGTGTTTTTCGCAACACACGATTTCTTGGACAGCTGCAGACAAAGCGTCGTATTAGCCGATAATAACGGTGTATTTAGATCGTTGTTTCTGCCTGGAGGGAAGTGTCGCCTTTCCGACTGAAATAGAAACAAGAAGGTCAGTAGTAAAGTGTTAGATAACGGGGTCAAGTGAGATCATCGTTCCCAGTAAATTCTGAACACAAATAAAACAAGCAGGATTACGGTGTTTCCTCACAAGTTTTGGACAGCAGTGGTTTTGTTACCGATCTGCAGATCATAAAATATGGCTAGTAATACTCTCCTCTGTTGCCCAATGCTTTCAAAAGGAATTTCATTAGTAAAATCAAATCGCTGACAAGGCCAACTATTCATACAACTATCCATCTTTCCGTTCACAGTTTGAACAATTTAGGGTCTACAATGAACATACTGCATATTTTTGCATTGTAGGAGGAAACTGGAGAACCGAAGAACTTTGGAGATTCCACAAAGGCATGGTTGAATCCAACCCGAGGCTTTCTGCACCACCATGCCATCCCAGTTATCTATCACATTTTTTAAAAATTTGTTAACGCCCTTCACTCTGAACGCCACAAAACACAACGAGAGCTCGTTTTAGTCTCTTTTAACAGCGGGGCTTCTCGTATTTCTGCCTGAGGCCGTAATACCAACGTGAAACTAACTATTTTATTTATTTATTCATGGCTGACAAGATGTGACGTCCTGTCACTCTCGGGAAACAGAGCTGACGTTCTCGCAGAACAGCCACGGCCACCAGCTGCGGGTCAAAACGCAAGCTGGGTCTGTCTCCCTTTCAGTGTCAAGATGTCCTTATTGCACATCTGTACATTGAAAAAAAAGTGATTTTTGTGACTAGATAAATACACAACGCTTAACTGGAGTTAGTGCTTAGTTTGATTGTGACGATAATGGTGTGTGTTTAAAATTGCCTGAGTGTGATCTTGTGTTTTATCATATTCTATCCAAAAATACCCACAGCATATTTTTTAATTCAGATGGATTGATCATCTTTTCTACTTCCAATCAATCATTCTTTACATTAATACCTCTCAAATTAAATGCAGAGCACTGATAATCTATAAAATTCCAGCCTCTCTGAGGCACGCCAATATATAAATTCGAATAATGAAAGCAGCATCACAAACTTGACTTGTTACTTTATCTTTTGGCAGCCCCTTCATTGCCCTTCTCATTAAATTCCGAGGCGATAATGTAGGGGAACCAATAAATTACGCCCCGCCCTCCTACAAGTGGGCGGTTTGCATAATACATGAGGGAAACACAACATGGACGGCCTCATTTCTGCCTGAGAGAAAGATGGTCCCCGGTTCCTTCAATTTCTTCCACACGTGTGAAAGAGAGATTAAATCTGGATATGTCGCCCTGTAATGGACTGGCGCCAAGTCGAGGGTGAACTCATTCTCCCACCCAATGACCGCTGTGTAGAACCAGCAGGAGCGAACGAAACGACATGAAAAGTCGCACTGGACTTTAGCATCAAAAGAAATGAAAATTCTTGCAAGTCACGAAAGTAATATACATTGTGCCTGAAATGGACTCGCGTATGCGAAACAAATCCGGCATGCCAGTGTGTCGTGCGCCGCTGTGCATTAACGTGACATCATAGCAAGCTAAAGGAGTCCCACCAGTCAGACGGTGATGACCTCACCATGCTGCTCAGATACTGACCACTGACAAGTTAACAATCCATTCAATGATGCCTCACAAGAGAGGGTGCGTTATTGATGCAGTGCCTCAACTTTGTGAGATTGATGTTAGTTTTTTTTGAAACACATCAGGCGGAAATTATTGGTCACATGCCTCAATGAAGAGTATTCGTATAGCAAAGTTCATAAAGCGAGGAAGCACGATTCTTGACTGATTCGCTCAAGTGTGACGGACTAAAGTCGACACTCACTTCTTGCGATTGTGGCTTCCAGTGTTTGGCAAAACAGATTGTGGGGATAAAATATTTCTTAAACCCTCATAATGTGATCAACTTAGATAATATAGCATTAGATCTTATTCATAGATGGAAGATCCATTACTTTGAGACGAAATACTATCAAACTCCAGGTGTGTAACTGCGCACAGAAATCTGCTGTGAGTTTAGTGTGTCTTCCACACAGCAGTCTCAAAAAAGGTGCTACACTACCTCAGTCTGGGTGGTTCTCAGTCGAGCACAGTGTCTGTTCAGAAAAGCAACTGTGCTGCTTTGTGTACAAAATACAAAAATGCCAGTCGCGTGTTTTTCTTTTACTTTTCTTTTGGTTTCTTTGTTTCATTAACTGGTTTTAAACCTGCACTGACTCAATTAATCTAAAATTAAATTTAACAGTTCGCTCTCGCCAGGGAAGCAACTTTAATATGTCAGGCTTCGGCCACTGTGGCTGAAGGCTGGGTCTGAGTTTACAGCAAAAAAAAAAGAGAGAGAGAGAGAAACCAGAAGGAATGCCATTACTGAAATCTTCTGTGGTTGTGTAGCCATTTATGTCAACAAAACTCTCGGCTGCTGAGTCTGTTGCTGAGCTTGGAAAACCAAAACATTTTCTTGACTGTTTAATCCAACCCAAAACATAATAAATCTGTGGATAAACAGGGCTTAATGGAGGATCAGGTGCTAAGCTCCGCAACTCCAATAACGGGGAAACGGTGCTTTATTTGCAAGACACTGCTTTGGCAAGAGAATCCCAAAATGTCACAAGTGACTTTCTACGAAAACCACAATTAAAAATGGGAGCGGATTTTGCCCTTGCAATAGGACTAAATGCTTTTGAGCGTCACTTTGACACCAAACTAATACAGCAGCTGCCTTTAGCCAAGGCTTCAATGCTGGATGCAACGACCCCTTGCCGATGTATCCTGGCCTCGGCTATTCTCAGTCCATACTGTTCTTAGTACACAAATAGGATACTGCACATTTAGACCACCAACATGGTTGAGTGCAGAAATCATGAGAGGCTAGTTACTTCAGGCATGAGGATGGTAACTTTGTAATACCTCAAATCCAAACGGCAAAGCTTCCTTAATTCCAACAAAATACTTTTCTAATTGTTAACCAGACATAAACTTTGGTAGACTTCCCCCTTGGGTTGAATTTAGTAGAACAAAATTGGGGTGGGTGGGGGTCGTAACATGCCTCCAGCTACGCAATGAATTCCTGATTCTAAAATCAAAGCGCGGAAGCTAAGCATACGAGCGTACGCAAGAATTGCAGCACATTTCTCTTGAAAGAAAAATGACACCGGTTTCCAAATATCATACCATCTTAAATTACCAAATGTGCATGTTTGAGTCGCTGGTATAAAGAGCAGGCGAAGGTTACAAAAGACATTTGTACAATAAAAGCAATAGCTCCAAAATTATCAATCCTTTGGGGTAATGTAATAAATATCAAGGCATGGTGGTTTAAACAACAACTTCACAAATTTAGATATATGCTTCCTCGTCCTGATGTGTGAGTATCACTATCAGGTATATATGGCCATAAAAGAAGACAAAGCTGCTTAGTCCAACGAAAAGCTTGGAAACCAATTTTCTGCATCTCAGAAAAGCAGATGCATGTAGACTAATGTCAGTGTTGACACCCGGAAACACAAAAAGTGCCCCAATCTGCGTATAGATCTACACCGGCACAGGAAGCCATAAGCTGCACGGCACGCTGAGGCAGCCTCCTGACTCATCCCGCCCTCGTCACCAGTCGCCTTACAAAGCAGGAGTCAGGAAGGCGCAGCAGCTCCGTGTTTCTCGCTGCTCCACGGAGGATTTTACACGAGCGAGACACGGCAGCCAACGGTGAACGCGACAGCGCACAACCTGGCTTAGGCGGCGTGTTGCCGGCGGTCTGGCAGGAGGGCAGGTGAAGATAATGCTGTCTCATTAGAGATGCCGACTAAAGCACTCAGAGCAAGACAGGAAATCCACTTAGGAGGCGGGTGCAGGGCGGCGGGGGGAGGGCCTGAGGAAGAAGAGAGGGTGAGGGGCGGCTGGACGCCGGTCGGCACGGCGGTGCCTGAAAGTCACATGACACTATTGATCCTCAGATGGAAAACGAGAATCAGCCTTTTTGGGCTTGAGCACGAGTCTTACTCAAGGGGAGGAAGGTGAGCGCAAATTGCCCAAATGGCACCCTGCTTCCCCTTGGTCCCCTTCCCCTAAAGATAGCCGTGAGGAACTTGCAGTAAGCGTCGCAACCAATCTTGACCTCTGGTATTGTATCTCGACGGCTTCCTCGTCAAGCAAGCCGCTCAACACAATACAAAAGAACCTACTGCATCACGGAGACAAAGGGCCCGCCCACAGAAGACCGTGGAGAAGCAGAGAAGTCAGTACATTCCAGACGCGATAAGGTTTTACATGTCTGAGCAACATAGGGATATAGTTTAGTCTTGTATTTGTGAAGGACAAACCAACAAAGATATTGGTGCTGTGTTCACACAGAACAAGGCAAAATATCACCTTGCAGCTGCATGACAGCAGAAGTAGTTGAGCTGACAAGGAGAAACTGCCAACCGCAAGTGGACAGGCATCTGGAATGCATTGCTCAACTGTCAAAAAATATTAACTGTTAAGTAATAATATGATGGATATGTTCATTGTTCTTCACAGAATCAGGCGTGGTTATCTCAGGGATTGTAAGCTGCATTTCTACCTTCATGACTGGACCAAACCGCCTTATCTGTGATAAAAAGTGTACTTTCCCTTTTTAAGTCCCCTTTGTTTTGTACAGAGGAGAAGAATCGTGACTGAAACAAGATTGTAGACTGCAGAGAAAAGTCCTGTCGATCTTCTCCTCTGACTTTCATTTACAAAGCAAACAAGTCTATTTCCCGATATGCCAAGCTTCTCCTTGAAGCCTGTCTGATGAAGAGACAGCGAGGACCTTTCTGTCCGTCCGTCTCACAACAAACAGCCGGGGTCGATCTATAAACTCAATCAGCCACAATGTGACTCAACTAGTGAGGGAGTAAATGAGGGGGGGGCCGCGAAGCAATTCATGAGAGGATAGGGAAATGTCACGGTGGACGGTTGGTGTATGTCAAATCAGAAAAAACAACCCTCTCAAAAAAAGTTTTTTTCCCCCCTGTTTACTGCTTCACCAACCAACCAAGCTTTTCCCATCAATCCACTAATAAGTCAGCTCACTGTTTGCACGAACTGAGCCTTCCCTCAACTCCTCTGCAACAAGAATATTATCATGACGTCTCAAAACAAAAACAGTGAAAACCATGTTGGGATTGTTGTATTGTCTCCTGTGTAGTTTATAACAAACGATGGTGGTGTAGCAGGGCGGCTGAATTAAGAATGAAATTATTTCACAAAAGTACCTTGGAATTGCACGATAATAGGTAAAAGCATTCTCTAAAGCATATGGTTACTTTGAATATTCATTCTGTCATAATTTACTGCTTATCCTGCACTCAGGGTCACAGGGATGCTGATGCCAATCACTGGGCGAGAGGCGGGTTCACCCTGGACCGCTCGCCCGTCGATCACAGGACCACATCTGGAGAGATACGACCATTCACTCTCTTTGGACAATTTAGGGTCTCCAGTAAACCTACTACATGTTTGTGGAATGGGTGAGGAAACCCCTGGCAGACATAGGGAGACTCCACACAGCACGCCCCCGTCAGATTTTTTTTTCTGTGATCAGGCTAGCTTATTTGGTTTGTTTTGGTTAATTGCTGTAAATTTCTTGCACAAGATGTGGAGACCATAAATGGAGGAAGGTTTAATGCTCCTGATGACAGCCTTCAGTTTCAGTAGAACCACCACGGGATGTATGGTGAGCCTGTGCGTGCACTAGCTGTGCCGAAGACCACGCATCCCAACCCCCACGTGAACACCGGCGAGACAGAGAGAGAGAGAGAAAGAGAGAGAAAAGCTCTTCGGCCTTTACGGAGAGGAAAACTAATGTGGACGGGTGAAACAGCGAGAGGAAGTGAAAGGGGGAGGAGGGGAAGAGGAGAGGTGAAAGGCAGAAGAGGTAGAGAAGGAGAGCGAGGGTATAATGGTGAGTAATGTGAAGGAAGAGGGGGAAAATAAGGATACCGACAAAGAAGTGGCAATATGTCTCCCCACGCACCCCCCACGCACACACACATTGTATTACTTTGTGTTACTAAGCATGTTTGTGCAGGTTCTTGGGAGTGTTTAATGACTCAGTAGCTGTCAATGTTCATCCATTGTAAGAGCCTCTGATGTGTTGATTCAGAGCGCAGTGACATAACGGGAGCGAACGGAGGGGGGACGCTGCGGCAATAAATCTGGATACAACCGAGTCAACTGTGTGTGGAGAAGCCTGAAGAGTGGCCCCGCATCATCGAAACCATCCACTATCGGGGGAGGGAAAGGAAAATGAGACAGTTACAGTGCAATGAGGGATAAAAACATAGCAGCCTATAGAAGCTGATCAAAATAATTACATTGCCCCCCCCCCCAAAAAAAAATCTGGATTAAATTACCTTCATATCATAAAATAATGGGACATGAGTGAAGAAAATAGCCTTGAAAAGTATGTAAAAATGTGGTTTGAACTTTCTAGATCATGTATCACATGATTCTATTTCTTTAAACGTTGCAATTAAATAAAGTGGAATAAAACAAGTGTTGTTTTGAACATTGTGTCTCAGACACAAGCACAAATTACAGCAGATATTCTGACGTCTATAAGCATCTAAATCAATAAAAAGGCGGCTTGTGACTGTTGGGATAATCACCCCCCCTCGGCCAGCAGACCAATTCATGCTCAGCCTTCGAGCACAAACTTTTAATGGGCGACCGTTATCATTCAATAAATCATCAATGGGTCCATTTGTGGCCCCCTCCCGCTGACTCACCCCCTGCACCGTGACTCAAAGTCACCCTCAGCCAACGTCAGTCACAAAGGAGGCAGGTCCGGGTTCGAGTGTGCTCGCAGTTAACAGGCGAGCACAACAGGCTGCTATGCTGATGACCGCCGGTTTCCCTGTTTGGAGCTCACAGGGATGTGAAACACTTATTTTAAAATGAACCCTCAGGCAGGTTTGCTGGGAATTGAACCTGTGGCTCCCTAGATCACATTAGGCTCTCAGAGGCTTGTGTTTTAGCTATAGTAACATAGTATGTGTGTGTGTGTGTGTGTGTGTGTGTGTACACAGATGTGGGAAAAGAACCAGCAGCCCTTGAAAAAGGTGAAAAATAAGTGATACTCTCAGGGGTGTAGAAAGGATTATTAGTGAATTGCTTTATCTTTACATTTGGAAATTCATAAAAAGACAAATTGGGTACGGATACATTCTGTTAATGTCCATATTTTGATTTAAAAAAAAAAAAGTTAAAATGTATAATGTGGGAAAAAAACAACAGAATAAGAGAAGCTCGGTGTATTAATAAAAAACAGTTTGGATGATGATTTGTAAAAAAAAATAAAATAAATAATAATAATAAATAAATAGAATTGTAGTATTTCCCCAGTTTCCCTTTCACTCACACGAGATGACTGGGGACGGTGACGCTGGACCGAGGCGGTATTATCATTAATTATCATAATTTCTTATTTTGATTCATATTTTCTACTCACCATATCGTATACGTTGAGGATGATCGGCTCGTTTGCCATCACTGGCATCAGGTTTTCTCCCCACCACGTCCCTTCTTCTCCGCGGGTCCCCCTCCGTGCACCTCCTCCCGAGGTCCACTACTCTCGCCTTCCAGAAGAAAATATGAATAATAGTCCTTCCTTTTCTCGTCACTTTCACGACAGATGTTCAGCCCTGGAGTGTGAGTCGTGGGGGGCGGGAGGACATCCAGCATCTGTCGGGTCTTTGTCCGAAGCCCCGCCGGGCACCGCCGGCTCGTCGGAAGCCGCGGCTTGCTAGCCCCGCTTCGGCTACTCGGGAGTCGGGAGGCTCGCCACCTCACGGCGGGGAAATATATCTTCTCGGAGGCGAGTCAGCGTTCGAAAAGCTCAAATTCATTTTTTTTCGCTCCCTCCCCCGCCGGACAAGCTGTTCAGTTTAATGACAAAAATGGCGACATAATAAAATGTAATTTCCGCAAAATTTTTGCTAACTCCCGTCTTGCTAGCTAGCGAACGGGTTGGCTGGCAGGCAGGAGTCGACCGCTGGGGAGAATTGGACAGCGAGTGCAAGCGAGCGATGAACTCACACTCCATTAATTAACCTGGGCGCGCTAAGAATTCTGGGAGTTGTAGTTCTTTTTATCCTGCCTGCATGTGCGCAGGCGCTAAAACTACTTCTCTGATACTATTCTCAGTCATGATGTGATGTAGAGATGGTGATTTTCAATTGAATTTACCACTGGTATATAATAAATCTCCATGTTTCACTTCAATAATGATGTCTGTGAGAGTCAAGAAGGGCACCTTCAATTAATCAAAAACAATAGTATAATAATAATATTATAACAACAAGATATTATATACACATCTTATTTGTGACCAAACCTCATGTGACTACATCTACACACACTGAGCTTCTTGTCTGTGAAAACGTAACTGTGAGAATACTTTCACAGTTATGCATCACCTGCTATGCAAGAGCAATCAACTGGCGTGTGACCAAAAATTGCATTTTTTTGACTTTAGAATTGAACATCAATTGGCTGAGCAGGTTTTCCATGGCAGATGCGTGACGCAATGCAAAACGTTGAGTTATATTAAGACAGCGACCTGCCCAAAGTCAATGTTTTTAAAGAACCAAATGCAAATCAGCGTTAAAGTAACTTGAACATGAAAAAGAAAGGACACTGCTGGATTAATCTGAGAATTTAGAACCTGCTTGACCGTGTCACAGATCCATGTTAGATTGTTTTAAATGCTTGTGAAAGCTTTCTTACTTGCATAGAAGCGTATATCTAGAGGGGCCGCTAAATATCTAATTTCCATTTTTCACCATTTTATTCTGAGACCGACAGTCGATCAAGAAAAAAAACATTTTGCCTAAAAATATCCATCAGTTTGACAGTGGGTCGGCCTTTGGGTGTGACAATGTTCACACAGGGAAGCAGCGCTGTAATGTAATGAGCTCCCCATCTCATTAATCTCAACATCTTTGGGATTAATCAGAATGCAGAGAGCCGGTCCGGGTCTTACTAACCCTCCTGCGGCGGAACAAGAGCAAAATTCTGCAGTCGTCGTTCCAAAATCCTGCATAAAGTCAAGAGGTGCAGACTATTATAAAATCAAATGAATACATACTCATTCCAAAGGGATGATGGAACAGTGTCTGCAGCTGACTAAATGTATAACAACTCCTTCTTTAGGTTGAGAGGTCCGTAGGCTCAGTGAGCCCGGGCACCGCTCTGGGAGTCCACTGCCGGGGGAAGCAGAGCTGTCGAATAACAAGTCGGCCGACTCTTTCTCCTGGATTTGATTTCCTCTCCATGAGATGCATACAGAGATGTCGGGAGGGTTTCATCACCTTCCGTGGCCTCGATCAGACCGTCGCGCCGGCAGATTTGAAAATATGACGGATCAATGTTTCATACCTTAAGCGGCTGAGGACCTCATTAGATGTGCTATGTTGTGGACTCGGGCAAGCAGGTGGAATGAGGGGTTCTTTGGATGGCGGGGTTGGTCAGAATGTTGGGGTGTTAAACTACTCATCCAGCCATGGCGCTGATGTTTAGCTCTTTCTAGATGTTGGATGATCAAAACATCACGTATCTTCTTTTGCAGATTGCTTCAAAAGATCATGTGTTGAAGCAACTCCCTCTATCATATTTGCTCAGATATCAGTTGATTTATTGAATGACTCCAAATGTCCAGTTCCAGTTGGACTCCAGTAAGGACACATGCAATGAAACTTATCGATCACTCTGAGGGTTCATTACCTTCCTTCCTACTGGAGCGGAATGATATTCCAGTTTATAAAATGTGAAGTAAGGAATCTATTTGGCAACAAAATCCATTTTTCCCAGAGAGCCCGTCTCAGGAACCCTCCGGGTTGCTTTCTCCCAGCAGGTCGATGAGCGCCTCCTGGTCGGAGAACTCCTGCAGCGCCGAGTTCATCTCGTCCAGCAGATCCTCCCCGAGGAGGAAGCTCTTGACGTCGTGCACCGTCACACCGATCCGGTGGTCCGTTATCCGATCCTGGGCGAAGTTGTAGGTCCGGATCTTCTCCGATCTAGCTTTGGTGCCGATCTAAAGGGTGGGAGAGGCAAAGCGGAGGGAGGGATATGTAACCATCTTTAATACATTGTGAATAACTGCTTTATGGATCCTCATAAAATCCAGCCACTAAAAGATGGAAGGGAACTAGAAGAGCCGAATAAAAAGGAATGACAGGGATAAACAAAGATAAACTCAGGATGTTCCTCTCCTAAACAAACTAGCTGAACAATTTCATCCACTTTCAGCTGGACGTGTAATTCCGTGAAGAGAAACTGCTTGCGACAAGATCTCAAAAAAGCCCAAAGAAGTCAACGCGTGTCTGATTTTTAAGCTGGGTTTGTAAGCCGCAGCTTACCTGATGGAGGAGCACTTTTGGTTTTCATTCATGCATTTATGTGGACTTCTCAGAACGAGTCTATGAAGACGAGCTATCAGCAGGTCCCATCCTCTGTGTCCCACCTGTATTTTCCGCTGGTTGTAGCGTCTACTGGTCTCCTCTTCCACTTTCATGCCGTACAGCTTCGCCCTCAGAGCCGTCATTGCTTTTTCCTTGTTCTTCAGCTGTGACCGCTCCTGCTGGCATTCAGCCACCACACCTTGGAAGCAGCACAGGTTGTTAAAAAAGCGCCGGCAGACGCGATCCGCCATCAGGAGCCTGTAAGGCTCCTGCTTACCTGTGGGCAGGTGAACTATTCTGACCGCGCTGTCTGTGGTATTGACGTGTTGGCCTCCTGCGCCGCTGGCACGCTTGGTTTCTATTCTCAGGTCCTTCGGGTTTATGGTGAAAGAGATCTGACAGGAACAAGCGGGAAAAACGTATTTAACATCCACGTTCCCGTGACAGCAGCTCCTTGGCAAAGTCAGCCAGGACTGAAAGGTCAATGTGCACCATCAGTATTAATTAGAGAAAAGCAGCTTGAAAATAAATAAAAATAGCAACCGTTTCCTCTCTGACATGCATTTATAATGCATTTTTTTTAATCCAAAAAAATAACCATTTCTACATTTAAACATACAAACTCTGCATAAACTGCGCTCACTTCACTACTTTTGGCGCAGCAAGCCACATAACATTTCTAGATCTCTGAAATTCCCCTTTTACTTGATCTTTATATAGCTTTCATCTGTGCAATGACCCTGAGTCAAATTTATTTTCAAGAGTTTCTTATGGTAAATTGTAACTTTCTGGTAATAAAAACATTGATTGTATTACTTTTCAATAATTCATAACGCAGGAAAGAAAGTATAGCCAAAGGTCATAGAAATGTATAAAAAAAATGAAAATTGAATAACCTAATAGCAGAAAACTGTGACTGTGCAAAGTTAAGATGTTGCATTCTATTACTTAAATAAGATTCACATGTTTATGGAAAAGAGGAAGATACAACATGAGAATAATAAATCAATAAATATAAATCAATATAAAACACAAATAGAATATAACAATAAAATTGTAAAGATATATATAAAGCATGATTGGGTACTAGGCAATGAAATCTATGGAACAGCGCTTACTGTCTACTTCATACTGGGAGTCTTTCACACCCGAGATGTCTAAAACCAAAGTGTGTGTCCACAGCCTTTCCTAAGTCACTAAACCCTCCGTGACTTGATTCAGAAATTGGCTTTATAAATAAATGCATTTTCATTCAAATGGGTGCAGTGAGCGATACCTCGGTGGGTTGGGGCAGCACGGCCACCGTCATGGTGCTGGTGTGCATTCGGCCCTGTTTCTCCGTCCTGGGAACTCGCTGGACACGATGGACACCGCCTTCAAACTTCATCCTCTTGTAGCTCTGGGGCCCACTGACGCTGGCCGAGGCGTGACGCAGCCCTCCTGCCAGAGGTGACCAGGAGAGAGGGGGTCCAGAGTTCCAGAAATAATTCATGATCATCATTTGTTCAGCACGACTGATTTATTTTGGCTTCTAGAATTAGCATATTTGACAATATTAACTGATGTAGAATCATTATGAGTGTGAATGCTATCCTAACCATTGCCAGAAAATAAGACGATTAAAAGAATATCCATCTAAAAATATTGATTTTCATCACAGCTGCAGTGCCACCACACCCATAATGCATCAAGAGCGCCCCCTTGTGAATGTTTGTTGTTACTGCAGAAGGTTGAGAAAAAAGTTCACTTGGAAGTTTTGCAGTGGAATGAAATTGTATTCCTGGATTATCATCGGATCAACTGACTCCCTACTAAGACACTTTATATGTGTGTGTGTGTGTGTGTGTGTGTGTGTGTGTGTGCTGACCTATCTCACTGGTCATGTGCTCCAATATGTCGAAGGTCCAGCCGTTGTGCTGAGCGAAGCCCTGGTACATGTCAAACACCTTTAGGGAAAATCAGGTGGTTTGAGGTAAATACATGGAATTATGACCCACCTGACCTTGTTACTTCGTGGTTCTACACTGCGACAGCACAGCAGATACACGATGTTTTAAAATGACTTGCCGACCTCAGCGGTGAAGAGCATGGCCTCCTGACCCCCAACTCCTGCCGTGACCTCCAGCACAAGGTCACTCAGGTCTGCCTCCTCCACTGGGATCAACAGATCCAAAATCTAATTGATGGAAAGGTGGATTTAATGCACAAATGTTTATGGCGTCATATTATCTCTGGTTTACAGCCTATACTTCCATTTCAAGCATCCTAGACTGGTTACTGTTCACATTTGCTGGAAAAACTTTTTATTTTAAGGGACAATAACAGTGTATTACTTCTAAAACATTAAATAAAAACAATGAATAAATCAAATAAAAAGAGGGACTTCCATGTGCAGCCAAACAATGAGCCGATTTCAAAAATTTGCTAAATTGATAATATCAGAGACAATTATTGGGCATCGATGATAATCCCTGCATTGCACCGCTCTGTTAGATGCAGAAGATTAAACGTGACTTCACTACCTTCTGTCTTAAATCCTGGATATCTTGCAAACAGCCTCGGTGCTCAAGCTCTGCCAAGTCTCGCAGAGCTGGATCTTCATCTGGGAGAACATTTAAAGAGATAATAAAATAACAGTACACCGCAACACACTGCTATCCGATTATTCAAATATATCCACCTTTGAATTCAAAGCAGTTTCACCTTTCATCAGCATCTCCGTCTCCACCATCTCTTTGTGTTTGTTGTCCAGGTCTCCGATGAGCTGGATGAGGGGAGTGAGCAGGTTCACCCTGGTCCTTTTGGCCCTTAACGCCTCCTCGCTGCTCTGCTCCTCGTCCACGCTGCTGTTGACAACTCTCAGACAATCCATGTACTCCGACTCCACCTTCCTCAGGTGGTCCTGCAGAGACCTCCTTGTGAACAGCTCATCCAGTGACAGCAACTTGGCCGCTCTCAATGGAGAACCACTGTAAAGAGTCCTTGCGCTTCCTCCACATTGATTCAGGGGGCTTTCATAGAATCTATGTGGGTTGAGGACGATGGAAAAGTGAGGCGCGAACACAGTAGATAGACACTCCTGTCCCCTTGGGAGAAGTTTTATGGTTCTTCTGAAAGCCATTGCGTTACAAGCACGATTTAGAGATCCGTTTCATGGCAGGGAGGGAATCTACAGATCCTGATCAATCTCCAATCAAAAACATAATCGTCTGATGTCTGCGCCCTTCTAATGGAATGCCTGACGTTATATACACTCAAATATTTCCACCGAGCAATTGCAAATGAGGCGTATAATGGTTTGGTGGTGAAATACTATGACGTTTTAGAATGTTTTGGACGAACTCCACCACTTCCAGCTAGCTGCTATCGTAAACACAAAACGGAATGAAGAGTTGAAATAACTTTTACGTTTATTTTTTGGAACTTATTTAACAGTAAACGCACAAATAATTGTCCATCGTTATAGTTTGAATCCTGGAAAAACTGAGATTTAGGTTCGTAAGGAAATGTACCACCTTGCCGAAGGGCGCAGACATGTTGTTTTTTTTTACGCATGCGCAGTGTACTCGTAACGCATAGCGTAACGTTACACCGTGCGTTAAAAACCGTGACTTGTGGTGGGTAAACGTTTGGTCCTCGGAATTTATTCTCATGGCTGTAGTGACATTAAAACACATTTTACTACGTTTTTAGTCGGGATGTAAGGTATAGATAGTACAAAAGAAGTGAAACGCGCGAACAAATGATCAGCTGTGTCTAAACAACCCCCCCCAAATCTCTGGACTGATTTCAGTAAAAGAGGTATTTTACACATTCCACAAAAGGGCGTCAACAGTCCTGGAAATGGCCGGCCAGGAGCGTAAACAAACGGTCTTCAAGCTCACTTTTGTTATCTCTCTCTCTGTGTTTGACATAGAAAAAGTCACATTTCATTGCAATTGTCAAACAAAGCCTACAGTAAGAACAAGCAAATTGCATGAAACCAAATACAGTTGTGACAAATGTAAGACGGACCAGAAAAAAACTACAGGCCAATTCCGGATTGAAACTGGTGCATTATATACGAAATACTGCTGATGGAGTGGGATTGTATGCAATATTCTTAGCACAAATGCAGCCGCAGCTGCATCCGATGCAAAATTAACCATTCTGTGTCAAATGATAAGTGAATGCATGATAATTTGACATATTTACCGTTAATTTAATGCAACTAATTCAAAATAACTTCCTTACACGTTTCTGCACAGGCTCACACTCGAGAGCACAACTTAATAAATCGACGGTGACGTCGATTTGTGAATGAACGTGGTTCTAAAAGTTTATTTTCTTTAAGTCATTTATGTTGGTAAATGGTATTGGTAAAAAACCAACAAAACAACATTACGTCCCTTCAGATACTTAGCAGACACAATTTTCAAAACATAAATATATATACATAAAGTGGGGAAATTGTGGCGGAACGCTGGGCGGAAGTGAAGTTACGCCAACTGGTGGAAGTGTCGGATTCTCCTCAGCGATTGGCTGGTGTTTTAAAGGGCGCTCTCTTGCTTTAATGTGATTGGCTTGCGCCAGTTGCGCACGGATTTCAAACCCTTGGGTAAGCGCTCGCGCATTTTCCTGTGTTAAACCGGTGAAGGGGTCTCAGTGCTACTGATGTCCGGAAGAACAACGCGAGGGGAATCCAGGACAGCGTCGGATAACAGGGTGAGAGCAGTGGATTTATTTTATGAATATAATTATAGATACATCGTTTTTAGATGTGAAGTTGATATTTCCTTTTTTTCCCCCCGCATCGTAGCTGAGGTAGCAACATCCCAACTTCTAAGCTAGGTCAGTTGGTGCGGTCACAGCCCGCGTACAGTCAGGCTAAATTTCCGCGGGGATTTTTCGGGTTTAATGGTTATTATTCACACGTTCGTGTTCAAATGTTATACTATCTAAGTTAAACAAAACTGGCGCTAACGTCCGAGCGCGAAGTTAGCGTCAACCTGCTGCCCGCTAATCTCCCGCCGTGGAAATAAAGAGAATATGCGTCACAATTATTCTAACTAGTATGATTTGGATATTAGCATCGATGTCGTTGAAGAACCGACCAAGAGCTCCTCGCCGCCAACCTTACGTTATCCTTCCGCCAAAAAAAAGACATCGCGCCAAAATTACTTGTGATGATTTGGCGGAAGACCGCAAATGTCCACCTATGTAAACAGTAAAAAAATAATGATCAATCCTTATTCATGTCTCTCAACTTCAGTTTTTGATCTAACTATTCAAAACCTTCTATACCGAGTGGATCTTGTGAGAAGTTTACTTATGAGAAAGAAGCCAGCGTGGGTCTGCAGGCCCTCTAGGCGATTGCCTGTGTGAAGCTAACTCACTTCTGACTCCTCAAATCTTGTCGAAATCTCTTTGTCCTGGCAAATGGACTTGAGTTTTTTCATTTGAAGATGTTTCACCCCTCACCTGAGAATTCTGATGCTTCAGATTTTTCTGAACTGATGAATTCACCATGACCTGGGTGACTGACAACCTCAACAGACATGTAACTGAAAGACTTGTGCTTTTCCACAGGGTAAGAATCACCGAATGATTCCTCGTGAGCAAGCCAGAATGAAGTGCCCCAAGTACGACACAACCAAAGTAAAGAAAATGGAGAAGAACCCTGCTGTGGAGAGCAAGGCGCCTCTTCTCCTTGCTTCACCTGTGAAGATGCCTCCAGTGGTGCTTACCCAAACCCTGAGTGCAGCCCCGTCAGAGAGCACTCTGCTGCCCCTGAATCACACAAGCGGCGTCCACGATAAGGAGAACAGCTCCGGCAAGGAGTACGACAGAACTCCTGAAGACGTGGCAGAGGACAGTGGATATTTGTCTTTGCACAACAGTCAAATTGACCACCACACGGATGAGGAGGATGAGCTCCGAGGCTGCTGCACGCTGACGCCCTCTGCTCCAGTACATCCAGACAGGTTATGGTCGACCAGACAATCTACATATCAAAGGACAGCTGGCTGTGTGTCCGCGGTGGCAGCTTCCACGCCCGTGAATCGTTTGAAATGCACAAAGGGTGTCAAATCCCTGTCGTTCACCCCCACCAAGCGCCGGGACGACCCGAACCTACCGTTGCTGAAGTTCCAGCAGGCTGTGTGTGAAGAACTTTCGAAGAATTATCAGAAGAATAAGAGGTAGTGCATTAACACCTGAATGACTCCCCTCTGTAGATGTGTGGAGGCTCTGGAATGCTCTGCAGGGGTGGGGAGCAGCAACAGCTTGGCCGTTTGAATAAAAGCTAAACCTAAAATTGCCAGTCATACATATTTAAGACAAGCAATCTTTTTGTTTTGTGTAAACGTGAATTTATAACAGGTGGATTTGTCTCTCAGGTACGACTGGAGTATCATCACAAAGGTGGCCGAGGGGCATTTGTTGGATCGGGTCATCGGGGGCAAGATGGGACTGGACTATGTCGACATGTTTTCATCTCTGCTGTGCAGGAACATGAAGGGCATACTGACCAACATCTTATCCCTGCTTGGGGACTTGGACCTTGTGAGGTAATGAAGAAACAGAGATGGAAAAATTTATAAATGAACGAGGGGATTGGGTTTCATGATCAGTTGTTCCTTGTCTACATTCATGATTTACACGTTCCTTCTCTCACAGCTGTAAGAAAGTGAGCAGGACATGGAGGAAGATCATATATGAAGACACAGCAGCTATGAAAAGGTGTCTGCAAGGTGAACATGCACTTCAGGTGGGGACACAAATCTATATTCTTCCATCATAACAGTATAGAACTCTCAAACACAATCACACGACTGATAATTCCTTTTGACCTTATTGTAGGAGTCAGGAAGCTCTCTGAAGCAAAAGGCCTGTCTGACAAGGGACGTGACCATGTCTAGAATGGTCCTGTCCTGCATGCAGACTCTAGCCTCCCAAAGCTCCACTTCACCATTTTCCTCGAGCTGCGGCATTAACCGGCGAGCATCGCTCTCTCAGAAAGGCAGCAAGTCCACCACTCAGAGTTCCAACTTCAAAGATTATGTGCAGGTGAGTGATTCATGTGTGGAGCTGAATGTTTGTGCTAAAATGTCTTTGGGGGCCATTCAGGGGTCATCGTTTTTGTTTTGTTTTTGCCCTCGAGTCTGCAAATATGCATTTGTGAACCCCCCCCCCAAAAAGCTACTTATAACTATGTGAGACCTGGGATGTTTCAGAGCCAGAATATAAATGAAAGACTAGAATAATTATTTTGCGAAAAAGGTCAAGTGATTCTCTTGGCTATGCACTCCAAGGTCTTCTCTACTAAGACTTTAGGATTAAAGGACTCATTGGTCACAGGCAATCAGTGTTAAATAAATTGAAGGGATGACTTAACCTAATCTTTTCCTTGATCTTCTAAAAGTAGGGTTTTATGGTTAGTCCTCTGTCATCTAGCCTTGGGAGTGAAGGCTATGTCAGGAGAGGCTATGCTGCTTCATACAAACATAGCTCATCTGCAAATATCTATATTGTGTCAGCAGTGGTTACATTGATCTGCACGTATGCTCAAATGGTGTTTTGTTCTCCATGCAGGCTGCCAGCACTTTGAAACAGCATGAATCTTTGCGCCCCTGCAAGCGTTGCGGTTCGCCAGCGATACACTCCCCAGAGGTCCAGCGTGCCAGGTGCACGCGCCAGAGCTGCCTTTTCGACTTCTGCACGTGCTGCCAGGAGGCTTTTCACGGCTCGGCTCCCTGCCGGACGGTGCAGCCGCGTGCTCAGTTATCCACCGCCAACGCCACAACGATCATCCCGGGTAGTACTCGCAGCAAGAGGAACATTAGGCGTCTCTGAGGTTTGATTCATTGACTGGGCTCCCCAGCTTCCTCTGGACTGCATGAATCCAAGTAACAGATGGCTGAGACTTGTCACACTGGAGCTGGACTTTGACCCTAGCAGACTTCGGCCATGTCACTTGCAGATGATATGGAGGGCACTTGTTGAAAGGGACAATCAGCGAGATGGTGCTGCCATGCAAAATTTTGTCAAGGAATGACAACTGTATCCATGCCAAAAAAGAGAATTTTTATAAAAATACATACTTTATCATGTTTTTAATTGTGAAATGATGTGAATATTGTATATAACTTTTAAGATGTTATAGGTTATTTTCTTTTAAATAAAAATTGCCATCTGTATATGTTCATAATTAACTGTATGTGTCTTTCATGTAAAGAATGTTCATAAAAGCTAATTGTTTATTGTGGCGTCTTAATGGAAATGATACTGAAAATTGAAGTAAAAGTCACACGGATATACATTTTGGAATAATGAGGATTTAATTTTAAAACAAATGAAATAATCAACTATTACAATTATTATTTTGACACTGGTCTAGTTTTCCACTTCATCTAACCATTAGAAATGCTAACATTCTTGGTTATTTTCCTTTCAGTTTTTGTCTTTTGTGCTCGCCTCAGCGAATCCACCTTCTCCATCTAACTTTATTATCTGCATCCTCCTCTCTCACACCTACTGCCTTCATATCCCTCTAACTATGTCCATAAATCTTCTCTTTGGTCTTCCTCCAGACCTCCTGCCTGGCAGCTCCATTTCCAGCATCCGTCCACCAATATATTCACTATCCCTCTGTACATGGCCGAACCACCTCAGTCTAGCTTCTCTGACCTCTGCAAAACATCTAGCATGAATCATCCCTCTCATGGATTTAATCCTGTTCCTATCCATCCTGGTCACTCCCAAAGAGAACCTCAACATCTTCATACCTGCGACCTCCAGCTCTGCCTCCTGTCTTTCTGTCATTGGAACTGTTTCTAGGCAATACAGCATTACTTGTCTCACAACTGTCTTGTACACCTTTCATTCTGACTGATAGTCTTCTCAACCCATTCCAACTCTCTTGAACCTGTCTCTTCACCTCTTCCACACTCTCCGTTCCTCTGGACTGTTGACCACAAGTACCTGAAATACTCCAGCTTCTCGATCTCCGCTCCCCGTAGCATCACTGTTCCACCCGAGTTCTTCTCCTTCACACACATATATTCTGTTTTGCTGTGACTACCTTTCATTCCTCTCTTTCCAGACCATATCTCCACCTCCAGATTTTCCCCAACCTGTTCTCTGGTCTCACTGCAGATCACAATGTCATCTGCAAACATCATGGTCCATGGAGATTCTTGTCCATTATCTGTCAGACAAGAAGGAGCTCAGAGCTGATCCCTGATGCACTCCCACCTCCACCCTGAACTTCATCATGTCCTACAGCTCTCTACCTTATCATCATTTGAAACTTAAAAAAAATCAAATGATTATTATCCCGGTTAGACAAGAAATGGAGATCTTTTTCCGGTTCACCTGTTCATTCCTCTCAGATGTTCACAGCTTCTTGGTTTGTCCTTCAGCCTTTGCCGTGTTTTCATGTCTGAATGTCACGTCTGATGGAGTCCCACCTTCACCTTGACCTTCTCTGTTACCCCTACAGCAAACCGCACCACTGTCTCACAGCGAGCATACATGTCCTGCCCCACTCTAACGTTCTTCTCGGCCACCCCAGATTTCCTCATACAATAAAACCATTGCACTTCGTCTCCATTCTACAGGCATCTCACTCTAAGATCCTGTTGAATAATCTAGCCAGAAACCCTACCGCTGCCTCTCCGAGACACTTCCACACCTCCGCAGGTATATCATCAGGACTCTTCAACCTCTTCAATGCCTCACTTCCTCACTTCACTTTTACTAGTTTGTGCTACTTTGTTCTACAATAGTCATCTCTTCTACCCTTGCCTCTCTTTCATTGTCCCAGTTTCCATTGGTACCCTGTAGGTCTTCGGTACCAACGGCGGTCGTTGTTAACCCGGGCCTCGACCAATCAGGTATGATCTGGTTATTATGATTGATTCACATTTGGTGTTGGCAAAAGTTTTTCGCCAGATGCCCTTCCTGACGCAACCCTCTGCATTTAACCGGGCTTGGAACCAACTCAGAGAGACACCATACCGCACTGAGGCTGCATTGCTAACATTCTTGCTAATGCAGGCATTCTTTGCTGCAAGCTAAACGCCTCGCTAGCTTTCAGCTTTCTATCCATTGAACCTTTCATTGTAGCAAAGTTCTGTGGAAATGGTCTTACCTAAAGTAACTTAATTTTATAGTAGTTTACACATAAGCCAAAGACATTTAATAATCAGTTTAATCAAATTAAATGACTATAATAATATGAGAGGTTCATAACCAAGGAGTTACCCGTCACAACTTATAAACAGAAAAAAGGGATAACCCCAAGTGGAAGCAAACAGTAAGGTTATTGTTACTAAATCTTGGGAGGTTTGGGCTTCATTCACTAGATGGCAGCATAGCAGTGTTGGTCCTTTCATTTTTGATTGTTAAGAGACTCTTACCGTTACGTAGCCTGACACTGATTCGCAACGCAAGTAGCCTCAAGTCCGAAAATTCCCAACTCTCGTAATCCATCTCCTATCAAACTTTGCCTGCTGGTCTTGTCTAAAAGCAAACAACAGCGCTGTCATTTTCCTTTACAAAAAAACAAAACACTGATTGAATGTGTCATCACTTGTTTGGGTTGAGTTATGAAGCTGCAAATAGCTTCGCTGACATTAGACGGTTACCTCTGACATTTGCCGGATGACCCCATTTCTCTCTCCCTCTCCCCCTCTTTCATTCTCACCGCTCAATGTATTTGCTCTGTTATGATGACGCACATCAACATAATTCAACTTTCAGTGATGTGTCAGCTCTCGCGTGTGTTTTTTTTTTCCTCGTTCAGCCGGATGTCCTGTGACATCCTGTGCCTCATGAGAAGCAAGAACCCCCTCCCCCAGGTGTCTCCGTGATCCGCATGATATCATGTGTGACCTGGTGCGTCCATGCTTTTGATCTCCTTGTTGCTATCTTCCTGCTGTTTTTTGCAAATTCATCTCCACTGTCCATTGCTCTGATACCTGCAGGACCTGTCCTGCAAGAAGGTGCCATGGTGATGGACCTGCAGGAGGAGGGAAAATGTTGTGGAACGTCAGAACTGCTGATTTATCGCCGCCGTGGCCTTTTACTCTCTCAGCGACCCGGCCTCATTTATCTGGCAGATTTATTGATTCGGTCGAGATCCAGCGCACGACCGCTAATTGTAAAAATCATTAGGTGGTTGTCACATATGTGTGTGTGTGTGTGTGTGTCAATAAACAGGTGTTCAGCAGACAGATGTGCCCAGCTGACGCAGATTCACAACACATGACCAAAGTCAGCGCCTCCTAATGAGAAAATCTTCATTAATCTTTCACACCTGAAAAGCCCATCGTTCCCAAACGCACCTCGAAATGCTTGATGAAACTCAAGCGGTTTATTTCATGAAACTTTTAAAACAATATCGGGGTTCTCCGGGTTCCTCCTACAAGAGCTTCACTGGAGACCCTGGTTTTGTGTCTATATTAATTATAAATTGTGAGTGAGAGGGTGAACGGTTATGTGTCTTTGTATGAACTTTGAATGATTTTATGTCTCTATATGACATTTAAATGAGAGGGTGAATGGTTGCATTTCTTTATATGAAATTTGAATGATTTTTGTTTCCATGCTATGTTTAAATGAGAGGATGAACAGTTGTATGTCTTTTTATTAATTATAGATTGTGAATGAGATGTTCATGAAGTAATGATGAAAGGGTGAAAGGTTACGTCTTTATATGAACATTAAATGATTTTATTTCTCTATATGAACATTAAATGAGAGGGTGAATGGTTGTATGTCTTAATTTCAATTATGAATTGTAAATAAGAGGGTAAATGCGATTGTGTCGCTGTCATGTGAATGAGAGAGTGAACGGTTTTATGTCTTTATATGAACTTTGAATTGTTTTATGTCTCTAAATGAGGTTTAAATGAGCAGGTGAATGGTTGTATGTCTTTGTTTTATTTATAAATTGTGAATGTGAGGGTGAACGGTTGCATGTCTTTATATGCAATTTGAATGATTTTATCGGGAAGTTAAAATGAGAGGGTGAATGATCGAATGCCTCCATATGAAGTTTAAACGAGAAGGTGAATAGTTTGTTGTTTGTCCCCTCACCCCCACACCAGTTTCATCAGTATAATGAATAAATCAACCAATTTATATGGATGTTATTAAAAAATCGAATTACTCGGTGACCCCCCCCCCCCTCCCCTCCCCAGCCGGCGCCCCTGGAAGAAGCCCTGTCAGGATGATCTTCTCCAGGCTGCACCACGGACGTCCTCCTGCTCCTGCTCCTCCTCCGCTCCAATCCTATCGTCTGATTCTCCTCGAGTTCACCACTTTGGCTTTTTTGTACCTAAATAGCTCATTTAAGCCGCGGGACGGGGGGGACGGGGGAGCATCCGGATCACGAGCGTTTCTCAGGTTGATGATCTTGATGCGCAGTGACTTCCACGTTGCCCAAGTTGAACTGTAAAAGCCCCGACGGGCAGCCGTCACTCAAGGTGACTCACTAGAAAATGTTGAGATTGTCTTAATTTATTTTCAGAAGTCTTGTTTTTCGTGAATGTCATGTCAACGCGCCGACCACCTGGCGGTCCCGCGGTCGAACACACTCGCAGGGAAGCCTCAGTGGTCACTTTCGCCAAAAGGACCAAAAGGGACTTTATCTGCATTTTTGAAAAGAGAAAGGTGGATTTCATTAAATTTAATCATGCTTGTTGAATTTATAGACTTGGGCTGTGAGGCCTCTCGTAAGGGTCTCAGTGTTCCCGGTAAAAAAAAGAAAACGACGCCTGATCAGTCGCATCGACTGTTTTCTGAAGAGGAACTCATTCTTCTTCGGCTCTGCAATCACTGTGGAAGGCAGTTCAAAACATGAATTCATCATCAGGGTCACGACGGGGCCGCAGCCAATCCCGGCTGTCGTTGGACGAGGGGCGGGGTTCACTGGACCAATCACAGGGCCACATATTGAGGCATGTGACTTTTCACTCTGGGAATCCAACCAGGGACCTTCTGGCTGTGAGGAGGCTAATACACACACATTAGACCTGACTATCTGCGCTAGGCAGAATTTCTTCAGTAGAACTTTTCACTAAATTACGTGTCATGACTTAGCCTGATATATTTTCTAACACGGATCAATTTCCAAACATATTTTCCAAAAAAATTAAAAAATATGCAGAGAAATCCATCTGTCTGCAAAGTTGCTGCCATTGTGAGGCTTGAAACTTTTGGCTTCATTTCATGTTTCATTTCTTTTTTTTAATCAAAGTAGTTGTCAATGACCACATACACACACAAAGCAAAATGCTATTATTCACTAAATAACATGGAAAATATAATTTGAAAATAAAAAAAAATTGTAACACGCTGCAGCCTATCTCATCCATCTGCAAAGTTGCTGTAATTAGGCTAATTTTTGTAAAATTAGTTAATAAAGATAATTGATATATTAACATTGTGAGGCTTAAAACTTTTAGCTCTGCATGTGATGTTCCTGTTCAGATACTCATTTTTTTTCCTCAAATGAGTTGTCAATGAAGACACACACACATACAAAGCAACCGCTGTCAGTGCATGACGAAACAGTAAACAATGAAAATGCCACAAAATGCTATGACTCATTAAATAACATGGAAAGTATAATACGAAAATAAAAAAAAGATAAACCCATCCACCTGCAAAGTTGCTGTAATTGGGCTAAATTTGTAAAATTCATTAATAAAAGTAATTAATATATTATCATTGTGAGGCTTGAAACTTTCAGCTCTGCACGTGATGTTTCTTTTCAGATACACTGTTTTTTTGATCAAACTAGTTGGCATGAAGAGAGGCACACACACACACACACACACACACACACACACACACACACACAAAGGCAATGATTGGTGTAAAAATGCTGCAGCCCTTTTCTCTCTCTCTCTATCTATCTATTTTTGCCCTGTTTGGTCCATTAAGACCAGCGGTGATGAGAGTTAATGAGAGCAGACTCTCCACGAACCAGCCAGTAATCACAAATGTCCAGGTGAGTTTGTGCACACACACACACACACACACACACACACACACACAAACACACACAGACAGACAAGCTATACAGATGTTTACATATATTTCCACACGTCCGCAGCGTGCATGCAGAAACACGTTGAAGTTTGTCTTTCAGAGTCGAGCCACTAAGAGGTTGAAACGGACACACAGGGCATCTACAACGCGACACACACTCGCCCCACGCGGTGTGTTTTCTTTGGAAAACCCTCTCGAATGCATATGCATACGACAGGGCGGTCAACATTTCTGCACCTTCTAATTATGCGTCCGATGCGGCCTCTGCCCTGCAGAACTTTCCCCCCCGTGACATTTATGATTCAAATATCCGCTTCCGTTCCGACACTCATAAACAAAGTGAGTCACGGCAGACGGAGAGAGAATAATGCAGTTTAAGCTTCACACCCGGATCTCGTCATGCGGATGACGGCCTTGTTTTGTTTGTTTGTTTGTATTTTTCGCAGGAACTCAAGGGGAGGAAGAGCCCGAGGAACGGCTGAGCAGGCCGGAAACACAGATTCATATTTAGAACTGTTTTTTTTTATTTTTATTTTTTACAGATTGAGCAGGATGTGAGTGTATTCTGTAACGTAATCTTCATTTTCTTTTTATATATCAGAATCTTTATTTGCTGAAATCACATAATTCCAATTAAACTATACAACACCACAGATGTGTGATAATTTCATGTACAGAAGTGAAATTCTACAACCCTCACACATACAGCGCTTCCTCCCTGCTCATTTGTAATATTCTTTATGTTTAATAACTCTGCCTCTGTACATTCCACACACTGTGTGCATTTATTTATATTATATATAATGATATATTATATTTATTTATATATCATTGTAGAAATATAGTGGTCATCGCACAAATGTACAGTTTTCTTCTGCCCTCTACACAGATGCAGTTTATTTACTTCACTTTCTTTTTTTTTTTATTTTTATCTCTTGTTTTTTTTTTACCTTTATTTTATATATTCCTCTTTTTTTATAGTTATCCAGGTTGCTATGCTACCCCTTGAAACCTCCAATCACCCAATCACCCAACCTCCAAATAAAGTTTCTCCAAGTCTGATTCTGATATTTATACATATATGTGTGTGTGTGTGTGTGTGTGTGTGTGTGTGTGTGTGTGTGCGTGCGTGTGTGTGTGTGTATACACACATGGAGGTGGGGGAGGAACCCGGAAAACCCTGAAGAACCCCACAGGAAGACCTCCACCATGGACTTCAAGAGGCGAGTTCTTGAAATTGTGATTATTTCACCCAATCCATGATTTTTCTGCTGCTTATTTTCTTCGGAGAAAAATAGGAAGGAGGAGGATTTTTGTTTTTTTTTGTTGTTTATTTTCTCTCCAGGATTGGAAGGACTTGTGAGTGGAGGGACGGCGGTCGCTGTCCTCGGTGCTGAAATCACTCCGACTTCCCTTCTCATGATAAGATGCTCCTCAGAGCGTCGCGATATTACATCATCGCCACGGAGATACCAGAAAAACATCACCACAACAACTGCACAATGGTTATTTAATAAACAGTAGTTTATATACTGTTGCCAAATCATAATTAATAACTCATCATTATCATCATTTATGACCGTGTAATAAAGTATATATAACATCATACATACAATAACTATTTTTGATCACATGATTACAGTATTAACACATTATTCTTGTGCACTCTGCATTTCTTTAGCAGCCTAACAAATGAACAAACATTTAGGCCCGCCGCTGGCTGTTATATTGACAGCTGGTTTTATTTTCCCTCCGTCACATACAACAAGCAAAAAAAAAAAAACGGCGTTTTTTTTCTCTCTTTTTTTTTTAAAAGTCAAACATCACGAGCCGTCGGGACGTCAGCGACGCAACCATCGACAGCATCGAGCGGATCATCCCCAAGCGGTCCGGTTTTCGCCGTTTCCTGAATGACGGTTACGGCTGACATGTGGAAATATATGTAAGAAAAAGGAAAAAAGAGAAAAGAAAAAAGAGAAAACAGCAAAAGCTCTACAGTTACATTTATTTTCCGCTTGGAGGTGAAATGTAGGATTCGATCTCAAATGAAGAATAATCTGCCGGGTAGGGCCAGAGAAAAAGGACTCGGCTTTGAAAAACAAACCGATTCGGCGTTTGGTGTGACATCACGAGGCGGCTCTCGTCGTTTCGAAGTTATCGCAAAAAAGAAACGTCGAGAAAGACAGAAAGAGAGAGAGAGCGGGAAGGAGAGAGAGAGAAAAAGGCCGGGCAGTGATTGAGCGAATGCTGGATTTTCCCTCCTTTGGGGAAATCAACTTACAGAGAGGAAGTAGTCAGAATTCATTAAGATAATTGGACGTGAAAAACATATTCGTCGAGACTTTTCCTCTGATGACGGGGGAAAAAAAAAAAAAAAAAAAAAAAAGAATCTGCCGGCGAATAAAAACGAAAATCATCAGTGTTGAAGGCGAACGGTGCGTTCGGGTTCCAGCGTCCGTCTGAGCTAATCGCGCTAGCGTCTGACCGCAGGGTCGAGGGCGGTCGGCCCCTCCGGAACAAATTTTCATTTAGAAATGAAAAGAAAGCTGCAGATTGAAGCTGAATGATCACGCTGGCCTGCAAAGTCTTTTTCAGTGAGTAGTTATATATATATATATATATCTCTATATATACGGACGTGGAGTTTTATGCTATATATACACTACTCATTTAAGACAGGAGGATATAAGAAGTGTAAACACGTATCTCGTGGACGGAAAGATAATCACACTGGAGAACACATCGTCGTCGGTTGACCGGACTTCTCGAAATAACCTTTGGATTTCTGGAACGGGCGGTTTTCATGAGGATGACTTGAGGTATTGGCTGGAGGACGAGCTGCTCCTCAAAGGGGCTGCAAGACAAGGGGAGGGCACGGCTGAACAAAACCTGGATGTGGAGATGCATGTATTTGTGTGTGTGTGTGTGTGTGTGTGTAGGTACCAGCTGAAAGTTGTTTAGCAGGTGATCCACGTTGATGTCGTCGTAGCTCTCCTGGAAGGTGTTGGGTTCGTCCCTGGAGTCGTCCGAGTCGCTTGTTCCGGGGTCTTCAAGGCTGTGGGGAGATTTTAAAACGAAATGTTTATTTTGTTAATTTTCTTCAGTACCTCGGACAGGAAGTGCCGCTCGGACGGTTAGCGCGGGTTAGGCTAAAGCCCGAACCTCACTCTGCACAGAGAAGAGAGGAGGAAGGCTGCACTTCCCTTTATTTTTAGCAGGCTGACCGACACTGACGACGGCCAGTCCTTCCTGTCCGGGTCCAAACTAAATCACGGCTGGCAGACAAGATGGCGGCCCATGTTTCCCGGGGAGACGGCGAGTTGGGCCGATCGGACGCTCAGTACTCATTAGGACTCGTGATCATGCGGCGCTCCCTAAAACATTCACTTAAAACAAAGCCGACGCGCTCATCTGTTCATCGTCTTTATAGTTTACAGGGCCGGAGATAGAACCATACGACCTTTGACCCTCTCATTCAAATCATACAGATGCAGGCAACCATTCATTCGCTCATTCACACGTCATACAGAGAATTATTCACCCTCTCATATAGAGACGTGCAACCATTCACTCTTTCGTTCACGTCGTAGCGAGAAATTCACCCTCTCATTCACATGTTATGCACAGAAATGCAACCATTCACTCGCTCATTCACACATACTGTAAAGACAAATTCCCCCTCTCATCCACATGTCATATACAAACCCACTTCCTATATATTGTCTAATTTCTTTTTTTTTTTTTTTTTTGCTTCTTTTTATTTTAGCCCGCTAACTATTTCACCTGCATCATCCACTCACACCCTCCAACCCCAGCAAGCAGGGGTGTCAAATTCATTTTCACCCAGGCGTAATGGTTGCTCTCAAAGGGCCACGTGTAAAATAACATGTGAAGTAAACTAACATGTAACTCCTCTTTAATGTGAAATAACTCTAAATTATCACTCATTCAAATCCAAAATCCCATCTTTCTGAAACAGCCTTCCATCTGCATCAACTCTTCTCTTCCCGGACATTTAGTGATCGTTTGTATTTCTCAATTCTACTTAAAATCGCGTTGACGTGGAGACACTGCGACGTGTGAGTGACGCGAGTTGTAGTTTATGGTCAACGCACGAGTTTGATTTATTTATATGAAGCCAATCAGACCTTATAAGACGTTCTCGCGGGGCCACCTAAAAGAACATGGCCTTGAGGTCGACACGTCCCGTAAAAGATTTGCTCATCTGTTTCTTAATTACGGGTTAGCAGATGTTAGATAGCTAGATAGTTAGATAGTTAGATAGTTAGATAGCTGGATACCAGGAGGCCTTACCTTCGCTTCCCTGTTAGCACAGAGTTCAGGTACTTCTTGACCGCCATCTGTTTGCGGAAGCGGCTGTAGTTGTCTGTGAAGATGGCGTCTGAGTGGCGTTTCACCGGCTCGTCCATCACCTCGTCGCTGAAGGGGGGTAAAGAGGGTGGGGGGGGGGAGGATGGTGACAATACGGCTCAACATCTGCGGTCCCTCTTGGCGGCGCCGCCGTGAAATGAAGCAGCCGCGGCATAGAATAACCTTTGAGGATGTTTAGCCAATTACAAAATGCATCGTCGGACGAGTCGGGTTTTATCAGCGCAAATGTCAGGGTGTGTGTGTGTGTGTGTGTGTGTTTATGTGTGTTGGGGGGGGGTCCCACATGGGAGGAAGCGCTGGAACCAGAGGATCCTCACTAACCCTTCGGCGGGAAAGTTAGATTTACAGGCATGAAAAACAGGGAGGCTCCTTTTCATTCATCCATCCATCATCTACACCGATAATCCTGCTTTCAGGAACGTTGAAAATCTGGACCAGTCCAACGCAGAGAGACATGCAAGCATTCACTCATTCACGGGTCAAATAGAGACGAGTGAAGACGAAGAAGCCTCTGGGATGAGAGGGAGACGTCTTCGAGGGAAGACGATCAAGTCCAGTTGAAGAATTAAACACGACCTGGACGATTTGAGACCGATTTGAGACGTACAACCATCCAAAATTATATTTTGTATTGTAATCTTGTATTTTTTTTTCCCCCCAATCCAAGTTAAAACAATCCACTCCCACCCTTTCGACTCGTTTTTCCCTTTTAAAATTCCCATTTTCAAGTGAAGAAATCCAATTCCAGTTGTCACGACAAGAGGATTTTGACTGAGAACTTCCACAGACGAGAAGATACTTTAATTTCACGACACCCACTCGTGTTTTTTCATCCTTACCTGACGCGCTTCCCGATCAGGGACTCCAGGTACCTCCTCGCCGACAGCTGCCCCAGGAGTTTGCTGTATCCGCTGGTGAACAGACCGTCTGCGTGTCGCGTCGGTCTGCGGCGACACACGACAGGGAGCGTACGAGTCACGACACGTCCACGACTGCGGGCGGCGGGGTTTCCGTGCGCGGCGGATCGCGTCTCACCTCATGGACGTGTAGGGCAGCGCCAGGGTCCGGGAGTAAAGCACGCCGCACAGGGCGAGCAGGAGCAGCATCTGGGGGCCCGTCCGCTGTAACATCGCTTTGGACCTGCAGGGGAAACGCGGGAACAGTTTTTTTTTTTTTTTTTTAATTTTCCGTGCACTCCTGTGCACTTTTCCGTGCACTTACGTGAATTTTTTGTTTATTTTTCTCTCCCGAATCGGTGAAAAAGGTAGTTTTTTTTTCACAAGCCTCTGAATCCGATGCGTAATTACGCACGGCGCAACGCGTAATTACGCACCGGGATACAATTTCTCATCCGAACGCACGGATCATTCTGTTTTTGTTTGAAATTAAAATCAAACCCCGCTCCCCAGCTGTTAAACCTGATAAATAAATACGATTCATTTCAATGACGTAAATGTTCTCCATTTTTTCCCGCCCGGAGTGTTGAAAAGGGGAAGGAGAAAAAGAAATAAAAAAAAAAATCCGTGCGTAATTTCGCACCCGCCACCTCTTTATCACATTTAAACGACGCCAAACCCGCTTTACCCGAAAAATGTCCGCCTCACGTCTGGAACAACAACAACAATCAACTCTTACATGAGCTCCTGGTGTCTTGTCTTCTCAGCCTGAGGCTCTTCCTGCAGAATCCTGCTCCCGTATCTCCACTCCGACGCCTCTGAGAGACTCTGATCCCCTTCAGCTCCGCCGCAGCTTTATACACCTGAAGGTTTCTCATGGAGCAGGAGGAGGAGATGGGAGGAGGAGGAGGAGGAGGAAGAGGAGGAGGAGGAGGAGGCATCAGATTCGATCAGGGCCTGCACGTCAGTAGGTCACTGCTTCCGTCATTGGTCGTAACCGTGCAGGCCCATGCTTGAATTAGTTGTCCAACCCCCCCCCCCCCATCTCTCTTTCTTCCAATTAATCGATGAATGAGGGGGTTTGGAGAACCGACCCACCTCCTTCCTGGCTGAGCTCATCGTGTCGAATAACTGATTCGATTCCGGTTCGAAAAACTTTCATCTAATTTGTTCTCCTTTGACGCTGAGATGATCCAAGGCCAGCGCCGGGCCGCTATGGAACCCGTCGAGTCACCGCGGGTTCCTCAGCTCCAGCCTCGGAGAAACCTCGTGCGACTTTTCACCCGGAAGACGAAATGAAGTTCTGGAGTTAGACGCTCTGGAGATGAAAGTGGAGATGGTTTGGACGTGGACAGAGGAGGGAAAGGGTTCGGAGGCCTAGAAGAAGACCAGAGAGGAGGTCTATGGATGGAGCAGAAGACGGTCTTTCCGAAACGTAAAGCACGCAAGACGATCTGAAGAGGCGGTTTTGCTGAGTTCAAAAAGAAGCAATGAAACCATCAAGATTTTGGGCTGAGGAGCATCCGAGCGTTTCGCCCGAAAACAAAATTTCCCACCCTTGGCTCGATGCGCCCGAGACGAAACGCTTAATTCCCCCGTCGGTGCCACGCGACCATTAACCGACTTGTTTACATCCGCGCCGCCGGTTCACCCGAGGACCCCCCACCACCACCACCATCACCCCCCCCCTCGCATCCGTCCACACCGGATTATCCCCTCAAATAAACACAGCGCAATTTGGGAGGCTGTTTTCAGGACGCCCTCTGTGTTTTCTATTTCCGGCTGCTTTGACAAAAGGAATGCTGCGCGGGGCTGAAGTGTGGCTGAATCCACCCACAGAGTCCCCGATGAGGCCGGTCCGCTCCGCTGGAACGGCTCAGCGAATTAGCCGTGACGTCGGCGTCGGCCGCGCCATCCATCTGAGGCCAGCGTGAGCCGCTCAGTGAACGGCACTGGAGAGGAAAAAGGGAAAATAAAAGGTGATTGGTTCGCATGTGACGGGATGTATAAATAATCTCACTTTTTTTTTTTTTGTCCAATGTAGACGAAGCAAACCCGATATTTTGGTCAAAACTGGATGGTTAACTGGACCGTCAAAAGAAACCCCGGGTTGGTGTCTCGTCCGAGGACCTTTCCACAGAAAGGACGGCTAACCTTCTGATTTGTTGGACGCCTCCTTAACCGAAGGAGCGGCAGCTCTTTTGTCGTCCCGGTTCTTTTGTGCTTCATCCCCCATGAGAATCTCTCACGTCTCCATGTTTTTGTTTTTCTTTGTTAGCCTTCTGGCGCTTACGTCTGTCTTTGCTCCACCTTGTCGCAGCGGCCAGAACTCTGGATCGCCGTGAGAGTCGAGAAGGTGTCGATTCGCGGAGGGGTACGGATACGAGTCTGTCCGCACAAGCAGACGTGACACGTCAGCGACAAATTATCTCAAATTATCGAGCGCTTTGTCACCTTTGGGTTTCAGAGCACTTTGCACTGGATATCATTCACCCAGTCACACACTTAGCAAGGCGCCAACCAGCAACTAGGGGTCTTGCACGAGGATGGACATGCGGGTCACCCCGTACGTCAACGTGTCCTTGAATACTTTGAAAAGTATCCCGTCGGACGTCTCTTGACGAGCGGATCGATACCGTGTTTGGAGAGCGTATGAATGGGTGCATGGGCGCGGGGGTCGATGAGCCAATGGAGGGGGTTGTGAAGTGTACTGAGCGCCGACGTGCGCTAAAACAAGCGCTATACCGACACGTGATGACAGGATGACGAAGGACCTCCGTCAAGGTCGAGTGGCCACTCATCTTTTTCCCGCGGCTCTCTCCTACCGTAGGCTCCCTTGGGGACGTGGCTTGATCTGCCTCTTGTTATTTCTTTTATTAGCATGAAACATGATTCAAATATTAGCGTGCAACTGTTAGCACAAGCGGAAATAGTAGCGATGGTGTTTATGTGTGTTTACCCCGACTGGTCGAGGCAAAAGGCCGCCCGCATCGCCCTTTGGGTTCCCATTCGGAGATTTCGAAGATGTAGTCCAGACCTGCTCTACTTGGAAAGGGTCATCGGACAACTCGGATGTGATTTGGCACCGTATAAATAAAATCTAATCCCAGTGATCTTTTTAATCGTCTAGTAAATGTGTCCAGCTTTAATATGTCATTTACACCGAACCCCTTTGTTAATACAAGATGTCCATCTGACCTTTATCAACATGCAAAATCATATTATTGCCTGGTAATTGCACTTTCCTCTGTAATTATTATTATTATTTTACCCTTTTGTTACTGGCTTCCACGTCTGGTTCCCATGTGCAGAAGAAATGTGCTTCATTAATACATTTGCCTTATCTCGGCGCCCCGGCGCTCCGTCCGCCCAAGTGAGTCACATCAAGCTGCCAGATATGATCTGCCGTCACAGTCCGTCACTCCGCGGTTTGGTAATTGGATAATCTGTGTGCAGAGGAGGCGCTCGGCGAGCCTGGGGATTCCCCTCGTCGCGCTGACCGCTCCGGGGGATCTGCTCGTCCGACCCCCCTGGGCTCCGAGCAATCCCAGAGAAATGCTGGTATTTTGAAAAATCGTTGGGTATCTGATGGAAATAAATGACTCGCCACGCGTATCTGTGGAGAAGAGAAAGAAGAAGGTAATCCAATACCAAGCATACTCATTCACGATGCACGTGTAATTGGAAAGAATTCATCCATTTTGGAGACATCCAACCATTCACTCTCATTCACTTGCATTAAGTCATTTTTTTTGCGCGTCATCCAGAGGCATACAAGTCTTCCCTCTCTATGCAGCCATTCACTCTCTCTTTTTTTCTCATGTGGGAAATTTGGAGTCTTCAATGAGCCTCCGGGATGTTTTTGGATGTTGGGAGGAAAACGGAGAACCCTGGAGAACATGAAGACTCCGCACAGCAAGAAGGTACTTGCTCGGTCCTTCTTGCTATGAGGTGGTAGCGTTAACCACTACGCTACCATGTCCCCCCTGTGGGTTTGTGTGAGCGGTATTTCTGTTGAAACAGTGGTGTGTTGAGGTCCAGATCCTGAGGATTCCTCAAAACCAGAGACACCCAACCATTCACTCTCATTCACTTGCATTAAGTCCTTTTTTTGCACGTCATCCAGAAGCATACAAGTCTTCCCTCACAATGCGGCCATTCACCTTCTCCTTTACTCATGCGGGTAATTTAGAGTCTTCAACGAGCCTCCGGGATGTTTTTGGATGGTGGGAGGAAAATGGAGAACCTGGAGAACATGAAGACTCCGCACAGCAAGAAGGTACTTGGTTGGGTGCATTAAGGTCCAGATCTTGAGGATTCCTCAACACCTTCTAATGGAGAGACCTCATGCTCAGGAGTACTCGCGATGCATCTGCAAGAACTGTCGAGCTAACTTTGAATCTCGGGAAGGATGGTCTTTCTCTGAGTCTCTGAGGTGAACCCCCCTGCGACTCGTCCATAGGAACGTTTTCCTCCATGCATTCCATCAACATCAACGTATTAATGCTGATGTTTCCTCCAGCAGGTTCCTTCCCTGCCAGGATCTGTCTCCGATCACCGCTGTCAATTAGAGCAGCTCATTCTCTCGTGGACTTCTGCGTAATCTACTTTCTCCCCGGCCTGATCGCATTAAGTTTCAGATGGTGCCATCATGGTTGAGAGGAGGTTGGAGGGAGGGGGAGTCATCTGCTGACTGGTAGGAGATACCAAAGACTCTGAAGCCTCAGACGCTGTTAGCATGATGCTGCCGTAAATAACATTCGTCATGTCCTCTGAGACCTTTTTTCGGTCGCTCGTGTTGGTCAACCTGAGAAGAAATTCAACTCTGCCCACTTTGTGTTTTTCCGAGTGGGGTTCCTCAGGTTCCTCCCACAGTCCACATGCAGGAGCCTCATCAGACACCCTGAATTGGCCAGATGGCCGAAGGAGAGGATGAATGGTTGTATAAATCATAAGAATGACAGCTGATATGACATGTAAATGAGAGGGTGGATGGTTGTGTGTCTCAATTATGATGTCAATGATGTGTGAATGAGAGGGTGATTTTTTTTGTCTTTATATGACATGTTAATGAGAGAGTGAACGTTTGTATGTATGATGCGTCAGTGAGAGGGTGAATGTAGGTGTGTCAAATGTTTATCGATATGTGCGAATGAGGGTGAATGGTCGTATGTCTCAATTATGTATTGTGAACTCTCGTACGTCTATATGAAGTGTGAATGTGAGGGCGAATGGCTGAATGTCGTACTATGTGGCCGTTTGATTGACAGGTCTTTTGCCCAATAAGAGCCGGGCTGGGGTCCATCTCCATCTGGATGGGTGAAATAGATAACAGATGAATGAATGAATGATGGTTTTAAATTACAAACGTGTATTTTCTCCACTAACTTCCAGATCTTCTGTCTGTCACATCCGGTACACGTTTGGTTTTGGAACCTCGTGAGGCATCTGGCGATGGACCCGAGCCACCGAAACGATAAACACTCAAAACAAATTCACGAACCCCACGGCGCATGGAGGATTTAATCGACTCTCCGTCTTGCGCGGAGATGACAGCGTGGCGTGGCGTCCTGCGTGCGCAGACAAACTGCAGGCCTCCCGACTCCCATCGGGGATGTCGTCACAGGTGCCGGTGTCAAACAGGTTCCTGCCTCCCTGCGGGGGGAGCCTCCGCCGGCCCGGCCCGCCGGGGCCGCCGTGACAGATTGCCAGGCACGAGCGAAGGAGACGAGATAAATTACAGCCCGACTCCCCCGATAACCAAACCTGGTTTACTGCAGCAGGAGGCCGGCCGGCTTCACGGCCGAAGATGCAGACGAAGGGTCCGCGCTGCCGGAGGAAATTTGGGAAATGAGCAGCATTAATGCTGTTATGCAATTAACATGCTTAAGACACAAATCGAGTCCACGTCATTTCTTCGACAGAGGACTCTTATGTAACTTGTAGGGCACGCGGCCTGTTTTAGCTTCACTCAGGACTGTTTTACATTCAGACTGATGCGGAAAACAGTTCGGCTTCAGGAGTTTCACAAAATAATTCTAATGATGATAACAACAACAACAACAATAGTAAGAACAACAGTAATGATGATGATAATGATAATGGCTAATTGCCCCAAGGTGACTATTGAGTTTTTTGAATTGAACAACAACAACAACAACAACAACATTAATAATCATAATAACAAAAGTACAAGTAATGATGATGATGTTGCTGATGATAATAATAATAATAATAATAATGATAATACTAATAATACTAATAATAACAACAACAATAATAATAATAATAATGCTAAAAATAATGATGTGGGAGGAAACCCACATAGACACAGGGAGAACTTGCTATACTTATTCTTTATTTATTCTTGATCATAAAAATAATAATATTAAATTATGAATCGGGGGGCTATGATAATAATAATAATAACAATAATAATAATTATTATTATGATTATCATTACTATCATTATTACTATTATATCATTATTATTATTAAAAGGAGATTCATGGATGGAGTGAAAGAGGACAGTAAGTATTTGTGAGAGAAGAGGATGCAGAGGACGTGGTAAGATGGAGGGAGATGATTGGCTGTGGCAACGCCTGATGGCAGAGAGCCTTATATGATAATAATAACAACCATTATTATTATCATTATTATTATTATTATCATTATTATTATTGATATTAGTAGTAGTAGTGGCAGTAGTAGTAGTAGTAGTAGTAGTAGTATCAAGCAAAAATTAAATTGAAGTGCACATTTGATTTCCCTGCCATTCAGCAGTGGCTTTGCTTTAGAACTGACTTTTTGAAAACTGTTTGATTTTGGAATACAGTAAGGAAAGGTAACTCTGTGAAACTGCATGTTTCCTCCCTCCTTCCCTCCCTCCCTCTCTTTCTCACTCTCTCCTGTAGACACACACTCATCAGAGCCCCGCGTCCCTGGAGGCTCCTTTAATGGAGGCCTTGTTTTTGGCTGCTGCCTCCTGTACAGATCAATTACACTGCCAGAGCTCTTCATTGCATCCTAAATTAACTAAATACATAAATACATTTGGCCTGGATTCCGCTCCACAGCAGACATTACGCACAACACACACACACACACACACACACACACACACACACACACACCAGACACACACACATTGCATTCCCATCATCAGCTCTCATTAACCGGCAAAAAGTTTTCCCACAATGCATTTGGACCCGGCTCTCATGGGAACCAATCACATTACGTCGCTTCCCCATCATATCTATCTATCTATCTATCTATCTATCTATCTATCTATCTATCTATCTATCTATCTATCTATCTATCTATCTATCTATCTATCTATCTATCTATCTATCCATCTATCTATCTATCTGCCCTAAATTGCCCAGACATATGAATGAGTGAGCGAATGGTCATACGTCTCCATATGATTTGTGAATGAGTGAAAGGTTGCGTGTCTCTCTATGACGTGTGAATGAAAGAGTGAGCGGTTGTATGGCTCTATGTAAGGTGTGAATGGGTGAATGGTTCTCTTTATATGCGGTATAAATGAAAGAGTGAATGGTTGCTTCATACGAAGCGTGAATGAGTGAATGGCTGCATGTTTATATCATTTGTGAATGAGCGAATGATTGCATGTTTATATTATTTGTGAATGAGTGAATGGTTACATATCTATATTATTTTTGAATGAGTGAATGGTTGGATGTTTATATTAGTTATAAATGAGTGAATGGTTGCATGTTTATCTGATTTGTGAATGAGTGAATGGTTGCATGTTTATATGATTTGTGAATGAGTGAATGGTTGGATGTTTATATTATTTGTGAATGAGTGAATGGTTGCATGCTTATATTATTCATAAATTAGTGAATGGTTACATATCTATATTATTTGTGAATGAGTGAATGGTTGCATGTTTATATTATTTGTGAATGAGTGAATGGTTGCATATTTATATGATTTGTGAATGTCTCGATTTAACTTGTGGGTGAGAAAGTTAATGGTTTTCTGTCTCAATTTAAAGCGTGAATGAGTGAATGGTTGTAAATCTCTGTGTGACGCATGAGTGAATGGTTTTGTCTCTATATGACGTGTGAATGAGAGAGTGAACGGCTGCACAGAACGTCTCCAGAGGGGAGACAAAACTTCAACTGGTACATAAACGAAAGTTCTGCCATTGTTTTTCTCTTTTTTTTTGTGGCTGCATAGAAATGATGAGCCTCATAAAGTCACGGGATGTAAACTTCTGAGATATGTGTTTTGCCGCCTGGAGCTTTTCATCTTTTTTTAATTGTATGCTATATTTGTGTCCTTAGTGAAGCCCAGACTGAACCAACACCTGCCACCATCTCACCCTCTCGTCTCACACCCGCTAACTTCCTGTCCGCCATCCCTCCATCCATGAACCTCCTCTCTGGTCCTTCACCATCCCTCCTCTGTCCAAACCCAGTCTGGCTTCATCTCCAGAGCCTGGAAAATGATGGACTCGTTCCCCATCCTCTCCGTCTTCCTCCAGCCTCCACGTTTCCATCCTCATGCGTTTTCAGTGCATCCTTGTCCAAATCTAATCGGCCGTATATGTCTTATCACGCTGGGAGATGTCGTGAGGAACTGAGCTGAAGACCAAGAACCAAGTTGTGTTTTCTCAGGCTGCGGCTCATCGAGCTCAGTTCGCCTGTGACGCATAACCGACGGATTTGAGTCAAATAGAGCATAATACACTTTAAAAATCCAATTAGATATCAGACACTCTTTCAGAATTAACAAAAATAGAAGCAAAGGTGAAAACATTAAAAATTATTAAAAAATTATTTTATTTTATTTTATTTTTCGGTGGACACAAGACATTTCGATTTTTTTTCAGAATTAGTTAGAAATGAAAATAAAAATTTATGAAAATAGTTGATAATAGCATAAATTAAAATAATAATTTTCCACTGGAGTGGTGAAATATATATACATATTTTATATTCAAGTTTATTCAGTACTTTTGGATAAAGTGTATTTCGAGGGAAAAAAAAAACTAAACTATTTCCATATCTTCTGTCTTTCCCCTTCATTTGTCGACATCTCGTCTCCTCACATTTTCCTGGAGATGTACTCGAGGACTCCCAGAGTGTGGCTTTATCATCTCGCCTCCCGGCTCCGTGGAGATGATGCTGGCAGATACCTGAGCTGCAGTAATCAGCAGCTGATATGGCACCATGACCTGCCGCCGCTCGCCGTCGGCGCAGAGCCCCGTTGGCAGAGCTGAAGTTGCCTCAAGATCTATTTTCTCTCCGAGGGGCTGCATTGGAGCTGCGCGTCAGCGAGGCCGAGGACGAAGAAACGCAACGTTTAAACATATAAACATGATCGAAAAGGAAAAAAGTTCTGCAGATGCAGCTTTTGCTTTGAGAATGCTGACATGGAAGTCCAAAGAAGGTCAGATGGAGCTGCGTGGTCGATCCAGAGAAAGAGAGAAACGGGTGGAGAAACATCTACAGAGGTGGAGGTGTGACCTGGAAAGGAGAGGAGTGAAGGTTTAGCTGTTGCATGAGAAGAGCCCAAGTGGAACGGTGAAGAGATGAAATGGACATCAGCACATGCTGGATGTTGTGGAGATAAAGTAAAACTGAAATGGTTTGGACATGGGCATGGAATGGTGAAGATCTGGGTAGAAGAACACTGAGGTTGGAGATAGCAGGCAGGAGAGAGAACAGGAAGTTACAGGAGATGGCCAGATGGAGGCAGATGATTGGCCGTGAAGGAAAAGTTGGTGTTAACGGGCCGAGAGGCTCGTCTCCGACAGACGCGTCAGCGGGTAAATTATTTTAAACACAAGAAACGAAGAAGGAAATGGTGAGGGAGCCGGAGGGATAAGATCGAACGCAATAACCAGGAAACAGCAACAACAGCAGGAACGACTTTCTGGCTCGGATTCCGTCCGATCTGCGGAGACGAACCTGCTGCGCAAATTGTTGTTGTCTCATCTCTTTAACATTTCCATTTAGATTTATCAGCCTATCCATCTCACAGTCTCTTAATACATTTATCCCCTCCTTGGTCTCACACACCCACACACACACACACACACACATGCACACACACATGGGGCGCCGTGGTGATTTTGTCTGGGAGTGTTGACTGGGCCGCGTCACACACTGCGTTGTTGCGCGACATCCATCGCATCCATCACCCGCCCAGACTCCTCGTTTTCCACCCAGATGCAATTTTTCATGATAAATTAGGACCAATTGGTTTAGATGCGGAGTGTGTAACGCAATAAATCTGCCGTGCAGCCGATCCATCTCTCTGTCAACGCGAGGTTTGCTCTAAACCAGACATTAGCTAGTTCTTTTACTTACCACCTAACTTCTTCCTTGCCCTGCCGCGGCCAATCACCTGCCTCCGTCCAACACTCTCACGCCATATCACTTCATGTCCTCTTTCACTCCATCAACAAATCTCCCGATAATAATAATAACACTTATACTACTAAAACTAATATAAAAACAATAATAGCATTCACAATCATAATAATAATAGTATTATTATGATTGTGAATGCTATTATTGTCTTCCCAATAATTCTGTGTGTATTCTGTTTCTTCTGTTTTTACTTATGAAGCGTCTTTGAGTGTCATGAAAAGCGCTATAAAAATCCCATGTATTATTATTATTATTATTATTATTATTAATGATGCTAATGGGAATGCTAACAACAATACTAATACTAATACTAATACTAATACTAATACTAATACTAATACTAATACTAATACTAAAAATGCATTTGTACATACCAGTCAGTTTGGTTTTGATGGCTCTAACGTTTGCTTGCATTTGATGCACAAACCGATTTTTTCCCTCGTATCTTTACGATCAGCTCATTCATGTGTGTCAGTAAGTCCGCAGAAAAAGCCAATCTGTGTCATTCAGCTCAGGAAAATTCTCAAGTAGTTCCAAAATTGATATAATCTCCTGTTTGAGCTCCCACATTCATTCAATCATTCACATCAAATATGAATTCTATACCAATTTTTGGCGTGGCGGATAAAAAAGACCAACGGGCCGGATGTGGCCCGCGGGCCGGATGTGGCCCACTTCTGATCTAGACCTCCTTCTCTCCAAATATCTAACATGTGCCGTCCAACTGATGGACTCATTCCTGATCCTCTCCATCCTGGTCACTCCCAAAGAGAACCTCAACATCTTCATCTCTGCAACCTCCAGCTCTGCCTCCTGTCTTTTTGTCATTGTAACTGTGTCAATGTCGAGGCCATACAGCGATGCTGGTCTCACCACTGTCTTGTACACCTTTCCTTTCATTCTGGCCGATAGTCTTCTATCTCATAGTACCCCTGACACTTTTCTCCACCCACTCCAACCTACCTGAACCCGTTTCTTACCTCTTTTCTGTTGACCCTAATTACTTTAAATCCTCCAACTTCTTGATCTCCACTTCCTTTAGCCTCAATGTTTCACCTTCGTTCGTCTCCTTTATCATATTACTCTTTACTATATGAATATACTAGCATATGATAAAATACTAGCATTATTATTATTATTATTATTTCTATTATTATTATCATTCCTGTTATTATTATTAATGATAGTTATTATCATTTTTATAAAACATTGTTATTAGCATTACAATGAGTATTATCAATGATATTATTATTAATAATAATAATAAAATAATTACATTATTAATTGATAACATTAATAACGCTATTGGGAATGCTAATGCTAATGCTGAAAACGTACCTCTTCAACAAGCACTATCCCACTAATCGCACTTAGCTCCCCCACCAAAAAAAAACCAAAAAAAAAAAAACGAAGAAATGATTGTATGTATGTACATGGTTTTGGCTATTTGGTTGCGTGGTGTCTTCTGAATAACGACTTCTGGTACTTTGGATCTGGTACTTCGGTTATTGAATGGCAATTTTTGTAAAAGCGTCTGCTAAATGACTGTAATGCTAATGCTAATGCTATTGCTATTGCTAATAACAATAACAACAACAATAACAACAACAATAATACTAATAGGGGGCTGCATGGTGGAGCAGCGGTTAGCGCTTCTTCCTCACAACGTGAAGGTCCCTGGTTGGATTTACACAGTATGGAGTCTCCATGTGTCTGCAAGGGGTTCCTCCAGGTTCTCCAGGTTCCTCTCACAGTCTCAAAACATTCGGCGCTTCATTGGAGACCCTGACTTGACCCTGAATGGCTGTTTTTTCCATATGTGAATGACTGAGTGAATGGTTGTTTGTCTCCCTAAGTGGCCCTGTGATTGACCGGTCCACGGATGCAATGATGACTGAATGAATGTTTACGCTGCTGGAACTACTGAATTATTCCCACAGCCTCTGAATGGGGTTTTATTTCCAGTTCTGATCAGAGATCAGGAGGTGAAACGGGGAAGTAATGCCGGTCCTTATATGTACGCCTTGGTGTGACTCTGCAAAGACCCGGCTCGTTAGTCACCACTTCCATGTGTAAATATCAGCAAATTACTGTTAATGAGTGAATGTGAGTCTATGGAAGATGTTCATCAGCTTCCTCTGGAAGCTCAAAACTAAGTAAATGTCACTTTTTATGCTGAATCATTTGTTATCAGTGCTATCGAACAATTGGTAGCGAACATTCTTTAATCTATTTTGTTTTTTAAGCATTTTAATTCATAAGTAAAACTTAGAAATATACTTGGGAAAAGGAACTTCTTTTCTCTGTGAGGGAAAATCCAGCTACGCATATGAATAAAATAATAATACTTAAGAGTCAAATTATCTACGTCTTTGTTGCCCCCTCTCTGTTTTATCATCTTCAACGATCAATTTAAATAGTCAATTGAATTATTTTGAAAGTTAAAAAAGAATAAACTGTAAATATTTTGGGACAGATAATCTAGAAATAAATAAAATATATAATTTTGTTGAACATTAAATATTTAATATATCCAGTTGCGGGTTTGGCGGTTTTTATAGAGCGGAGAGATAACGTCATCCGGCTGACGCATGCGTACTTCCCTCCTGGGGGGATTCCCTCCCGCTGATTGGTTTCCTCCCTCCGGAAGAGGATGACGGGACAGCAAACATGTCCGCGCTCGTTTGAAAACCTGTGTTCGCCCTCCGCAGCCGAATCCGGAGCCCGGAGCAGCTTTCATGTTGTTGCACGGAGACCGCAGCGTTGATTTGAAGTCAGACGGACTCGGAGAAGAGACAAGGACTCCACGATAAGAGCCAGACTATTCCTTATTATCAGGTCGGCGGTACGATGTGCCCCCCCCCGTCTGCCGGTTGCTTGCCGATGCTAGCAGTTTGGCACTTAGCATGCTAATGAAAACAGTGACAGCTATACTTTTTATCTCAGCTAAACTGATAGTTACCATTAGCAACATGTGCGCATGGGGGTAAAATGTGTGCTGTACGTTAATCTGGTAAATATCCAAACTGACAGTTGAATATAGTTAGCTGTTAGCATGTAGCTTAAAACAGTTAGCAGTTTATGGTTTATGCTGTTGATACTGGAAATAATGTTGGGGTCTCTTTATTTTGCGTCTAGATTCAATGCACACGTTAAGCCTGGGGCCTTTTGTTTATTAAAGCAGCAACACATTGAACTGAGTACTGCTAAACTTCAGTCTAGTTCCTGTGTATCTAAATAACTAGACAGCTTGTCTTCTTAATCTCTCTGGTGTTGTTAGCAGCTCACCGGCAGAGATTTTGCAGTTTAACAACACCTAAACCATCGATTTACTTCGTTGTATTGTTTATACTTCATGTTGGCCTTGCTGTTTTTCATTGCTTGTCGAAGAACATGTCACACCAACACATAGTATATCATTAAATATGAAAGCTATGCTTATTTGCAAGCATTGCGTTTATTCTTCATCCCCCTCCACACACACAGAAATAATGCTGATATCTGGGACTCATGTCGGAAGTCGTGTATGAAGAGACAGCCACGATGATCGCCGCAGGGGAATTGCAGTCGTTTGTCCCGTTTGGCCGTGAGCATTGCAGGAACCATCCCAACGCCTTCAACCTGCAGCTCAGAGAGCTCCAGCCAGCTTCTGAGCTCTGGTCGTCAGACGGTGCTGCCGGCCTTGTGGGTTCCCTGCAGGAAGTCAGTCTGCAGGAAAGAGAGAGGGTGAGGGACGCAGCGCTAGCTTTCGCGGTGCTACAGTTACTGATCGTCATATGTTGAGCTAACAATATATATATTTTTTTTCTGTCCCAGGAATGTTGGCAGCTGAGGAAGGGCTACGTGAGAGTCCGAGAGGAGAACGTGGAGTTCGAAGAGGAGCTCTACACCGCGGGAAACGTGGTGGTCTGGAGCCAGGGCAGCCGGACGCAGGGCTCCAACGTGTACAAGGCCTTCACGGTGGACAGCCCCGTGCAGCAGGTTGGGAACCAAATCAGCTGTTGGATAAGGAGTGAGAGAAAGCTTGTCCTCTTACTGACATCTCGATAATCCATAAATAATGAATAATGTTTTTTCTCCATTTACAGGCTTTATGGTGTAACTTTGCTGTTCCTCAGAACAAGAAAGATGGTACGTCGTCGTTATTTTTTTTTCCGGTGGAGTGTGACTCCACGTCGGCTCTCAACGAAGGTTTGCGTGGGATTGTTTCCGCAGAGGAAGAGGTGGAGCACACGGTGTGCATCGTCCAGAACAGCTGCGTCAACGTTCACTCGGTGACCGGGAAGGATTTCATCTCGCCGCTGCCGTTCCAGGTGAGCCTCGCTGACGCCGACGCCGAGGATTTTATTTAAATTTTATTTCAACGTTAGATATCAATCAAGAGGAAATTACCTGCTATAAATTTCAACCGCTCTCGTCACTGGAACTCATCTCGGGCCACCAAGGTGGCAAACACAATGCAGATGCTAATCTCCGGTCCGAGCGTCACAACTCTTGCAATTGATCCTGTGAGTGTGTCCGTAGTTCAGACAATACGTGACATATCTTCTGAGGACCTCTTCATTCCAGCTGAAAACAGAGTAATACTGATCACTGCCTCCACATGAGTTGCTTTCCTTCTAGTCTCAGATCCTGCTATTCATTTCCTTTCTTTTAATAAAAAAAGTAATGCAGACGGGGTTCTCTCATTTTAAAAATGATCTCCCAGGTCTCCAACGTATGGGCCACCAAGTTTGGACTTCTGCTGGAGAGAAAAACCACAGCAACGGATGCACAGCTCTGCCCCCCAGGGTACGCACGCACGCACACACACACACACACACACACACACACACACACACACACAGTTAGACTATCCTTACGTCAGAAGACTTTGAAAAGATTTGGAAAAGACTTGTGGATCATCTCACATCTGAAGACTAGTTTTTCGAGTATTTAGTCTCAGTCTCGTCTCAGACTGAGATTTCACAAGGACTGTGAATCTTACAGGGTCACTATTTACACAACTACAATCCAATTCTTTCAGCTGTTTTTCCAGCCATGCCATGTTTTCCCTGGGAAATTTGCAGAGCCTCTGCTGTTTCACTCCTATTGCCTTTCCTTCTCCACTTGGTGGTGATAATTTGGAGAGCCGTTAGCTCCACCATTTGCTCCTCGGAACAAATACCGTCTCTGCCACCAATATTTTCCATTTTTGTTGGAGCTCATCTTTTGGTTGTTGACTGTTATGTCACTGTGAAAACTGGAAGCGACAATTTCAAACATGTTTGATATTGTCGTAGGACCAAGACTAGGAAAAGACTGAGGTACGACTGCTAACATTACCCCCATATACTTAACCACTGCAGTGGTTTACGGGAGTGAGCCGCCACAGTAAAACTCCTAAAACACGCTTCTGACTTTCAGTTTTTTGTCTGCGACCATGAGTCTTTGGGTGTGAGCGCAGCATTAGCCTCCCTTCTCTCCACCCAGTGATTAGCTGCCAGTTGTTCTTCGTCCCCAGGGAGGCGCTGCCCACGGTCTTTAGCATGCTTCATCCCATAGACGAGATCGCACCGGTGGTGTGTAAGCCCACAGGTAAAGCCCCCGACCCCTCCTTCCTCCCAGAGCTGTCCCGCCGCTGTGCCCTGAGCCGCTGCCTGTCCCTTCTACCAGGCCAGCTGGAGGCCTCTCGGGTGCAGTACGTGTCCGACTCCACCATGAAGATGGTGTTCAGCTGCTGCCAGCCATCTATCGTCGTTTCCTATGACACCGTGCAGGGGTTTCACTCAGTCTGGGCTCTACGCAAGGTCACGCATGATGTGAGCGACACACACACACACACACACACACCTACACACTCGTATACGACGACATGGCCGTGACCTCCAGCCTCACACCTTCCTCAGGAGTGCTCCACAGTCCTGCGGCGTCCTGCAGAGCCCGCCAGTTCACCCCTGGGCCTGATGATGTCCAGCTTCCTGACGTCCCACCTTCGAAACGTCTCCCGCCTGGACTCTCCGGGTGGCAGCGGTGCCGGCGGACTCGTTCCTGGGGCAGGAGCCAGGTAGGCCTTCAGAGAACCTGCAAGAGCTTTTAAGCCCTTAAGGTTTTTGTAACATGAAATAGCACGCTCGCCGCAGCCACAATCTTTGTTTTTCTTTTGTGCGCCCAGTGGCGTCGGCTCAGGCTCTCCTCTGCACTACGGCGCTCTGCACAGCCACAGCGGTCGCACCGTCACGTCGTCGCCGGGATTGCACTCCCGCCTCCACTCCCCCAGCATATCCAGCATGGCAGCCCTCAGGTCAGTCTGATTGACGGCTCTGCAGCGGAACCTAGACTTACCAGCGGATCGATCAACTCAGGAGTTTACTGAGATACGAGCCATCGCTCAGTGGATTTTGCTTAATGATACAAGTTGAGATCCGAGTTAGGAGCGAGCAGGGTGAGCGTTTGACAGCGACGTAGCCGGTTCTGTCCGTGTAGTGGCGTTTAAAACAGTCGGACTTGCCGCCCGCCAGTAGATAGCCCAGAAAAATCATTGAAAAACCCGAGCAAGGTATACATGTTGTGGACTGAAGAGATGGAGAGGTTCTCGGTGAGATACGGTGACCGAGAGCTTGGTCCGGGAGAAGGCAGGAGAAATTTTCTGGGGAATTTGGTGCAGCGGACGGCGGGAGCGTCGATGAACGAGGCGTCGGAAGAGTCGCTCAAAGCCGGTTAGGGACGGTTTGATGTTTGAGAAAAATGAGTGGCTTCCCTCCGTCCATAAATGAAACTTAGACATAAATTGTTGCATTTAGCAACACATCGTCACCTTAAGGGTGTAGCCAGTGAGTTTAGCAATGAATTGTCTGATCTCAAGGCAAATACACTTATACAACCAGTTTGTTTCTTTACATTTCTTTTCTTTAAGTGTGTAGCCACTAGGTTAAGTTAAGCAGTAGAGCACCAAATGAAAAAATCACCACCACCAGCATCTTTGTTTGATCACTTATGTAACTACACTGAATAAAACCACTTTATTTCTTTACATTCTCTTTTATTAAGTATCATTAATAACAATTACTTTTCTTAAGTAAAACGCGTCACAAAACCAGCAGGCTGGAAGGGATAAATAGCATTTTAATCCATTTAAAACCTTAATTTGTTATATGAGCAAATTAAGTTCCAAGCTCAGTCACAGCGTCAATCAAAACTCAAAAGTCACGGTTCGCCTGCTTTCCCTTTTCCAAGAAGCTCCATGGAGCGATGGCATTCTCACCGTTCCCGTTCTCCCCCCGCAGCCGCGCCCACTCTCCAGGCATGGCCGCCCCCTCCCTGACAGGCGTGGCCCGGTTCAACAGCTCCTTCCACAGCCAGTCTCCCCGGGGTCACCACAGCCCGCCGTCCTTGCTGAACAGCACCGCCAACGAGACGGTGCTGGCGCCCGAGATGGAGCCCATCGTGCCCGACCTGTGCATGGAGCAGCTGTGGAGCGAGGCGGTCACGGCCGGCTGTCAGAGGTAACGCGCGTCACGTCCGGCCGACGAGAACAGACGCGGGAGATTGACGTCCTCCCTTAAAACCGCGGCCGCTCGTGTTTTCCCACGGTCGACTTTCCCAGAGAGATGAGCAGCCAGGCGTCCAAAGTGTTCCTGACCTCCGACCTCTGCGAGAACCGCTACCTGTGCTTCCTGGTGGAATCTCACCAGCAGCTCAGGTGCGTCCTTTACCTGGAATGGTCACAGTCTTACTGCGTTTGCTGCGTTGAGACAGACCCGGTCCACTTGGTCCCGGTCCCGCTTGTTTCCACAGATGCGTGAAGTTTATGGAGAGCAACGATACGTCGCAACTCCTCTTCGCCGCCGTCACCACCCTTCCCGCCAAAGACGCCGAGCCCCTGCAGGTAAGCGCCTCTCCTAAAGCTCCACCTGGGGAGCACTGGTTTACTGGTAAGCGCTTCCTCCTCACAGAAGGTCCCCGGTTGGATTCCTACCTTTCTGCGTGGAATCTCCATGTCCCCCCCGTGTCCACGTTGGGGTTCCTCAGGGTTCTCCGGGTTCCTCCCGCGGTCCAAACACCCGCTGGAGGTTCACCTCCTGGCTGAGAACCTTAATAGTCAAGATTTGTTGATGAGAGGGTGAATGGTTGTTTGTTTTTGTGATGTGTGAATGAATAAAAGGTGGTTTTCCCAAAATGGCATGTGAATGAGAGGGTGATTTTTTTTTTTTTTTTTTTGGTTTTTGTTTTTGTCTATATGAGATGTAAGTGACTGTATGTTTATGTGACATGTGAATGGCTGTATGTGGCCCTATGATTGACAGGGGTCTAATTACAGCTTGGATGTGCTCCATCTCCAGGATGGGTGAAATAGATATTGAATGAATGAATGAGGCATCTGGAGGTGGAACTGAATCACTGAGATAATAAACAAACAAATGCACAGACCTCGGGCCGCATCAAGGTTTTAATTGGTTCTCCTTCTTGCTCTGAGATGGAGGCGTGGACCAGAGAATGAATGATAGTGTTGTGAATGAGAGGGTGAATGGTTGTATCTATTTGACATGGCAGTAAGTGAGTGAATTGTTGCGTCTATATGCTGTGTGAATGAGAGGGTGAATGGTAGTTTTTTTTTTTTTAATTTTATTTTTCTGTATTTCCCATAATGGTGTGTGAATGAGAGGGTGAATGGTTGCGTAGATGATGAAAGAATGTGTGAATTTTGTTTTCCTGCCTCTCTAGGGTTTTGTTCAGAATGTCTCTATGTGTGTCCCATCAGACCATAGACGCCATGCTGGTTCTGGAGGCCTGCGGCAGCCTGGTCCTCTACACCGGCATTACCCGGGTGAGGAGCTTCAGATCAGCGTGGAAGCGCTGGCACGATGGGGTCGCGAACCTATCGAGCGATACAGAAATGACATTCCCGCTCTGGTGCGCCTCCAGGTGAGCAAGGTGTTCGTCCCCGGCCTCCTGACGCCCACCTTCAGCCTGGCAAACCACCTCCCCCACCTCGGCGTGCCGATGGAGAACATGAGCACGCCGGCCAACGCCGGCAGCCGACACCTTCAGAGGCTGGACGAGGTACCTCCAACTGTAATTCAGATGATTTCGCGTCTTGTGAGTGAGACGCACGTTCACCGTCCCGGAGGTCTTTGGTATTTCCCGCCACTTTCGCTCAGCGTGGCGCAATTTGAGGGGGGAAAAACCTTGGGTTTATTCCCCAGCACCGATTCACCGATAATCCGCGCCGCACGCCTAAACATGACCTCGCAATCTTTATCCTTACGACCTTCACGCCCTTCCCTCCTCCAGGCGGCCATGCCGTCTCCCGTGTCAGAGCTCCGGGGCCCGAGCATGAAGCACCACGAGGCCTCCTTCTTGGAAGACTACGCCTTCCAGCAGGCCATGCCCTACATCCACGCCCTGCGGGACCCCGTCTGCAATCGGGTTACTCTGGTAGGTCCACGTTCGTACCCGTGATTCGCGTTCGAGTGTGTTGTTTTCTGCCGGACACGCACGATTCTCCGCTTAACGAATAACGTGGCGGTGCAGAGCAGCGTCTGCAGGCAGCTGCTCTGACACACAGCCTCGCGCCGTTCATTGATCCGCGGCCATTCCCCCCCTCGATACAGCAATCTGGAGACTGATTGTTTTCCTCTGCGGCTCAGCGCAGCGCCGTCTGCTCCCGGTGTTGTCATGTTAACTTTTTATTTTCTTGCCTTTTTTTTTTTTCTTTTTTTTTTTTGTCCTATAATCAGTTTCCTGTGAAATGCTGTCAAGAGCAGTGCCGGCCCTCCGGACAACACGGGATAAAGACATCACACGGGGCCTGCTAGATATTTGCAAAAGTTGAAGCTGCACATTTGAGCCGGGATCTGTCTGGATGTAAAGTAATCCCATAAAAAAATTATGTACAATTTGGGCTATTTTAGAATCTTGACGTACCAGAGCATCGACTTTGGGGTTTTCTGAGATCCGAGCTCTGTGATTGGAGCCCAGATCTGAGTTAGGAGCGAGCGGGGTGAGCGTTTGACACCGTCGGGCTGCCGCTGTGCGGAAAGTGATGTTTCAAAACAGCCGGGCGTGAGGTATGGTTGTGGACTAAAGAGATGGAGAAGTTATTTTCGGTGAGATACGGAGACGTAGAGCATCGTCTGTGAGAAAGATTTGGAGATTTGGTGCAGCGGACGGCGGGAACATCGACGGATGAGGCATCGGAAAAGTTATTCGGAGCCGGTCGGGGACGGTTTGATGGTTTTGGAAAGAGGAGTGGCTGCACTCTGTCCATGAATGAAGTTTAGACATTAAGTGTAGCACAGTGTGCATGTTACATTTACCACCATATAATAGCATTGAGCGTCTAGCCAGTAAGTTAAGCAGTAAATTATCCAATCTCAAGGAAAATACACCTATAATAATCAGTTTGTTCCTCTTTTATCATATTATTGTTTGTAATCCAGCAGTTGCTATTTAGAAAGTACATTTTTCTTATTTAAGAACACATTATAAAAATGGGGGGCTGGAATGGGTTAATAGCGTTTCAGTTCATTTCAATGGGGAAATTTAAGTTCAAATCTGTGCAGATTGAGTTCGGAGCGACGGCACAAATCGAACTCATAAGTTAAGGTATTTCTGTGCGAGAAGCTTTAATTCAAGTCAAGTCAGATGTTGTTCATACGGCGACAAATCACAACCGAGATATCTGATATCCCTCAGCAGAGTAACCCCGTGGAAATGTAACAAGGGGTTAGGCTAACGCTAACGCTAAACTGTCTCAAAAAGAAAGGTTTTAAGAGCTCCGGCTCCCTTTTCTACTTCAAACATGAACCGTCTGTAAGCTCCAGAACGATGCGCTCGTGGTCGAACCTCCACCCAAACCAGTTTTTGACCACCAGCTGCAAAAAGCCAAACGCACACTGCGACGTTTGCAAGTTTAACGCAAGCCAAGCAGCTTCTCGCCGTGTCGTCTTTTCTTCCCAATGTTGTTGTCTGAAGAGGTTACATCTCACGCCGCCCCCAGGTTATTTTGCAATTTGGCTGAATGTTTTTTTTTTTTTATTCAGCAACAGGAGTTTAAAAGGCATTAATTGCACATGCATGCTCAGGAGATGTAGCTGATCCCTCATCCTGCTCTTCCCCCACTAGATTTATGGATCATCCGCCTATTGTCGGAGCTGATAAGAGGCTCCACTTGTATTTTATGACACAAAATTGAACGGATGTGGATTGAGTTTTTGCACCATTTCCTCCCCGCAGGAGCTGAGCAGCGGCACAATGCTGAGGATCTCCGTCCCAGAGGTGGCCACCTCCGAGCTGGGTAAGCCGCTCCGAAACAGGTCGTCTGTAACCAACATATTTCCGTCTGGAAATGTTTGTTTAGCATTCTTTCATTATCTTAACCACTTATCCTGCACTCAGGGTTGCAGGGAGGGCGGCAGAGTCTATACCAGCTGTCTTTGAGCGATAGGCGAGGTTCACCCTGGACCCGTCCATCACAGGGACACATAAGAAGACGTGCAAACAATTGCGCCTCTCATTCATGAGTTATTCAACCATTCATCCTCTCATTCACACGTCAAGACAAATTCAGCCTCTGATTCACATGTAGAGAAATATAACCGCTCACCCTCTCATGCATCTGATGGAAATGCAATAATTCACTCTTTCATTGGCATTACTGAAAATATACAACCATTCACTCCTTCATTCACATGCCGTATCGAAACAAATTCACCCTCTCATTCACATGTATTCGAGGGATATACAACCATTCACCCTCCCATTCACACGTCCTATAGACATGCAGCCTGTCACGCTGTCATTTGCATGACAGAAACACACAACCATTCACTCCGTCATTCACGAGTCACGTGTCATGTAGACACGCGAACATTCACACGTCAGATAGATAAATTCAGCCTCAGAAGCGCAACCGCTCATTCTTTCGTTCACACGTCATATAGACGTGCAGCTGTTCACCCTCTCATTCACATGCCATATTGAAATAGTCACCTTCTCATTCACATGAATTAGGACATACAGCCATTCACATGTTTATTCACATATAATATAGAGACAAATTCACCCACTCATTCACGCGTCAGAAATATACAGCTATTCACCCTCTTATTCAAGATTCAAAGTGTTTATTGTCACATGTACAGTGTAGATAGGGGTTTCCCTATACAGTGAAATTCCTACTTTGCGTTCCGCAGTGCATTTGGATATTCACATTATATAGAGACACGCAACCATTCTCACTCTTTCAATCGCATGACAGAAGTACACAACCATTCACCCTCTCATTCACATTTCAGTTTTCTGTGTTTTTTTTTTTTTTTTGAAATTTCTTTTAAGGATGACAGCCCACACACACGCAGAAGGCTGAGTCAGAGCAGTTAAATCCTGCAAATTAAGTTTGCGAGCTGCACGTTGTGGCTGCAGAGCGGCATATTACCCTGGATGCCATTACAGGGCAGACATGTATATTATATATATATATATATAGATGTTTTTGTCCGTATAGCTTGGTGGCAATCGATCCCTGCAGATGAGACTTTCCCCTCCTAATGAAATGGCATTTATCCACGTTCCTGGCTGACCTTTCCCGCGCCCCACAGCCACTTAACATATTCTGCCCGGGTCCGTTCTTATTGGTCTGATCGGATAGTAATTAATTACCGTCGTTGTAGTTTTATTTTAATTCAATTTTTTTTTTTTTTTTTTTGTTTAACTTCCTGGTGTTTAGGTTCCACCTGAAATATTCAAACGGAAATAAAAGAAACGGTTATTAACCGGCTTCTCTCATTCAGGGACTCCAGATGCCAGGACAGTCCCAACTTTTTATTTGTCTGTTTTTCCCCGCAGTGAGGAAATGTCTGCAGGCCATCCGTTTCATCCTGCCCAAAGAGGCCGCCATGAAGGTGGGAAGACAATCTTTACTGGATTTATTTTGACAGTTTTCACGCGAGAACAGTCTCAAAGCAACAAAAAAAATCTCTGTACTGAGAACTCAAGGGCGTCTTTCCGCTCTCGATCTGGACAAACTCAAAGAAATACCTTCAGCGCTTGACCCAGTGCAACCTTAAGGTGTGAAGGTGCTCTGTAAGTGGAGCTTCATGCCTTAAAAACACAAGGGAGGGATTATTTCTCCCATGTGAGTCACAGTCACAAACAATTCTTATCATTTGCCGGATTATTATTTGGATTACTGTGATTTAAAGTCACGAGTTTGACCCGATGAACCATTCAGAGAGCTGGGATGTTCCTTTCGCGCCCCGTGCAGGTGTTGGTGAAGTGGTACAACATCTACAACGCCCCCGGGGGCACCAGCGCCCACGCCGAGTGGAACCTGTTCGTCACCTGCTTCATGACGCTGATGGGCTATAACACCGAGCGCCTGGCCTGGACGCGCAATGTGAGTCAGGCAGAAAGTGAAGCTTAAAAACAAAAAACACAGTTTTGTTTTTTTTTGTTCTCCTGACCCTTGACCTCTACGCTCCGCAGCTGCACTTCGAGGTTCCCCTCTCTCCGGTGATCGCCGCCAAGAAGGCCCGTCCTTCCGACGGGGGCTCCGAGGAGGTCTGAGGAAAAGGACTCAAACACTCCCCAGCATACACATGCGAAAATACTCCACATCAGCAAGGGGATCGTTGAACGTTTGAAAGTCAAAAAGTGACTTATTACGCGCTTGAATTTCAAAATATCAGTTTTGTGGTTGTTTTTGCAAAATGCAAACAGGAATAAGTGCACACCCTTTTATCCTCTTAAATTAGACATCTTCAAAAAGCAATAAATAAGAATGAAACGGGGTGGACAGAGCATTGACTTAGCATTTTTCTCTTTTTTTTTTTTCTCAAATTAAACAGATCCCAGGATAGAAACCAACCAACTGAGGGCCTACTTTCTAAGTAAAAAAAATAGTCTTCAGAAAACAAATAAAAACGGTCTGTCTCAGGGATAAATGCAAACAGGGCTTTGAAAACAACCTCTCTTAATTATTACTGTTTTCTGTCGTCCCAAAATGCGCAATTCCCTCAGTGAACAAAGGTTTGCATGATGGTTCGAGTAGATCCATTGTATTGTACTTGCAGACGGGCTGATTTTGCCCTTTTCTTTGCCTTCAGGTGACAACCAAAGGGCTAACCTTGGGCCTAAAGGAACATGTGCATGTGTGTGCAAAAGAAATATATACATGCAACCAAATTGACACTCCCTATTGACCTTGTCATGCGTGCCTGCGTGCGCGTGTGTGTGTGTACACGTCATGGAAGTGTCACCTTTTAACATATTTCAACTTACAAATAATACATTTTTTTAACTTTCAAGACACATTGTGTGCACACATACTATGTACACGGTCATGTTGATTCTTGAACGTTGCAGAACTTCCCCTCCATCTTCTCCGTCTGCTCCCCCCAGGACTGGGAGTATCTTCTGGGCTCCCATTACCACCGGCAGATGATTTCCCAGCCTGCCCATGTCCCGCCGCACCCGGTCGGCGCCGCCTCCACCACCACTGCCGCCGCCGCGGACCCGGAGATGTGTTCCGCCGTAGGTCCCGCGTCCACGCTCCTTCAGAAATCCGGCACGCGCTCCCAACGCACCCGTGCACCAACCCCCCCCTCCTCTTTCCTCTCCCCCCGCTGCAGGCGCGCTCCCCTTCCAGTCCGTCTCTGAAGCTGGACGGCTCGGCGCCGCTTTTCCCGCACATCCCGGCCCTTTTCTACGTCCTGCACCTGCTCTACCAGGAGCTGCAGCTGAACGAGCTGCAGCGAGGCCGGGCCTCGTCCCTGGTCTGCCTTCTGCAGCAGCTCGCCAGGTAGCGACCCAGCCTCAACCCACCCCACGACGCTGCGCTAAGCTATTTCCATTTCGTGGCTCGGTGTCAATTGTTCATTTCAACGTTACAGAGAAAGACGAAAAAAAAAAAACAACAAAAAAAGAAACACGCATTTTTTTTTCCCACCGGTGGCATTTGACTGCCGCAATTAGCAGACAAGGGGAGCACGCCGCATTGTGTGTGTGTGTTTGTGTGTGCGTGTGTGTGTGTGTGTAATCAAGACCCTCCGGCAGAGTGTTGTGGAGAGAAAGCTTTGATTGGTGACAGCGACAATAAGAGAAAAGGTGGAGTGGGAGGGTGGAGGGTCCTCCACGGGTAATTTGCCCATGGCGGCTCCACGTGGGCTGTTGTGAAGTGTCGCACATTATTTCTGCCTGAGCTGCCGTGTGTGTGTGTGTGTGTGTGTGTGTGATGATCCCATCAGGCCTATTGATTAATCATCTTACCACCCTGCATTCAAGTGATTTCGTTTGAGAAATTGTGTTTGTTTTTCGTGTTTTTTTTTTGTTTTTTTTTAACACCAGCGACGTCAGACACATTTTTTTACTCGTTTTGTTTTAGACCTGAAAAGACAGACACGCATACACAAAAATGAAGTACTGCAGCCCCTTAAAATATGAATCACTTTATGTACGAATTTTTTTAAGATACAAAGCGTGATTCGTGCAAATTCTATCCTTGAAACGAGAAAATCAAAATTCAAAATTTGGCCCGTACGCGCCAAGCGAGCTCCCACAACTTGAATACGCTTAATGACGCCGCCGTATCTGAAATGATGCTGTTCTCACCTTGCAGATGGGCTGATGTTGAACTTGGTGAACTTCGGGCCTAAAGGAATACTTAAGTCACACTAAACTGTAACGTGTGTGCAAAAGAAATATTTAAGCAAACTGAGACTCCCTGTTGACACCCTGCAGCTTCATGCATCCCTCGGGAATTTTTTCTGGGTTGTTCACACATTACGCGCATCTCGTTTAAGATACGAACATACAAACCCACTTCTGGAACCAATTAAATTTGTATCTTAAGGGGCCGCTGTACCTATATATTGATCAGCCGACGGGATGCTAATCGCTTGTAGCTTCCAGTGCGGAGGACGTGATTAATCCCAATACCGTCTCAGTTTTCGCAGAGTGGGATTTGTGTCGGTTTCACAGCGGCGCGAACGTTTTCTATCTTGTCTCTTGGAAATTTGCGCCACGTCGCTGAAAATGCGTCTGCGACGAAACAGCTCGGAGGGTTTTCTTTGCTATTGCTAATAGCTAACGACAATTTGCCAAAGTATGACTTTTTTCACCTTTTCCACATCATTAAATTCGAAGTGTTTGTTATTTGTTTTGTGAAGCCGGAGAGGTAGCTTTAAACAAAACGATAAATAGCAAATGTATTGTCGATCCGATCAAAAGAAGATCTGCTGGTCTTCACGGTGTACGTTTGCGGCAGGGACCTGCAGCTGGAGGAGTACGTGGACCTGTACTGGAGAGACTACCCCTCGCTGATGGGCGGCTTCGCCGACAGCTGCGTACTGGACCCGGGTAAACAACCATTTTAATTTTCTGATAATGGCAGGAAGCAGACGAGACGCGGCGCCGGAGGTCGAGCGGGCCGCCGCCGCCCGTTCTTTTTATGTAACAGCGGCATTTCTTCTTCGTTGGTGCTCGGCCGTTGGGTTTTCCAGGGAGGAAGGAGTAATAGATAACTTCGCAAATGCTCCTACTGTACCGTCATCCATCCCTCTCCTTAATCCTGACGATCATGATAATGGTTTTTTTTCCATTTCCTTTCCAAAACTCAGCCCTGATCGGTCAAATGCAGCGTCCATCCTTCCTGCCGTCGGCGCCTCCCTGTATTTTCAGCTGGCTGAGCGGCTGCCTACGTGGCGAGGAGGCCCCGCCGTTCCCCTACCTGCCCGGCATCTGCCAGAGGATCCGACTCATGGTTCTGGTATGTAGGGAAACTTCAAATCCCCCCCCAAAAAATTTTATTTTGGACATCCGGCCCATTTTGCTTTTTTATCTGGCCCGCCGAACTATTTTCTTTGAATATTTTAACAAGTATTTTCAAACAATATTGAATTTAGAAACTTATTTTTTCCTTTTTTTTTTTCCCCTTTAATTTCTTTCCAAAATAATGTTGGTTGGTTCATTTACAGGACTGTCTCAGAAAATTAGAATATTGGGATAAGGTTCTTTATCTTCTGTAATGCAATTACAAAAACAAAAATGTTATCCATTATGTATTACAAATCAACTGAAATATTGCAAGCCTTTTATTATTTTAATATTGCTGATTATGGCTTACATCTTAAGAGAACTCAAAATATTAGAATATCATGAAAAAATATTTTTTGTTATTTTCTAATTGCATTACAGAGGATACAGAACTTTATCTAAATATTCTAATTTTCTGTGACAGTCCTGTATATTATTAGTAATGATTTTAAAATTGAAATAAAATGCCAAAAAATTGAATTATTTAAATTGAAATTTTCATTTTGTTCACCCAGTTTGCCGGCAAATTAAAATTAGATAATAAATGTTGCCCACCAGCCAAAATAATTGCCCACCCTTGGGTTAGACTCTTAAGAGTTTTTGACTGGCACCAAAAGCATCATATCCTTTTAGATTACCTTTGTGGAGTGATTTTTGTTTTGGTTTTTTATTTTGATCATGACATCTACCTCTAGTTGATATAGAGGAAAAACTAAATAAAAATTGAGTTAAAAAAAAAAAAAAGTTGCACAAAAGCGGGTGGAAGACACCAGGTGGCGCCCGTGCAGGCCGGCGCAGTTGACCCGACATGGCCTGTAAAAGGTCACTGTAATCAGATTACTCTCCAAACCTCTGTCAGGCGGTCTCGCTGACCGACGCACCTGCGAGGGGGGGGGGGGGGGGGGGGGGGCGTGCGGAAAGACTTGATTGAGAAGCTTCCCGGCTAATCCGCTTACGATGCCGTCAGTGTTGCTCTCTTTTCCGGAATGCAAAGAGCGAGTCGGGCCAGGAAGCGGCGAGGATCCGGCCACGTGCACGCATCCACCCGTCGCTCGTTGTGAAAAGGACACGGCGCCCTGAACGCACGTCTTTTTGGTGACGCAGTCCTGCAGGAGAACCAGGTGCCCTTTGGGTGCTGGACGGCCAGGATTAATTCCCGGGCTCTGGAACTGGGGCGGTGACGCATAGCACGCATTAGCGTTAGCTCGAAATTACCCCGGTGGAGCGTGGGCACGCGCGCGCGCACACACACACACACACACACACACACACAGGGACTCAGGAAAACACGCAGATACAGTAAGCCCAGACGGACGGAAACATCCGGGTGTTTAATGAGCTTTAATGCGCACAAACTACTTTGTTCTGTTATTCAGCTGATATTTTTACGGCTCGTCCTTTTTCCACAAGTCACTCAAAGTGAAATTGTAAAACATCCAGTCTTCGTGATTGGCCTGTGGAGCAGACGTTCTGGACGTGGAGCTCTCCGTACGAACAACTTTAGCGAAACAATGGCAGCGATATTTACGGGACTTTATCGCTGCTTTCTCACCGCAGGAAGTTCTTGCAGTTCCCACAACCTTTCCAGGAAGTAGACCGTCCCTAGGTGACGGCAGCAGAGGAACCGGGGACTTTCAGCTCCTCAGCCTTTTTATGGTTGTTTGGTGATTTGGCCGCGCCCATCACCAAATACTTCTTGCAGAGCGCCATTTTTTAAAATAATCCGGGTCACCGGTTCGCTCTTTCACGTTACGAAATGGACGAAGAGGTCCGAGGTCTTCTGGCCTGCTACGCTTCCAGCGCTCGCAGAGGAACATCTGAATCCAGGCCAGAATAAGTGGGGACTAGCTAACGGGGTTCCCCAGGGAAACAGGACAGGAAGTTAGTCAGATGGAAGTATGTGATTGGCTGGTGGTCCACTAAAGTGAATGGTGAATAGTTCTTCTGGACATCTGAAGACATGTCCAGTTTGCTGGGATGGGATGTGTTTTGCCTCCCGGTAACCCCCGGCGACGCCACACTCACTGCATCGCCCCCTGTGTGTTTGCCCGCCAGAGTTACGCGCTCTACATCTACGGGGACGAGAACGCCACCACTTCGGACGCCTCCAAGTACCTGCTGAAGATCTCCGCAGGTCTGTTGAACCCCGTCCCCTCCCCGCCGCCTTCTATTTCGGTTAGGCGTCTCCTGACAAGCGTCTCCGTGTGTGTGTGTGTGTGTGTGTGTGTGTGTGAACGTTTATTGACGTCCTCGGGCCCAGAAAGAATGAGCGGTGACGCAGGACTCGCTGTCAACCCTCCTCCCTTTTTTTGTTTTCGCTTTTTGACGGGAACCTGCAGTGTTCCGGCTGCCGCCGCCACCGCAGGAAGCTGATTGGCTCTTTTCCCGCCGATCGGACGTCGAGGCTGTGGTCGGCGTAGGAACATCCAGGGTTCCTCCGCAGCAACTGTGTTTTTATTTTCATTTATTTACTCCTTTTGTTTTAGTGTTTTGATGTCCAACTTAAGCCAAATATTTTATTGCCTGTTTATATATTGTATAGTTATTTTATTGCCTATCTGTATATTTTATATATATTGTCTATTTTATACAGTTTTATATTTGTATTATCCAGGACTACAGATGGAAATTAGCCATGAGCTATAATCTGGTACAAACATCTCTGCCTCTGTGCTTAATGTATTTGTACACTGTCCTAATAAACTTCTAAACAAACAAACAAACAAACAAATTGTCCAGCAAGTGCACCTCTAGAGGATCCTTAGGCCTGCAGAACGGATGTTCTCCGTCTCAGTCAGCCTCTCGTCTCGTTTCAGGCCAGAAGACCCGTCCCAGCGAGGCCGGCCACAGAAGGTAAACCAGCTCCGGAACAGTCTGAAACCATAAGAACCCCAGGAGGAGGCCGGTATGATCGTGTGAAAACATGAGGATGAAGCATTCATTGGTTCACGTCTGCGGAGGTCCTCTTCAGATCTTCTCGTGACAACCGAACTTGACTCCTCCTCTTGAGGATGTCTCACCTCTCATCCGAGAGGCGTCTTCAGTGCCGATATCCACGATAACATCAGCCATCTCCTTGTCCTTTGGGCTGCTCATGTTCCACACACACCGACTCACTTCATGTCCTCCATCCATACACCTCCTCCCCAGTGTTCCTCAAAGCCTCCTCCATCCAAACCATCTAATATGTTCTGTCCCAACTGGTGGATTCTTTCCTGATCGTCTCCATCCTCCTCCACAAAGAGGAACCTCCACATCTTCATCTCTTGCTCCGTCCAGCTCCGCATTCCTCAACGCCCCTCGTCTCTAAACCGAATACCGCCGCTGTTCTGCAGCAGTGGAGGTCAACCAGACTGACGTTTAGGAAAGTTCCCCGGAGCCTGCGGTGGAACCAATGTTCCTTGAGAAGCTCTCGGAAAGTTCGAAAGCACACGAAGTGGTTGAGGTTCTTCCTTTACGGTTCTCTCCAGACAGAGTGGCGCCAACGGCAAGTCTTCCAGCGAGACCCTGGCCGAGCAGCTCGTCGTCTGGCTCACCTCTGAAGGTAAGACCTTCTCGTCGTCTGCGCCGACGACCCGCTCTCCCGTTCCTCGAGCGGTCGATCACCGGTCGCTCTCCCTGCTCGGGGGGTTCGGGCCTCAGGCTTCACCCTGAAGGACCTGGAGTCGGTCCCGTTCGGCGTCGCCCTGCCCGTCCGGGAGGCCATCTACCGTTGCCGGGAGCAACCGTGCTCCGATTGGTCCGAGGACGTCTGCTTGCTGATTGGCCGGCAGGACCTGACCAGGCAGGCCCACAAGATGACGCTGGCCAAAGCCAAAGCTGTGAGTGTGAAGATGCAGAACCTGCAGTCTAATATTAGATGAACACATTTGTTTCAGGTGTATCCTAGCGTGTGTGTGTGTGTGTGTGTGTGTCCAGTCTGTCAGTTCAGGTCTGTCCCTCGAGCCTCCCCCGACCGCCGAGGCCGACGAAGAGGAGGACGGGATGTCCGACATAATCCAGGAGGTACCTCTCCGACGCTCCCTCACGATCTCCACCCTGAGGCCCCTCAGGCAGATGATCCAGGTCCGGATCAACCTACATGTCTTGCCCCCATCCCCTCCAGGTCACCGGACTGATCTGGAGTCTGGATCTGCGGGTCCAGGAGGTCCGGAGGCTCCTGCAGAGCTCCAGGCCGGTCCGCGTCAGTGTCGTCCAGCTGCCGGAGGTTTCTGACCACGAGTACATCGAGGAGAAAGAGAACAAGTGAGCGCCGCCCCACGTGCTCGGTTCGGTTTCTTCTGCGCCGGTCCTCATTGTGCGACCGTCTCCAGACTCCTGCAGCTGTGCCAGAGGACCATGGCTCTCCCAGTGGGCAGGGGCCTCTTCACCCTCTTCTCCTACCAGCCGGTGCCCACGGAGCCTCTGCCGGTGCCGAAGCTCAACCTGACAGGTGAGGAAAAGATCTGGTTCTCAGTCGGAGCCGGGCGCCGGCGGAGCTGAGACGCCTCTTGTAATGTTCCCCAGGTCGCGCTCCGCCAAGGAACACCATGGTGGACCTGAACAGCGGGAACATCGACGTTCCTCCCAACATGACCAGCTGGCCCAGCTTCCACAACGGCGTCGCCGCCGGACTAAAGATCGCCCCGGCGTCACAAGTCCGTGTGAAACCTCCGCTGTTCCGAACGTCTCGCTGCACGATCTGAAGCATGACGGTGATTCTCCCGTTTCCTTCCCCGACCCGGAAGGTGGATTCGGCGTGGATCGCCTACAACAAGCCCAAGAGCCCGGAGCTGGCCAACGAGTACGCAGGCTTCCTCATGGCCCTCGGCCTCAATGGGCACCTCACTAAGCTGGCCACACTCAACATCCACGACTACCTCACCAAGGTACGCGCACACACAGGTGTTGTCTCTAAGCATGCACATCAGGGATCCTTCACAGGCCGCCATTGTTGTTTACATAGCAACGCCGTCCGGGTAGTGATGTCAGGAGGTCGGTCGAGGCTCGATCCTGTTCATTTTACCAGACGCCGCGAAAGCACGTCGCCTGTGCAGCCCTTCCTGTGCGGACCCGAGAGAGATGCGAGCTGGAGACCCACAAAGACACGAGGAAGCAAAAATTGCTTGCAGCAACTCCTTTGCTAAGCTAACAGAGAGCGTCTGTTGTGACGAGCTCCGCTTGTTGTCATTGGCCGCTCACTGTAGACTTCCGGACCGTTGTGTTGACTGGGCTTCTCTCGTTTCCCGAGGACCTTTTGTCCGCTCGTGAAAGAAAACCGTGGGCACGGCGTTTGGCTTTAGCCTTTGTTTTAAACTGGCAGCACCTGCGAGCTCTCGGAAAAAACGCGTCGAATGCATCCGGGGAGAAGCGGCAAAAACACGTCCGTGAATCCCGAGGAAGTGGTGTACGTCCACAAGCAATTTCTCACTCCTTTCTTCGCTTGGAAAGCTGTGTATTCTAGCATCAGTCCCTTTGCTTCCCACTGACTGGAACCTGCACCTAAAAGCAGCACAATGTTACGAGCCAAAGCTAACATTAGCGGAAAGCCAAAGTTAATACGATCAACCTCCATACGTCATCAACCCAGGATCGTAAGTTAGCTAGTAAAACAATGGCTGCACACGTAGGTGAAGATATGTTCTATATTTTTTTAAAGAAATAATTCTTTGTGCTTTTTTAACAGCACATGCTAGTACAAGACAAAGAGTAAAGCATGTTAAAGCATTTGATAGCATAAGCCTTTCATGATAGCTTCTGTAAACAAAGCTCTAAATGACTGTTTTTAGCTCCAATTCTCACACACACCCAGCTTGCAGATCCAGCTGTCGCCCCCGCAAAATTTTTCCCACTCTCTTGACTAAATACAAGAGTGCGAGTGAGCCAGTCAGAGCGAAAGCCGAACGCCGAAAACGCAGAACCGCTGAGGGCCGGAGCTGAGCGGCAGATCCACAGATAGCGCTTCCCTTTCATTTCCTCTTTCCCGACCTGCCTTGTAAATCAGACGTGTTCATTCATACTCTGAAGACGCGATATCCGACGCCATCGGTGTGGCCATTTTTGTACACAAGACTTCCAGAAATCTCACCTGTGCCGTGGCCTCATTGGCCCGCTGCAGCCGGATGGAGAGGAAAAGCCAGTTAGTGCCCAGCGGTTTTTCGCTGGTTTCTATTTTGCTGGAATCCACTGTGGTTTAGAGACTTTCTGTACTTGCGTATCTCAGCTTTTTTTTTTTTTTTCTTTCTTTTTTTGTGGCTTGGAGCGTTACGAGTCCTTCTCATCGTTTTGCAGAGACGCGCAAATAGCTTGGCGTCTGCGCACGTTCTTTTTTTTTTTTTTTCCCAAGACTCCTGACTCGAGTTGGTCCTGTTGATGGTGACCCCTGTTCCCTTCAGGGGTCGCTACGGCCAATCAGCTGCCTCTTCCCTCAGAAGATGAACCGTCACAAAATCCAAAATCTTATATTGCCATAGTGATGCTTTGAAATTACAAAAAAGAAAAAAAAAAAAAAACGATTCATCCGGTCATTTTTCTTGGGTTATTATGGGATGTTGACACCGAACAGCTGCAAAGAGTAAACACCACCATTATAACTGGGAAACAATGGCAGGAAAAAGGACGGAGCTCATTGGTTGTTGACTTTTGAGAGATTTAACTTTACACAAGAGATTATTTATAGATGGCTTTTATGTTTTGGTAGCATGCGATTAACACACACACACACACACATACACGCAGGTGGTTTATAGTGGGGATTCAGCTCACTCTACTAGATGTGGTTCATTCACATTCCTGAAATAATTAAAGAAACAGGAAAACACTTGTGCACACCAGATGCTCGCCTCCATGTCTTCCCATAACGGCTTGAAACTTCTCACACACACACACGCACACACACACATGCTAGGGCCATGAGATGACCAGCATCGGCCTCCTGCTGGGCGTCTCCTCAGCCAAGCTGGGCACCATGGACATGTCAATCACCCGCCTGCTGAGCATCCACATCCCCGCCCTGCTGCCGCCGACCTCCACCGAGCTGGACGTGCCGCACAATGTCCAGGTAAGACTCGTGTTCTGACCGTTCTGCGGACGGCGAGCGCCGGATGTGGCACCTTATTTTGGTTTTCAGCTAGGATTTCACGCACACGTCTGTGCAGGCTTTGTGATATAGTCCCCCTGCCCTCCCCAAGTTGATTTTTGCTTTCTGTTGTGGATTAAAAAAAAAAAAATGGATTTAATCACGCTGGCTTAATTCAGCATTGCTAATCTAGTTTTTTTTTTTTTTTTTTTTTTGAACCACGAATATCTACATACCCGATGGATTTAATGGTACAGTCCGAAATGACATTTCATGTAAGCTAATGTTTTGTCCATAGCGTTGATGGAATGAGCTAAACACGACTCTTGAAAACTCATCTGCGAGCGTGATTTCCGCTGGGTCGCATCGGAGTTGTCTTTCTGTTCCGAGCGCGTCATCTAATGGTTTCCCCCAGTGTTATATTTACGGAGGAACTCTCGCACCCATCACGTCTCTGCAGGTGGCCGCCGTGATCAGTATCGGCCTGGTGTACCAGGGGACCGGACACCGGCACAACGCAGAAGTGCTGCTGTCGGAAATAGGTGCGTTTCACAATAAGTTTCACCCCTCATCCGAGCGGCTTCTTCAGTCCTTGATTTTGACAAGAATTCACCAAGAATTCACCATACTCTGGATAGTATTCACCCATCCACATATTCGCGGACCTTCAATCTGAAGGTTTGCACTTAGGCTCCTGGTTTCTCCTGTCTGAGTGCTGAAGTGTCCTTGGGCAATACTCTGAACATCCCCTTCCCCTCCTGATGGTCTGCCAGCTTTGAAACGCCATGGTATGAAAGGGAAATTCAGAATTTCTGCAGCTGGAGGAGTCTGGAATCGAACCGTCATCCTTCCAATCGGAGGGTCGCCAACTTTACCCGCTGAGCTAGATGTACCTTTGGAATGCTTATAGGCGGGCATATTGGTGGTTCCCCAACAAAAAAGTGGTGTGTCCCTTCTAGGAGCACGTTTGTTTGTATTCCAGGTCGGCCCCCGGGACCTGAGATGGAGTACTGCACGGACAGGGAGTCCTATTCGCTGGCTGCCGGGCTCGCTCTGGGCATGGTCTGCCTCGGGGTAAGGCCGGCACACTCCCGATGCTAATGTGACTCATCTAGAGTTTGGTTAAAATGACGGAGGCCTATCCAGCTTGGTGGATATCGTCGCAGTGCACTATGCAGTACCTATAGGAAGGCTTGGCGGTCCCGTTGGCCTCCCAGGTGCCGTTCAGGCAAATCAGAGTGACAGGGAATACTTTGTGCTTTGAATTTTCCGCCATTCTAAACCAAAATGTGAAGCTCCACAGGGCTCCGTTATCGGTCCTGAATATTTTATCTTAATGTGGAGGGCGGTCTAGATTTCTACGCTTACGCCCAAGAGCAGGGGTTGTCTTTTGAAAATAATCAACGAGTATTTAATTAAAATGTACTTTATTTTTGATGGAATTTTAAATGTGAAGATTATGGCGATCTTGTAACATCTAGATAAAACGTGTTAAAATATTTTTGGCGCTCTTAATAAGCGACTGCACGCACCAGTAAAAGGATGACAGCACACAGAGAGAGGACAGCATTTTTGATTTAATGGCAGTGGATAATTTAAGTTTGTTTTTTTTGTCATAAATACAAGAATGACTCAAATGGACATTCAGTATTTTGCTTAAAAGTAACCTTCAGCCCAAAGTTTTTTTTCGAAGTTCAAAATGTTTTGTTGCATGCAAAAATGTAATTTTGTTCTCTCTGCGGTTCATTGTTTTGAGAAAAAAAAAAAAAAAAAAAAAAAAAGGCAAAAAAAACAACATTATATCCTGTGTTAACTGATTTGAAATTTCAAAAGGGTTCTGTGGTTCCCAGTGTTTCTTTTCTGTGGGGAAACAATTGGTTCTTGGAGTGGTAAAGGTTGCAGACCCCTGACCTAGACACACAGATCCATCTCTGTTTGTCATCGTGACCCCGGGACTTGTGTTTTGAAATTTACCCGGTTTAACCCAAAACAAAAATACCATGTTTCAGGTTAGGTGGTTCACAACCTCCAGGACAGAAAGTGAACGTGAAACGCCGGAAACCTCTGCGTAGAAAAGCGGGATCTCTCGCTGTCGACTCGGCACTCACGCCTCCAATTTGTCGCAGATTTCGCTTCTTGTGCATGAATTCTTCGTCCTTGTTGTTCATTACTTCCCTTTGTCTTACGGCCATTGTTTCTCCTGTCAACTCACGTACTCCCTCCCCCCCTTCCCTGCAGCATGGCAGCAACCTAATTGGAATGTCAGACCTAAATGTTCCCGAGCAGCTGTATCAGTACATGGTCGGGGGCCATCGCAGAGCCCAGGCGGGGGCCAGCAGGGAGAGGCACAAGTCGCCCAGCTACCAGATCAAGGTGGGCGGACATGTCCGGTCTCTTACATGTAATGAGTTATTGTATCTTTACATGAGGTGTGAATGCATGAATGTCTCCCAATGGTCGAGAGTGATAAGATAAGCCGTATAAATAACAAATGCATGAATGCATGAAAGCTAGAATGGCTAGTTTCCTCATAAAGTAAACCTACAGTATTCAGTTCTGTTTTGGCCTTCAGAGCCATTTTGCCAGAAACACCAATACTGAATAAACGCAAAGGGATCAATAAAGAAAAAGAGATTTTTGCCCCACATGGTGGCAGAAGAACCCCTCTCGATCAGCCCGAACAAAAGACAGTCCACAAACATAAAGAATAAAATATCCAGAACTGTTAAAAGGACAGAGAAACTGGATAAACCCCAGATTTGAATGACTCCTGCTAGCATACAAACACATGAGATAGCGCGCGAGCCTTTCAGAATGTCAGCAGAAGTGAAAAAGGCCACGACGACGGCGCAATCCTGTTATGCTGTCATGAATGAAATGCATCATTAAATATGTATATATGCAAGAATGTATTTGTTATATTTATAATTACAATTAATTGGCGCAGCTGCAGACAGTGACCGATAGCATGCTAAGCTACAACTGCTTCCAATGCTCCCCTGCAGGAGGGCGACACCATAAATGTGGACGTGACGTGTCCAGGGGCCACACTGGCCCTCGCCATGATCTACCTCAAGACCAACAACAGGTAGGACACCGGCCAGGTCCCTCCCTCTGGACTTCGGTTTCTTACAGCCTGCGTTTTTTCAATATGGCTGAATTTGACTCGATGTGAGCGCAAAGCATCTTCACCCGCCTGTTTGAAGAAAAAAGGAGACTTTCCGCGATTCCTGTTGTCGCATCAGGACGCCGACGTCTTTTCCATGGCCTCGCTTCCTGTTATTGGTCGAGAGGCTCCTGTCGAAGATAACACGCTGCCTTCTGTCTTAGGTTGGGATGTTTCTGAGGGAGCATATTAACACCTCCTTGTCTCCTCTGACTCCATCCATCAGGTCTATCGCTGATTGGCTGAAGCCCCCAGATACATGGTTTCTGCTGGATTTCATCAAGCCAGAGTTCCTTCTGCTGCGGGTTAGTGGAGCACCGGCTGTGTGAGAAGCTTTTTTTTTTTTTTCACCGCCATATAGCATACCTGTGTTCCCCTTCCTTCCAGACTCTGGCGAGGTGTATCATCATGTGGGATGAGATCCTGCCTAATACTGAGTGGGTCAAAAGTAACATACCTCAGGTGAGAATTTTATTTTATTTCAACACATTTTCTTTTATTATATTTTTTTTTAAATTGTATTTTATTTCCATTAGCTACTTTTTTTGAATTTTATTTTAGTTTATTAAATTTTATTTCATTTCTGTTAGTGTTTATTTTTTTCCATTATATTATATTTTTTTCACACTTTATTTTATTTGTGTGCAGTCACGTGACATTATTTATTTGACTCCTTTTTCCTTCCCAAGATCATGAGGGGGAATTTCGATCCTTCAGAAGACATAAATATGGAGACGATGGCGTGAGTCTTAAATCTTTCCGCCATGTATAGTTTTGTATATTGATATCCTCTTCCTGGGTACGGATCATCGCATGTTGTGGTGTTTCCTCTCAGCCAAGCCCAGGATTACATCACGGCAGGAGCCTGCATGGCTCTGGGCCTTCGCTTTGCCGGCTCCGCCAACTGCGACGCGTTCGATTGCCTCTATGAGTTCGCCAGGACCTTCATGAAGATAATGTCGTTCTCCGGAACAGCTGCAGCGGTGAGCGCGTAAACGTCCGCCGAAACCGTGACAAGCATGGCGCTGCCTCACCTCACCCTCACCTCGACATTTTTTTGCTTTTTTTTTTTCTCACTGGTCCCTGAAGCCGACAGGATATTACAACCTGCAGACCAGCCTGTCCATGGTCCTCCTGGCCATGTCCATGGTGATGTCCGGCACCGGCAACCTGAAGGTGCTACAACTCTGCCGCTTCTTCCACAACCGAACCGGCGGCGAGATGAACTACGGCTTCCACATGGCTCACCACATGGCACTGGGCCTGCTCTTCCTCGGAGGAGGGAGGTGAGCACACACACACACACACACACACACATGCACACACACACTGAATTAGAAAAATTTTATTTACATTGATATACATCACACTGGGTGCTTCTGTCTCGCGGCAAGAATGCTGGGTTTCGTCTGGAAGCCTTTCTATGCGGGGCTTCCTCCGCTGTCCTTCCTTAGTCCAAAAACATGAAATTCCGTGAAACAGCAACCGAATTTTTATTCATTATTTAAATATACAGTGGTCCCTTAAGATACAAATTTATTATGTTCCAAAAGTGGGTTTGTATGTTGATTGATTGATACATTTTTATTTACTTATTTATTTATATTCCTCATTCAAAATAACAGAAAACAAATTAATTAGTCCCCAAACTCACAAAATATGGATATGAATATAGAAAAAACCTGAAAAGAAGGATATTAATAATGTAAGGGACATCAAAAGGAAATATTACGGTTAGTATACACTTGCAGTGTTGTGATATGAATCCTACCGTGCAAATTTTGAATTTAGATTTTTTTTTTTCGCTCTCATTTTTGTATCATAAATTTTTATTTTGTATTTCAAGGCTAAGATTAGCTTGACTCGCGCTTCGTACCTTAACAAATTTGTACATAAAGGGATTTGCTTCTTAAGAGGTCACTGTATCTGAAAGCTTTATGACCTTCCCCACAGTCTTATTAACCTTTCCCATACTCTCATTTTTTAAAATTTACTGATGCTGTAATATGGTCGCACAACAGTGCAGAGTAAGGCTAAGATTGCATGTTGCACAGGAGATGCAGAGAATGATGCTACGGTTGCTGAGCCAATCAGAGCCCAGGATACAGAGCTCTGGTTGGTTGCTACCTAAGAAAAGGCCTGTTTTACTGTAAAATTACTTGAAATGATAAATACATAAAAAAAAATTTGAGCATAGAAACACATGGTATAGTGAAATATCCATTATATAAAATTACTTATAAACCCGCTATAAAAATAGATAATTCCACGATATAAAATTACATTAAAAAAATCCACCATATAAATTAGTTTTAAAATCCATGATGAAATTAGATAAAAATTCTGCTATTTAAAATTTGATTAAAAAATCCACAACGTAATATTAGATAAAAAAATCTGCAATGTAAAATTAGATCGAAAAATCTGCGCTATAAAATTAGATAAATAATCCATAGTATAAAATAACATCAAACATCCGCTTTGAAATTAGATACAATATGAAATTAGGTTAAAAAAATACGCAATATACTATTAGATAAAAATTCTGTGATATAACATTAGATTAAAAATCTACAGTATAAAATTTGATTTAAAAAAAAATTGCTAGATAAAAAATCTTCAATCCAGGGAGATTGTGATGTAGTGAAGAACTCCTGTAAAAGATGTGTGAATGAGAGAGTGAATAGTTTGACATATCCTTCTCAGCCTCTCGTCCAATCACAGCCAGACATTGAGCAAATATACGTCACACTACCGTCCCACATGTATCAAGATGCCGTCTTTGTGGACAGACCAAGGACACACACACACACACACATTCACCAGTGTGTTTTGTGCACCGTGGATGACATTTACTGACACCCGAAACCAGTTCCCTCGGATGAACCTTTCCCTTTTTTTTTTTTTTTTTTTTTCTCGCTGCTCACGTTTCACCGAGACCGGGGTTTGAATGTCACACACTGTTACAGAGGTCGCTCCTCGTCCACCTACCGCCATCACTTCATCGCCGACATTCATTCATTCACCACCCCGCCCTCCGCTTTTTTTGTCGGCTCAGTTATTTTCCCTTCCCTTTTTTTTTTTTTTTTTTTTTTTCTGCGGTTTGAATTTTGAGCAGAAAAATTGAAGTGAAATTCATTTTTGCGGCCGATCAACATCCCCGTTGTAAGTTTGTAATGGAGCACATGCTCAGCAGCAACAACAACATCCGGACCACCGAACCCTTTGGAGAACGTCGGTGGAAAATCCGGCCGATGAGTTTGTTCCTCACAAAATGAGATCTGTCCTGTCAGATAGTTTTTGAGACTCATACGACCCCTCCGATGTCGATAGAAAAGGCTTCGGACATTTCCGATTGCCCGAAAAAGACGCTTGTCGGAACCTTTTGCCCCTAAGAAGGGGTTTCAGGGCTAGCAGATTCCGCATTTTTAGCTAACAGCTAATGGGATTCTGTAAAGAGCGGAGATAAAATCACTCTGACCTATTTGGAAGTCCATATAGCTTCCATCTCCAAGTTGTCCTTTTCCTCCTGTTCTTCTTCGGCGGTGTGTCTTCGAGCGCCGAGCTGAAGGTGCATGTCGCAGCTGCTTGCTGTTATCTCTCACTGCCTGTGGGAATGAGAAAACTAAAAAGTTGACCGGCAGGAGGCTACTTCCTGGAAGCTAATCCGAGCTGGACACCTCTTAGAGCTGCGCACTTTGGACTTTTACTAGAAATACTATCAAAACTAGATATTCATGTACTTTGGGCTCAACAGTCCAGAGCGACAGAGAAAGAGGTAAAGAAATGGGTTCAACAAGGTTGGAATGGGTGGAGAAAAGTGTCAGGAGTGCTATAAGATAACCAGAATGAAAGGAAAGGTGGACAAGACAGTGGTGAGACCAGAAGTCCTGTATGGTGGAGGAACAGTGACAATGACGAAAAGACAGGAGGCAGAGCTGGAGGTCGCAGAGATAAAGATGTTGAGGTTCTCTTTGGGAGTGACCAGGATGGGTACGACCAAGAATGAGTCCATTAGACCAGTGTTTCCCAACCTTTTTTGAGCCACGGCACATATTTTACATTAGAAAAATCACACGGCACACCACCAAATAAATATGTCAAAAACATTTTTTTAACGAGTTAGAATGAAACCGTAGTCTCAATTTACTTAGTGTGAAATCTAATATATCTAATATCTGTAGATTCGTCAAGTTGCAATGCAAATTTCCCACTGATGTGCAACTTTTCCAGAACACTTTTTTGCAATGTCTGAAGACATGTCATCAATATGTCTGAAAATGGTATTATTTGAGAGAACTCTGGCTATTTCTTTATCAACGCCAGAGCTGAGCATTTCTTCTACAATGATTTTGCCGGGAGGTAGTATTAATGTTTTGCTACGGTGTGTGGCTGTTTGGATTTAGAGATGAGTTCAGCAACTGTATATCAAGCTTTCACTGCTTTCTCACTCGTCCTGGTAGTTTTCAACAATGCTGCTGGTTTGTTTACGCAGATACAAGTACCGTAATTTCCGGACGATAAGCCGCGACTTTTTTCACGTGAACAACAATGCGGCTAATATTTGGACTTTGGGTTGGGGACGCTAGCGAGCTTCACGTCGCTAAAGCGTTTATCCTCGTCACATCGGACCAATGAAATGACCGGGAAATTCTGACTCCGTTCAACTCCGACACCGAAGAAAACGACTTTGACGGTTTTAGTGCGCAGGAGGAAGCCGGAGATAGAGATCGGCTAGCCGGTGCGGCTTATATTGAGGTGCGCTCAATAGTCCGGAAATTACGGTACTTTTTATTTTAAAAATGTATCACGCAAAGCGTCGCTAATCACTCTGGTACACAGATGCACAGGTTAATTCACTACCCGTTGCCATCGAATGGGCACGCTGCCCACAGAGACATAGGAAGACACATTATTTGCGTTGCATAAATAATTTTCGGACCAATCAGGTGAAAGTGGGCATTTTTCCACGGCACACCTGATGATATCTCATGGCACACTAATGTATAACAGCACAGTGGTTTGGAAACACAGCATTAGAGAGACGGCACCTGTTAGAGGTTTTGGGGAAGCCAGACTGAGATGGTTGGGTCATGTACAGAGGAGGGATTGTGAATATATTGGTAGACGGATGCTGAAATTGGAGGTCAAAGGGAAGATTTATGGACGTACTGAGGTAGTTGGTGTGAGAGAGGAGGATACAGAGAAAAGGGTTAGATGGAGAAGGGTGATTCGCTGTGGCGAAGACTATCAAAACTAGATGATGTCATTGTTTAGTGGATTAGCCTTCACGAGTTGCATCCGGGTAAATTTGCCCAGGATTAGCCCACAGACCGAGTTTCAACTTCCAGGAGAGGAGAACGCGACATGGAGTGTTTTCGTTCCTTAAACCCACTCGACCTTTGTCGAACAGCCGTTATAAAGTGAAGCGCCACAAAACCCCCTTACCTTAGCTGACTGCTAACAAGTGCTCTCACCCGTAAACCTCATGCTTTCTCAGTCTGACCCCACCTTTTTTTCATTTTTAATAACAGCCCCTCTTGTAAGAGTGCACCCTTAATGGCCAACTATTATGTTTAAGAGGTTCGGTTTGGGCTCACGATGACGTACACGGTGACTTAGCACACACACCCGGTGTGCTCCCACATACACTCCATCACATTGTGAATGAATCACACACACACACACACACACTTGTGTTTGAGGAGACTGCTTCCTCAATAATCTGTGATTTTGACGTCCTGTGCCAGGTACACTTTGAGCACCTCCAACTCGGCCATCGCCGCTCTGCTGTGTGCGCTGTATCCCCACTTCCCTGCTCACAGCACGGACAATCGGTGAGACACACACACACACACACACACACACACCTTTGAGTGGGGCGATTGTCTGCTATTGTCATGTAAAGAGCCCTGTTAGCATTTAGAAAAGATGTCAAACCTTTTGATTTTTTTTCTTTTATTTTGCTGGTCCACCGGCATGAATGCAGGTTGACACGGCCTGCCATTTTTTATTTATTTATTTTTTTTCCTTTAAAAAAAAAAAAACACTCTTTTGCAGCTGCTTACGCAATTACCCCGCGGGTATTCGCTAAAAGCATTCAAATTGATCATCGAGATCACTGGAGACGCGCAAGTCACATGTCATCGGAGGGTTTTGGACACACACCAACATCTATGAGATGTAATGTCAGCTAAATGCAATGAGTTCGATATGCAGTTTGCATCAAGGATTTTATAAATACACCCTAGTTTTGTGTGAAGGGTTGTGTGTTGCTGTTCTGCGGCTCCAGGTACCACCTTCAGGCCCTGCGGCACCTGGCCGTGCTGGCCGCAGAGCCCCGGTTGCTGGTCCCCGTGGACGTGGACTCCCTGAAGCCCTGCTACGCCCTCCTGGAGGTCACCTATAAGGTCGGTACGAGGGAAACGGGGAGCGGCGAGCCTTTGGAAAGACTCGCGGAAAACTATCATCTCAGATCTGAGGACTGGCTTTTAGAGCTTTTCGTCACAGCCTAGTCTCAGACTGAGATTTTATAAAGATTGTGAATCTTACTGGGTTGCAAAACTACAAGTTGATTTTTTCAGCAACTTTTCCCACCATGCCATGTTTTCCCCGGGTATCTGCAGAGCCTCTGGTATTTCACTCGTCCCTCTCCATTCGGTGGTGATGTGTTAGAGATGATATGTCATCCAAGTTGGGCTGTTCCACTCCTCTTTCTGGACGCTCCACACTGATGGGGTCGTCCCTCCCCGTTCCCGTTCATCCATCCCACCGACAAATACCGTCTCTGCGGCCGATACCTCTCTGGGTTTCGTGTGTCTACCGGGTTTCCTGTTTCCGCTTTTGTCAGAGGTCATCTAACGGTTGTTGAATGTGTTACGTCACCGTAAAGAAAGTCTTGCGATAATAACAAACAGGTTTGATGTTGTCGTAAGCCCAAGACTGATCTAAGATTACCACCTTATACTTAACCACTGAGATGACGGGACTTTCTGTTTTTGTCAGCAACAGTGAAAATGTTTTGGTGTTGGCCCGGAAATAGCCAGTGTGCAGACAAGATTATAAGATTTGACATTACATTGATTGGATGCAGGGCTCCGATGTAAAAAGCAACATGTTAGTCAGTATTTTCAGTGTCCCCAACATACCTCTGTTCTGCATCTGCAGCGCCACTGTTTCTAAAAGCATACCTCTCTCAGACACGCCAGTGGACACGTGCACCATCGACACCGCTTTCATTAAAACAAAGGACCGCTGTGTCTCCCCCTTGTTAAAGGCACCAGTTTGCCTAACCCAAATGTTTGCAGACATGTTAAAATTAGTCTACCTCCAAATAAAGCTCCAGTTCCTTGCTAACACTCTAACAAAGCTGGTGTCCTTTAATTAACTCAAGACCACTGAAATATTTTGGTAAACTCCAGAAAGGGTATTTGCTTCAACCGATCTGGGTACGTCTGACTTTGGGCGCATTGGATTTCCCAATTTCAACATTGCTCACAAAAAAAAACATCGATGGCGCTTCCCCTTTCCTCATCCAGTCCTAGAAAGGCTGGGCCCTGGCGCAAAGGCTTCCTGCCTTGTGGCCTGGATTTAAAGAGCAAGCGCTCATTTTGGTCAAAGTTGTGTCATTCTCAGGCGGCTCTTTGGAAACAGCACTCGCCGTGCTGTGCGTTTCGAAATGGCCATTCTGGGAAAGCGCTTTTAGCGAAATGTGGGTTCAGAATGTGACTACGTTTAACATCTCAATACTCTAGGTCCGTCTTCTCCTACGCAGTAACATCTCACCGGGTAATGTTTAGTGACCTGATTTCTGCGCCGCGGCGTCAAACATTGCCGCTGTCGTTGAGTAGCGCCGGATGTCCTTGTCCATGGCTGCTTCCGCTTGAACAGCGCCAGAGCGTCCACCCAATTACAGCTTCCTTTGGATGAGGAGCACGAAACCCTGAAGAGCAAGGATGGGGAAGGACAGGGATGTTTTGGGTGACATGTCACCAAAGGGGTTTGAAGGTTACAAGGTTCAAACAAGTGGAGGGGTCAATGTCCATGGCCCCTTTTGCAGAGTAGACCTTTTTGCAGCGTCTAGAACCTTTTCAGGAAGTAGCCCATTTCTTGGTGCATCAGGTCATCAGAGAACCCAGGAACCATGGATCTTCAGCCCCTAGAACCATCTGAGCTCCTACTCTGAGACAGGGTCTTTATATGACTCCATTAGGAACTCATAGGTGATTGGTGGAACTCATAAGCCACGTCCATTAACAGATCTTTCTTGCGGACTGCAAGTGCCATTTTTTTAAACGACGGTGGTCAAGATGTTTTCTCGGACAAAGTGGATAAAACCAGCTAGAAATGAAGCGAAGAGGTCCAAGCTCTTCTAGCCTGCTGTACCTCAGAGGGGTTTCCAGGGGTTGCAGGGAAACATCAGCATCTCGGCCAGAATAAGTGCGGAGTAAGCAAACAAGTAATGGTTCCTGAAAGTAGTTCCTGAAACCAAATTGGAGCTGGACACTTCTTAGAAGGTCTCTGTCCAAATAGTGGCTTATGAAGGTTCCATCTTCTAAGTCCTGGTCAATCGTTCAAACCTTGTTGTGGAACGTGGACTTGTTCTTTTTCTTGACATTCTTTGACACCCAAGAGGCTTTTTGTGGGGACTGTGGGGAATTTCTGGTGTGTACCTGCTGTTGGCCCAAGCTGAGATGGTTAGTTTGAACAGGTAAATGTTCACTTCCAGGTGAGTCCCTGGAACCCGTTTCTTTTCTCCCCAAACGACACCCCATTCTACCCAGTTCCTACGCAACAACTCAGTCATTAATGTACAGCGCCATCTCAGCATGGACCAACGGCCAACCATAAAGGATTTACCGAATTTTCTGGACTAGAAGCCACTACTTTTTTCCTAGGTTTTGAATCATGCGGCGTATACAAAAATGCGGCTATTCTATGGATTTTTCTGCCATCGCTAGGGGGCGGAAGTAGAATCCAAAATAAGATAAGACGTATAAATCAATGCAAAGCAGAAAAGCAGAAAGAGCAGATAAAAAGCAGATACAACACGCACGACAAATTACTAACTGGTACTGATTTTCAAATCCTCGCCCCTTCATCATGGAAACCACAAGAAGAAGCTCGTATGATGCAAGTTTTAAGTTGAAGGCCATCAAGCTCGCTATCCACGAAGGAAACCGCGCTGCGGCACGCAAGCTTAGCGTCAATGAATCTATGGTAAGACGTTGGAGGCGGCAGCGGGAAGAGCTCATGCAATGCTAAAAGTCGAAAAAAGCTTTCAGAGGACACAAAAGCAGGTGGCCTGAACTTGAAAATGTCCTGGAGGACATTTCTTTTCAACATAGATATCTGCGGCTTATAGCCTGGTGCAGTTTGTAATTATTTTTTTTTTCCAATAGAGCGGATGCGGCTTATTTACAGGTGCGCTCTATAGTCCAGAAAACACGGTATATATCTGCTGCAGTTCATCATGTCACCTGAGAGAAGAAGAAGAAGAAGAAAACTGTCAGTTTAAATCTACAGGACGCATGTTGATCCCCCGATTGTCCAGCTCTGTAACTGGAGCTTCTCCACCTGTCCTAAACACACACTCACCGTTGGATCATCTCGTGTGTGACGCTCCCAGAAAGGCCACAGCTTCGCTCTTCCCTTTTGTTGGTCGTGACGACACCTCCCGTTCGCCTTTCCGCACGCATTATCGACGAGCGTTTCAGCGGGCTGAAGGTCGGTCGGAGGTCAACGACGGATTCGCCGCTCATTGTCCGGCCTCTCTCTGGACGTCCTTCCTCGCCTCAATTTCCCTCGCAGCAGAGAGCTCCTCAGCCGGACGCTGCCAACATCAATCACCATCTGTGCCACCTTTGTGTGTGTGTTGAAGCTGTAATTTGTGTGTATGTGTGTAATCTCCATGCATCGTTAGATTACAGTTTATCATATACTCATAATGGTTCCTGCTGTGACATGTTTGGATTACATCAGGGGCGCGTGAGCTGTGGCGTTCACGAACCCTTCATTCCTCTTCCCGTCCTCCTCTTTCCGCAGGAGACCAAGTGGTACGAGGAGACGACCGTGGAGCTGATGGCGCCCACCCTGCTCCCCGAGCTGCACCTCCTCAAACGGGTGAGGCGGCCATATTTGCTAACCGCCGGCGGATCGGAATTTTTGTATGTCAATAAAACAGGAATGAGCGGGCGAATGTCCGTCTCTGTGACATGTAAATGAGAGGGTGAACGGTCGTATGTCTCCATTAAAGATAAGATAAGAACAACTTTATTAATCCCGAAGGAAATTGTTGTGCCAGAGTTACAGAAAATATAACAGTGATAAATAATTAAAAGAAAAAGGCAGAATTAGAAATAAAAATAAACTATAGTGTCTCAGTGAAACTATAAAGTGTCTTAGTAAACAAGTGATAAAACTTTAAGTGTCTTAGTAACAAGTGAGGTAAGGAGTGCACAATAGTATGATAAAAGGAAAAATTGTAGTGTAGCTGTTATGAAATGAAATATTGCACAGTTCTGAATATTGCACAGTGAAATGAAATATTGCACAGTTTTTGTTTTTTATTTAAGTTAAAGATAGGTTTTTATGGTTGCCGGCGGCTGAATGGAGAGGAACAGCCATTATGAAGGAGTGATTTTTTTGGATATCTATATGACGTGTGAATGAGAGGCTGAATAGCTGCGTGTCAAGTTATTTGTGAACGGTTTTATGTCTGGGTCCAGGGCTAACCTTGCTTCTCGCTCAATGATAGCTCGAATGAGCTCCGTTAACCCCGAGCGCAGGATAACTGGTATTGACGATGAATGAATAAATGAGAGAGTATCTGCAGTGGTATAACAGCCATTTATAATATCTTCCAGGTGAAGGTTAAGGGGCCCCGCTATTGGGAACTCTCCGTGGACCTGAGCAAAGAAACACACCATCTGACGTAAGTCCGACGAAGGTCTTTGGAAGTCAAGTGGAGCGAACGGGAACGAGCTCCGACGGCCGGGTCCCGCGAGGAGGGTGCAATTATTCGTCCCATTGATTTGAAGGTACTGTCCCCTCGGCAGGTCCATCCTCTCCAGGGACGGGGTTTTGTACGTGAAGCTTCGGGCCGGCCAGTTGCCCTACAAGGACGACCCCCAGGGCTGGAAGAGTCTGCTGGCCTCCACCGTCAACCACCGCAACTCCGGAGTGCGAGCCTTCAAGGTGCACGCCGTTTCCCTGTCACCCACTTCATTCAGTGTGTTTACTCACACCGGAGTGTGTGTTTAGGATTCAGACATGTGTGTATTTCAGTTTCCCTCTTGTCCATTTCCTCCTGAAATCCTGTTTTGAAGTGGACCCGGGGGGGGGCAAACATCACCGACGACCGTTGTCACGGCAGCCGTGTGTGTCTGACAGACCATTAGCGGCCCTCGGCGTGGGGCGGCCAGCACGCATACAGCGCCGGAAAAAAAATAATTTGCCATTTCTCTCGTTGGTACCCGCAGCCCGAAGCCATCTCCACGTTCACGTCCGAACCCGCCCTGCTGTCCTTCGCCGAGTTCTTCTGCAAAACGTCCGACGGGATGAAACATGTGAGTTGCCGTCGGCGACTCCTCCGCTTGGATCGTGAACGATGACGCCGATGGACGTCGAACCCCCCCCACACACACACACACACACACGCCCGCCGTGACATTCCGTAATTGAGTTTAAGCACAACAGCACATTTCTTTGTGATCCGTCGTTATCGATGCGGTCACGCCCGCCCGCCTCCCACAAAATTCTCCGGGTTTTAAAAAGAAATTCCGGGGCAGTAATTGGAAGACGCGCCGCCGTCTGGGTTTTGTAATTTGCGGTGAAATCTCTGGCTCTCCGTGTCCAGTGTGTGTGTGTGTGTGAGTGTGAGTGTGACTTACGCTCCTGTTGCACAGGACGTGAGCGGACGTCCCTGAGATGAACTGATTGCCGCCGCCTCAGCTCACTTTTCTATTAAGGAAACTTGGAGTTGTTGCTCAAATCAGACAAGCGGCGTGTGGCTCCATGAGATCAGCGGCGTGAACGCATGAAATAGTTTCAGATTGATCGTAAACGTGGCCTTCAACATTCACACAACCATTCACTCATTCATGTCACCTGAAGGCATACGACCACTGATTCACATGACATCCAGAGACATACAACCATTCACCCTCTCATTTGCTTGTCCTAGAAAGACATTCACTCTCGAAACATGCAAGTTCTCACCCTTCCATTCACGCTTCATATAGACATTCAGCTATTCACCCTTTCATTCACATATCACATAAACGCACAGCCACTCCCAAGTCAAATATATCCACACAACCATCACTCATTCACATGACATACAGAGACGTGCAACCATTCACCCTCTCATTTGCAAGTCCGAAAGAGACATTCAGACATACGACCGTTCACCCTTTCATTCACACCGCATAAAGACAACCATTCACTCGTCACACGTCATATGGAGATATACAAACATTCACACTTTCTATACATACAGCAAGTCACCCTTTCATTCACGTTATATAGATTATCCACACAACCATTCACTCATTCACATATCACATAGAAACATACAGCCATTTACCCTCTCATTTATAATTTATATAGACAAACGTTCACCCTCTCAAGTCATATGTATCCACACAATTCATTCATTCATTCCCGTCTTATAGAGACATACAACTGTTCACCCTCTCATTTGTAAATGATACAGACCCGCACAAGCATTCACTTGTCATGTAGAGACGTTCACCCTTTCATTCACATCATAAATCCAACCGCTCACTCTCATTCAGACGTCACATGGACAAACAACCATTCGCCCTCCCGTCTCCGGCGATCCTCCCGCATGTGTGTGGACCGCGGCCGTCTGCCGACGACGTCCGAAGATTAAATGTGACGTTTTATCTTTCGGTGCAGAATCGTTCCTTTTTCCCCGTCACCGCCACGCTCTCTCTATGTGTCTCTGCAGAGGCAGGACACGCTGGTGCTGTTCTCCGCCATGCTGTACGAGTGTGTGACGCAGGAATGCCCGGAGATGCTGCCCACGTACATCGCCATCGAGCAGGTAACACACACACACACACACACACACACACTATTGTAAATGAGACAGGTCTTCCAGATGTGGTGCTCCCCCTTCAGGCGGTGGGCGTTCTGTGTCGGGGGAAGCTCCTCCAGACCTTCCCCCTCTGGCAGATGCGCCTGGTGGTGGAGCTGTGGGACAGCCGGGTCCTGCGCGGGCCGGCCGACGGCCACGACGTCCTGCTCTCCTCCGAGTTCCTCCCCGTGATGAAGAACATGGTGGACGTGGCTCTGGACGGCTGGCTGAGAGGTGACCTTCCGCCGCACGAAAACATCTTCCGCGCCGCCTCTCCGTGATGATTTCATCTGTAGGAAAACACGTGGACGACCGCACGCGCGCAGATTTTACGTAATCTGTCAGTCAGAAATCCCGCAGAACCCTGTGCTGAGACCGGGTGGAATTTCCACTGGAACATCACGCGCTTCTGAGCCTGCAGGCCCAGTTTGTGTTGGAGAGCAGAGACGGGCGCGGTGAATCCTAAGCGGAATCGCCACGAAGCAACCTGCCTGCACTCAGGCTGTGTTTTTTTTTTGTTTTTTTTTCTCCAGGTCCCTCCCTCAGCCCAAACACACACATGAGGTTCAGTGGCACGACTGACACGACACTGTCTAGATGTCTGAATGAGAAGGTGAATGGGTGCACGTCCATGTACGGCCTGTGAATGAATGAGTGCGTGGTGGTGTGTCTACGGGGATTGAATGCATGAGTCACTATGAAATGAAGAGTCTCTACATGACGTGCGAATGAGAGGGTGAATACTTGACTGTCTATGTGGTGTGTGAATTAATGAGTGAATGGTTGAATCTACATGACATATGAATGAGACGGTGAATGATTGTATGTCTGTTTATGTGTCCCTGTGATTGACAGGTCCAGTGAAATCTGAGATAGGCTCCGCCCCCCTGAAATGTTAGTGCAGGTTAAAGGGTGTGGATAATGAATGAATGAATGAACCAGCAATTTTGAGAGGCATACACACACACACACACACTCTTGCACAGAGCGGCAGCAGACGGTCCAGACCCGCCTTCGGTCCCAGTCTGAAGCAGCCTCCGGTTTCGAGGGGAAAACCGAGCTGCGGGCCTCCGACCTCAGCTGTCAAGAATGTTCTGTTTTCATTTTGGACGCCGTCCCGTCCATTACTCCACTTCCTGTTTCCCAGAGTCGGCGGTGAGGAGCGAGATGATGATCGGACCCGGCCCTCCGGGCGCTCCGATGAAAGGCTCTGGGAGGGAGGGAGGGGGCGCCCAACAGCTGGACGGTGATTGGTCGACTGTGTCCGCTGGGTCTGACGACAACTACTCTAATAATGGGACTATCTGCCAGGGCTGGTGGTAATGATGCGTGATCACGTGATGTTTGCACCTCCGGGTGACCGAACCCGCCTGCCTTTGCTCCCTCCAGGAAACGGCGCAGCGCTGAGGTCCTACCTGCGGGGCGAGCCCCTCCCCGAGGACGCCCTGTCCGCCGAGCTGGCCTGCTTCCTGGTGTACCGCTCCATCCCGTACATGGGGAACTCGCGCGCCCAGCTGGAGGGTAAGACGAACGCTCATTCAGCACCCCTTTCGGAATAACGCTGAAGAAGATCGGAGATGTTTGCTGTAACCTCAAACGCCAAACCCGCTGAATATGTCGGTTCCTCGGCTGTCTTGGTCTCGCGTTTCGTGGGAACTGACGGGAAAGCATGTAGGGCAACGGATGGATTCGTGAATCCCACCTGGAGCCACCAGCAGCTCTCAGGAAAACCTGAAAATGACGGTTTAGATGTTGTTCTTCAACGGTCTCCATGATTGATGGGCATCTCACCGCTCCCTCAGAGATGATATGGTCCATAAAAACACTTCCAAACTTTTAGCAGTTTCTAGAACCTTTCCAGGAAGTAGTCCTCCGCAGAGAAACCAGGGTCCAGGGACCTTCAGCTCCTAGAACCTTCTTAGCTCCTTCACCCGGGCAGGGTTCTGCCGCTCGGTGACAGGTGGAACTCACAAGCTGCACTCAGAACATCTTGTCATTTTTAAAAACTACTTTCGTCACTGGTCAAGTTTTCTTGCGACCAAATGGACAGAAGTGGCGATAAATGGAGCTGCGAAGAGGTCCAGGCTCTTCTGGCTTGCTACGCCTCAGAAGGGTCTCCAGGTCTCGTAGAGAAACATCTACATTTTGGTAGCATTAACTAACAGCTAAACAGGGTTCTTCAGGTAGAAGATAAACGACCATCTGATAGTTTATGGTTGTTCATGAACGCCGTGGCAGCTCCCACCTCCATGGTGTCCGTTATCTTCCTCTCACCCTTCTTCTTCTCCGCTGGCTTGTTTCTGAGCGTGGAGCATAATGTCCACGTCCCACCGTGGTCTCCTCACTGCCTGAGGGAATGCGAATGTTTCCAGGCTACGTCTTGGAAACAAACTGGAGCTGGACACTGCTGAGATATTTTCTGTCTAAATAGTGGCTTAAGAAGGTTCTCAGTCATCCAGGTCCATGTCATCCCAGTCGTCTTCCTCCTCCTCGTCTTCTTCATCGTCCCGCTCTTCTTCTTTGGTGGTTTGTGCAGAAGCTTGTGTCCCACTGATGCCCACCACAGTGGTGCCGCCTGTGGGGAAGGGAAGAGCAGAAAAGGTCCCACTTCCTGGAACCAAATTTCCGCCGTTCACTTCTTGGAACTGTCCTGTCCACACCTCTGCTCCTTTCTGCGTTTGCTCAGCAGGTTCAACTTGAAATAACATCACGGGTTCCCTGGAGCTGCAGGCCCAGAGCACCGTGTCAACAGATTAGAGAAGATATGGTTCGCTGCAAATGTATCAACAGACCAGACCGATTCCGGGAAACATGTATTATAAGAATAAGAATAATGAGATGAGATGAGAACAACTTTATTGATCCCGAAGGAAATTGTTTTGCCAGAGTTTCAAGTAAATAACACAACAGTAATAGATAATAGTAGAAAGGAGGAAGAATAAGAAATATAATGAAATATGAATTGTCTTAACTTAACTTAACTCTTAACTTAAGAACACCTTTATTCATCCTGAAGGAAATTGTTGTGCCAGAGTTACAAGAAGAATATAACAATAATAAATAATAGTAGAAAAATTGTATAAACAGTAAAAAATAAGAGAAAAAGGGAGAATAAGAATAAGACTAAGAGTGTTTTAAAGTAATAAGTGAAAACTGTAAAGTGTCTCAAGTAACAAGTGAAATATATTGAGTGCACAAGAGTATGAAAAAATATTGTATATGTAGCTGTTATGAAATATTGCAGTTATACATACATACTAATATTGTATTACAGTTTACCTAATTACAATTTACAGTAAGTGGGTGAGTTTTTTTTTTTTTTTTTTTTAAGGTTTTAAGATTTTATCTCGCTCTTTTTCGCTTTTTTTATTTATTTTCTTTTAAGGTTTTAAGATTTTATCTCGTTCTTTTTCGCTTTTTTTTATTTATTTATTTATTTTTTAAGGATTTAAGATTTTATCTCGTTCTTTTTCGCCTTTTTTTTTTTTTTTTTTTTTTTTTTCCCTCGGAAGCCAGAGTGTCCTGCCTCCTCCGAGTGGGTCCCGCAGTGTAACCTCTCCCTCCCTGCAGGCTGCTCTTCGCTGGGGGAGCTGCTGTCCTGCAGCAGCCAGCTGGGGATCCCTCTCCGAGACCTCCTGCGGCTGCTGCCCGTCCTCCTGGGCCCGGCCGCCGACGCCGCCGCGCCGCTGACGCGGCCGGGTTTCCCCCTGCTGGCGCACTGACCCCGCCGACTGGGCCTCCGTCAGCTTGGAAGTGACCTCCTCCTCCTCCTCCTCCTCCTGGACTCGGCCCCTGCGGAGACGGGAGGAACCCCTCCGAGATGTGGAACTGATCAACCGTAACCTTTTTATCAAGTGTTTTTCTGTTTTGTTTTTTTTTTTTGTTTTTTTTCACCGTGCCATATCGCGGTGCGGGCCAATCAGGAACGGGGTCGGGGCCAATCCCAGAGGGGGGGAACGGCTCGGTCCGCACCTGCAGAAACCGACAAAACCGAGGACTTTTCTCCACGCTGCTGCTGGGCTGCAGACCCCGGAGGTCCTCGCACACGGACTCTACCGGCGGAGTCAGACTGTGTGTCGCGGCTAGAAGATTAATCCTAATTTTTTTTTTTTTTTTAATTGACGCGGAATTAGTGCGCTCTGCTTTCGGGGGAAACGTCGGCGAGTTTTTCCCCCCTTTTTTCCCCCCAGTAAGAACGTCGAATCAGGTCAGACGCCGCACTTATCATGATGGCCATCTTCCCTGCGCCTCCCCTCCCATCATGTCCACCTCGCATCTCCTCCTCCTCCGAGGCAGGATGAAGCCTTCTTTTCCGATGAACCCCTCCTGCAGACGCCGTCCTGAGCGAAGCCCGCCGGTTCCTCCCTTCGCGTCCCACAACCTTTTTGAATAAACCCCATCGTACTCCCATCTCCTCGCCGTGTGATCTCCTCCTGTGGCCTCTCCCGCCGCGTGACCTCCCGTGACGCCGTTGTCGATCTTTCCTGCCACAATGAGCGCTGTGTTTCATCTCTCTTCCGGGGACTTCCCTACAATGTCAGCGCCGGAGTCATTGTGAGATTCTAGATCTGTATCAGAGTGGAGGTGGTGGAGGCGTCCAGATGCACCATCTCACACACACACACACACACACACTCACATTTTGAATTAGCAGGAGGTTGATGGTGCCATTGGTTGACCTAAATCTTTGAATTATTAATAATACTGTCATTATTTGTAATATAGCTGATGGGAAAGGGAACTGAAGGGTCACGAGAAGGTCCCCCCGCTTGGATTCCCACAGGGGTCAGGAGGCTCCACGTTCCGCGTGGGGTTCCTCCGGGTTCTCCGGGTTCCTCCCAATGTCCAAAAAACAACATGCAAGAGGTTCATTGGAAACCCTGAATTGTCCAGATGTGTGAATGAGATGGTTCATGGTTGTAGGACTCCATATGTGGCCCTGTGATCTACTAGCTGGATGTCTATATATGACGTGCGATTGTTTTACGTATGAGAGGATGAATAGTTTTGATATATGAATGGGTGACTGAGTGAATGCTTGTGTGTCTATATGACGAGCGTCAAAATGACTCATGAATGAGTGTCTATATAACATGTGGATTGCAGAGTGAATGTTGTTTGTCTGTATGACATGTGATGGGCTGTATGTATATGACACGTGGTAAATTAATAGTTTTATTTTTATGACTCATGAATGACTGAGTGAAGGGTTGTGTATACGGGCGGCCTTCTGCCTCGACCGCTTCGCAGCAAGAGGGGAGGAGGTGTGTGAGGGTTGGGAGCGACATGCTAATAAGAGCTAATAACAGCTACATGCTAGCAGCTGACATGGTACATTAATAGCTTGAATATACACAGCATAAAACAACAATGGTGGACTGTCTTTCATACCAAAACTGCATTTCCTCCTCGGGGTCTCGGCTCTTGACCCGTCTATTCTCAGTATCGGCTATTTTGTGCCGCGCCCCGGCCCCCGCCGCACCAGACACGCCTGTTTATTTTGTCCGTTTTTACAAGGAAGGAACCGGTTGCGCTGGAATTTGATGTGACGGAACGTCAGTCCGGAAAGATCTTTATAGCTGATTCGACACGAATCGTCGGCGTCCTCGCCCTCAGACAAAAAAAGCTGGGAGGAGCCCTGAGGAACCCCACGCAGACGAGGGGAGGGCATGGAGACTCCACACAGGAAGGACCTCCTGTGGGAAACCCAAACGGGGACCTTCTAGCTGTGAGGAGGAAGCGCCGACCAAAATGATGCCCCGCTTTTACGCGGCTCCTGAGTTCTCCGCGGCTCGTATTGGACCACGGATCGGGTCGGACGCTCCTCTCCAGGATCCGAGGTCGGGACTTCCTGGAAGAGATTTAGGAAAGAATGCGCAAGATTATTCCCAGACGACACTCGGGCCGGGATGTGCAAACACACATTTTTCTCAGGGTCTGTGGGAAACACAGAAACAAACACACACACACACACACACCCATATTTGTTCCCATCATAATCCCAAGTGTGTGAGAACACACCCACTGATGTTTCCTCTCAACACACAGACCGGAGATCACCGAGATTGGTGTTAGACGATCTTTTAAGACCTTTTAAGGATGCATGCAAACATCAGGTCAGACCTGTGGACCACCAAGCAGCAAGAAGCGCTAAACATCTCCAAACTTTTGAGGGTTGGGGTCACATCTGTTTGGTTGTAGGTTGCAGTAGAGGGAAGAAAACACCCTGAGGATGTTTGAAGGAGACGACAGACCCTCTTTTAAATTTATAAATCGTTTAAAAAAAATATGTACACAAGTCAGCCAATATTCCAAAAAAAAATCCAAAATCAAATCAGTAAAAAAATTAAAAAATATTAAATAAATGTGTTAAAAAAATGAAATTGGTAATCCATAAAATATTCAATAAATGTATTCAATAAATACATGAAGAAACGCATACATTATCCAATCCATAAATCCAAAAATTATTCAAAAAGTAACCGAATAAATTGCAGTAAATCTTTAATCATTCAATCCTCACACACTCAAAAATCTGTGTATATGTATAAAGTCTTATTTTTGATTCTGGAGAGCTCTTAAACTTTTCAAAAACCCCAAATTCTTTTGACGAAAAAAAAAAAAGTGCACGCAAGTATTTCTCAACAATTCTCCTCGGACGAATGTGCACAGGGAGAACTTGGTGAGGGGAAACTCTGCTGACAACTTCATTCCGCATGCAGCGTGCATGCGCGTGCATGTAGCGGGGCGTGGGACGGGACCTGCGTGGGGTGTGTCCAAACACACCAATAAGTATCGAACCGCGATCCGCTCAGCCTCCTCTGAATGGCGGAGCTGCAAAGGAGGAGGAAGCACCTCCTCCTCTTCTTCCTCCTCCGCGTGCACGTCACCCCCCCCCACACACACACCCTGCGCGTCCACGAGACTTTGACGGCGGAGGGAAAAAGTTTTTGCGCACAGAAGCGGACGCGGAGCGGTAAGTGTGTGTCTTCTCTCTCTGTTTTTACTCGATTGTTTTATGAATCAGAGATAAGGGGAAGGAGGGCAGGTCACCTTTTTGCACAAGGAGGAAGAGGAAGAGGAAGGGGGGGTTGGAAGAAGAAGAAGAAGAAGAAGAAGAAGAAGAAGAAGAAGAGGAGAAGGTTTCATCTGCTGCAGCTTGAAGAGGTTTTAAAGTGCTGGAGGGGCAGAAAAAAGGAAGTCACACTCTTCCTCTTCCTCTTGCATTTTTTGAAAAGTGTAATTGAATGAAATGCTCTGAAGCGAAGGCTCCCTTCTTTGTTTTTTATTTTTTTTATTTTTTTTTATTCTATTTAATTAATTCATTTATTTATTTAGGTTTTTTTGGGTGGTGGTGGTGGTGACAACCTGTCGTTTTTCCCATTTATACCCCTGTTTGGAGTCCTGTACCCTCCCCCCCGACAGGTGTGTCAGCAGGTACGGAGGGAGGATTTTGATTGGACGAGACAGATTCTCACTGGGCTGCAGTGATGGATCAGATGAAGCAAAGTTTGGTGCCTCCAAGCTGACAGTCAGAATGTTCCAGAGGGTTGGATTTCTTTCTGTGCGGAGTCCCGTGTCTGCGTGGGGTTCCTCGGGGTTCCTACGACCTGGACCCCGATGGGACCCCTTCTCTCGGGGTGGAGATGATGAATGAATGAATGATTGTGGAGCAGATTTGGAGGGTCAGGAGAAGAGTTGAGGCCCCTTGGCGATGCATCGGGGTTGGGATCCAGATGTTTGGACCGGAGCCCGTCTCCACTCCGGTCTGACCGTGGTTCAACAAACATCTGGCCTTGAAGTGGTCCCTCGCCGACCATCTTCTGGGTGCGGAACCCTCGTGCAAAACACTATCTGGACGTGCTTTTTTTTGAGGGCCGATAGCTTCGGGGCTCCTGCCTCGAACCCGCGCTGCAGCGCCGGCTCTGCAGCGCCTGAGCTGCAGAGCCGCCAGTTTCGGAATCATCGACGGTGGGTTTCCCACTCCTCATTTCCTCCTTTCATGTGGCCATGGACTGAGACCTGTAGAGCTGCCAACACGGAAATGAACTTAGTATGTGTGTGTGTGTGTGTGTGTGATTAATGACGCAGCCTCCGTTCAAAGGGGGTATTTTCAAACAGCCTCCTCAACCACACAACTCCCCCTCTTGTGATTTACATCAGCTTTGCATGTGCGGTAGAAGTGGCGTGTGGTGTGCAGGAGGAAACAGGACTTGTATGCACGATTGGAACGACCCCCGTCACACACACCGACACACACACATACACACACACATCCCCAACCCCACCCATGTGTATTTGAGGTAGTGAAAGATGCTGGCAGGTCATGTCAATCCAGAGGCTTTTGCGTAATTCCTGCTCCTGGTCCGCTCAGGCTCGGGAGTTGACAGGTCGAGAAGCGTGAGGGCCAGGGATGGAAGCAAGACGTAGACGTGAGGAAGAGGAGGAGGAGGAGGAGGAGGAGGATCATGTAAGTGATGCAGAACGTGGCCGTGGGAGGTTTGTGGCCGATGAATTTCCCTGGTGTGCCGTTTCGCAGGCGTAGTGATGCATTTGACAGAGGATAGGTGGATCCCCCCCAGCTCACCTCTGGAGCTTGTGGAGCTGCAGGGGTGGAGAGGGAGGGAGGACCACCACCCGCGTGGACAAACCAGTCGTGGCAGAGTCTCCTCACAAGTCCTGAGTGGGTTGCAGGAAGTGCTTCATATAGATGAGTGTATCATCAGCATAAGTGTAGCAAGCAGGGGATTTGGTGTAGTTCTCTGTTTGGCCACTAGAGGGCGCCAAAAACACCCATAGTCAATGGGGCCGCGTGTGCGTGCAATTTGTGGACGCTCTGGTCAAGAATGATGGCCAGTATCTGGATTCTGACAGTCGGGCGTGTTTTTGGCAAAATTATCTCACGGGCAATAAAACGTCCGCAGCGTCTCTTGGCGCCTGCGGCTGCGAGGAGGCCCGACCTCGCCGCCTTCCCCTTCCTTATCTTCTAAAGAGCTGCTTCCTCTGCAGCGCGGCTGCACGTTTTTGCATCGCTGAAGCTCTACCTTGCTCGCGGTGCTCCAAGTTCAGGATTCCAGAACCCTACCTCCTCGGTGCTCCAGGTTCACGCAAGGTCAAACCAGTCATTTCCCATCAGAAAAACGTTGTCGACGGCTACGGTTGGCAGAAAGCATGACAGTTATTTTTAGAAGTGTGGCTGAAGGAGGGGGGGTTGTGGTTAGCGGGGTATTTGTCAGGGAACTGCTGCGGCACGTGCGTCCGCGCTCTGTTCAGTCAGAACCACTGGTTTCCAGTAAAGACTTATCGTAAGAGGATGTGACGACATTTGAAACCGTTCAGTGTGTGTGTGTGTGTGTGTGTGTGTGTGTGTGTTCACTCATCTTGTGCAACCTCAAGATTTTGTGCAACAAAACGGCGAAAAAGCCACACCTTTGCCCTCATCGGCGACGCTTTTAATCTATATAATTGTGTTTTTATTGAACCTTTATTGAACTCAAACTTGAGGCTTTTACTTTGGACATCCGCGCATGCCGGATGTTTTTGAAGATCCGGATTGTGAAGGTCCAGCGGTTTTACAGAGCAAAGAGCAGCGGCGAACCTGAGCTCCGCTCGACAGCGTTGCCTGTCGGTGTGTCTGTGTTACAGCGCTCCCCAGCGGAGGACATGTGTAATCACTAGCTTCGACAGCTTCGAACCGGAAGGTGGCTCAGCCGCACCCTTCTGCTCAAATAGGCGACCTGCAGCTCACCTCAAACTGCTCCCACACTTTGCATCTCCCTTTTCAAACATTATCATTCATTCCGACCTCATATGGAGACAAGCAACCGCTCACCCTCTCATTCACACGTCATGGAGACATTTATTATTGTTTTAATGACCAGAATACTTGCAAAAATTGTTCCTGTTGTTATCATTTTATCCGAATTAATGAATGAATCAAGCGTGCGCTCCGGATTCGTTTTTAATCTGTGTTTGTATTTCACCCTGTCGCCCCGTTTAGTTTTTCCGCCCTCCTATTCGTATCGGCCGGAGCCGCGTGTCGGAGCTTTTCTCGTTCCAGATAGTTTAACGAAGCCGAGGGTGAAGCTCAGAGCAACGTGGAGGGTGGAGAAGAGGTGGAGGAACGTGTGCAAGGAGGTCCGAACGGCTGGAGAAGAAGTGTCGGGGGGGAGAAAAAAATAGCAGAAAAATGGAGAAGACACGGGTGAGGAGCAGCCATGTTGTCTGAGGAGAAGATGCAGAAGATGGAGATGTGGAGGTTCATCTTTGGGAGTGAGGAGGATGGAGATGATCTGGAACAAGTTCATCGGAGGGACGGCGCATTGTAGATGCTCTGGAGATAAAGTCACACTGAGGGGGTTTGGACATGGACGGAGGAGGGACGGTGAAGACCTGGGTGGAAGGACGCTGAGGTTGGAGCTCCCAAGCAGGAAGTCTAGAGGACGAACAGAGACACAGGAAGTTAGATGGTGTGAGAGAAGAGGATGCAGAGAAGAGGCTGAAATGGAGGCAGACGATTGGCTGAATGGGAAAGCCCAAAGAAAAAGATAAAGATTATAATTATAATTAATAATTAATATATATAATATCAATAATAATGATTAGATTGTTATTATTATTATTACTACTACATATAATAATAAATAATATAATGTAATATAATAATTTTTATTATCATTGGAATGATAACTATCATTGATGTTATACTTTATTATTATTATTACATTGTATTATATTATTTATTATTAGATATAATAACAATACTAATTATTGTGTTATTATTATTAGATATGATAATAATTAATTATATAATATAGTAATAACAATAATAATAATGATGATTATTATTGGAATGGTAACTATTATTGATGTTATACATTATTATTATTATTATTATTATTACATTATCATGTATTTTTTGCTAGTATATAATATATTATTATTATTAGTATTAGTAAAATAATAACAATACCAATAATTATTATCATTATTATTGGACTGTATTTGATAAATTGATAAATTCCTCTAGACCTCCAATTTCCAGCATCCATCTACCAATATATTCACTCTCCCATCTCAGTCTGACTTCTCCCAAACATCTACCACGTGTCGTCCCTCTGATGGACTCATTCCTGATCCTCTCCATCCTGGTCGCTCCCAAAACCTCAACATCTCCATCTCTGCGACCTCCAGCTCTGCCTCCTGTCTTTTGGTCATTGTCACAGTTTCTAGTCCTTGCAGCATCGCTGGTCTCACCACCGTCTTGTCCACCTTTCCTTTCATTCTGGCTGACAGTCTTCCATCTTATAGCACCCCTGACACTTTTCTCACACTTTTCTCCACCTGTTCCAACCTGCTCGAACCCGTGTCTTTATCTCTGACAGAAATCTCTCTGTCCTCATGTAATTCCCCTCTTCACCTCTAGAGGGCGCTGTGCTCCACTTGTTTCAAACTCCCCCGTCCGCTCAAATAAAAGAGGTGTTTGTGCTCCTGCAGCTCCATCAATGCATCCTTTCAACTCGTTCGTTCCCAGAGGGCGAATGTATGAACCCCCCCGCCCTTTCATCCCTCGCTCCCTCGGGGAGGACGGAGGTATTGATTGGATGGATGGAGGTATTGATCGGAAAAAAAAAACTAAAACGCAACAATAGAGCCGAGCGGTGAGAAGCAGCCGGCGTTTGGTTCACACAGCAGATCAGGGCAGGGAGACACAGCTGTGTGTGTGTGTGTGTGTGTGTGTGGGTGTGTGTGTGTGTGTGTGTGTATAAGTTGCTGGGACTTTGTGGATGCAGAACATTTGGCTTTCTGGAGAAGATCCAACAACATGCAGATGAGCAGGAATCTTTAGCCTGGTGTGTTTAGCACACTTTTTTCCCTACTCTCTCTCACACACACACACACACAAGTTCCCACCCTGTCCTGGTGTGTTGCTAGGCAGCAGGCATCTGTTGACCCACCCGGGGGGGGGGGGGGAGATGATGTTTAGACTCACAAGGAAATGAATCACACCTCTTGTTCCATCTGACTCACTGAGAGCAAGGAACTCTTCCAGGCTGGACTTCAGCGCTCGAGGGTGTGTGTGTGTGTGTGTGTGTGTGTTTCAGGGATGTAGGGTGGGAACGAGTGGGGAGGACAGGAACCGCACCGGCAGAGGGGGGCAGATGAAGATACATGAGTCTTTTACAGAAAAGCTCCTGGAGGAGGCACATGCAAGTGTGTGTGTGGGCGGGTGTGTGTGTGTGTGTGTGTGTGTGTGTGTGTGTGTGTGGATGCCTGCCCATCTCCCGCCCAGAGGGGGTTTCCATGGCGAGACATCGGCGGACGAACCGTTCCGTTCCACGTCAGCGGAAAAAAAAAATAACAGAAAGTATGCAAAGAAGAGGGGGTGCAGAAGATGGAGGTCCTGGTTGGAGGATGTTGAGGGTGAAGCTTCCAGGCTGAAGGTCTGGAGCGACACCAGAGAGGAGGCATGTGGAGGGAAAGAGGACAGGAAGTGAGTCGGTGTGTGAGCAGAGGATGCAGAAGCAGGTGATTGGCTGTAGCTTAGAAACAGACTTGACTGGTCATATCCTGCACGTCCTGTCCTGAGCCGGATGATGATCGCCATGCACTTGCTGCACGATACTGTGCCATATGTGTGTGTGTGTGTGTTGTGAAACTCGTGGGAACTGCCTGGGAGGATGTGTGTGTGTGTGTGTGTGTGTGTGTGTGTGTGTGTGTGTGTGTGTGTGTGTGTTCAGCCGAAGGGCTCCGAGGTCCCCCGTGCAGCCTGGGAGGTTGGTCCCCGGTGGATCCGCTCACACACTTTCCGCTCGTTGAGTCCACGAGAGGGCGATGGCGAGTTCAGAGTCCCCGTTTCGGGATGAACAAAGATGGCGGTCTGTTTCGTGGCGTTCCGCGGCGCCATTAAACACGCGGCAGCATGTGGACGGAGAATCCTTCTCCCTGGTTTCTACTGACGCCACATTATCTTGAGCAAACCTTACAGCACTGCCCCCTGCAATGAAATAAATAACGCCATTTATGAAATAAATAATAACCAAATAACCCTTTTCGAGTCTTTTACAAAAAAAAAAAAAGGAACATTCACTTTATTATAGACGCAAGTGTTTGCAGCTCTCAAATCAAATTCACTGTGAAAACCAGAAAGCAAGCTAGGAAACCCAACTGATACCAACACAACACATTTAACTTCCAGGATGCTTGTAGAACCGATTTTATCCCAGTAGATTTCATTCTGATTATATTTGTATTATCATTTGCACTATGATTATAAAATCATAATGCATCTCTGGTAGTGTTGGGGCCAAAATGTGGAAGCGGGAAGTTTGGGGAGCACTGCTCTTTATGATGTTTGAATGAATGGGTGAATGTTTGTATGTCTTTGTATGACATGTGAATTTATGTCTCCTTACAAGATGTGAATGGGTGAATTAATGGTTTTATGCCGATATGATGTACAAACGCCAGGGTGACTGTTTGTCGCTATAAGAAGTGAATGAGAGGGTGAATGTTTGTAAGTATCTATATAACATGTGAACGATTGAATGAAGGTTTATGTCTCTTTTAGACATGTGAACGAGTGAGTACATTATTTTATGATGTGCAAATGACAGGGTGAATGTTTGTCTCTATATGACATGTGAATGAATGACTGCATCGTTTTATGTCTATATAATGTACAAATGACAGGGTGAATTTTTGCATGTGTGAGTGAGAGGGTGACTTTAAGTGCTGATATAATATATGAGCGAGTGAATGAAGCGCCACAAAACTTGTGAATGAATGGTTTGTAGAATAAGAGGGTGAATGTTTGTAAGTATCCATATAACACATGAATGAGTGAATGAAGGTTCTATGTCTGCATGATGTACGAATGAGAGGGTGAATGTTTTTATGTCTCCTGATGAATAATAAGTCTCTAAATATCTACATAACATCTGAATGAGTGGCTGAAGGTTGATATATATTGAGTATTGATAAATATATATATATATATCTTTGTGGCATGTGGATGATTGAATGAATGGTTGATGTCTATATGATGTACGAATGAACGGGTGAATGTTTGTTTATCTCTATAAGAAGTGGATGAGAGGGTGAATATTTGTTTATCTCTATAAGAAGTGGATAAGAGGGTGAATGTTTGTTTGTCTCTATAAGAAGTGAATGAGAGGGTGAATGTTTGAAAGTATCCACATGTGAATGAGTGATTGAGGGTTTAAGTCTCTGTACGAGTTGTGAATGGCTGTGGATAAAATGAACAAGTGATGGGAAGAAGAAAAAGGGCAAATCCAGCATTTTTTCTGCTGTTTCTCATGACTTTCATACAGGGGTCCACACACACACACACACACACACACACACACACACACACACACACACACAGAAACGTGGAGTGGTTTGATACCTCAGAATGCAGTAAGTCATTAGAGGAGAAGTTGCAGCGCGTCGGAGGAAGTCGTGACTCAGCTAAACCGTTCAGCTGAAGACCTCCGCTCTTTCTTTTCACTCCTGCCTCTTTCCTGTCGTTCTCTCGCTCTCTCTCTCTTTCTCTCTCCCTTTCTGTGTGTGTGTGTGTGGGACGATAGCTGACTTCCTTTGCGATGAGTAAAAAATTCCTTCTTCTCTTCCTCCTCCTCCTCCTCCTCACTCTCGGCCTTTGTCGTCCTTCTTCAGTTTTCACTGAAGGTCCCGGCGAAGAGGAGCGATGAGGCCAGGCTGGCGGGTAAGTCAGAGCCACCGTCGCCCCTTTGACCTTTCACGGTGTTTCTGCTGGATGGAGGTGACTGCGGGAGGTTACCGAAGTAAGAATCTGATTGGCTGTCTGTCCGTGACGTTGATCCACTGTTTCTGGACGGGACCAACCGGGTGGCGTCCGTCTGGTGTCCGTCCAGACTTGTGGACTTGTTTGGTTTTAGGCGCTTTGGCTTTGGCCCCAAAAATAATAACGGCGGTTATCCCGTGACTCAGAAGTGGCGGTTTGGATGCTCAAGCTCCTCCTGATCTGCCGGAAGCGGCATTGAGCAAGGTGTTGAACGCCCCCGGCAGATCGTCCCCGTCCTGGTACGTCCAGGTGTTACGTTACGCTGATGACGCTGTGCTGTATCTTTTAACTGAATGCGATGACGCAAAGGACCCGAGTGCCTCCCGGCAGGATGGCGAGCTCCGCAGGGACGCCTTCGCCGTTCCAATCTGGCCTTGTCTTCGGTAGATTTCTATTTTTACCACCGGGGTTTGGCCGCTCCTTTTTTTAGTAACTTTGTCTTGTTGAAACGTGTCCCTGGACCTCAGCACCACCAGCTGTAGACCTCTTCAAAATAAAAGCCTACATGGAGCTTGAATCACCTCCCACTGCCTATTTTTTCCCCTCAAGATTACATTTAACCTCGAAAACTACCCAGAAGTACTTCACATCTATGTAGTCTCCAGGACATGTCTCCATTTTTGGAGCCTCTCTAAGAATTCCATGACTCGTGACCGTGACGGTTATCTTCTAATACCTCCTTCATCTTCTTCTCGATGTTCTAACCGAAGCATTTGCATATCATCTCACACCCACGCACGGCAACCTTTTTTTCTGTCAAGCAAGACGCCCCTGCTGCCTCCCCGTTTATGGTAAATGTATGTTTTTGTCATCTGTGGGTATCCTGTCCACCACCGAGAGCTGCGCTGCATGGGTAGGCGTGGGAGGGTAGAGATGAGACAGAGAGGGCCAGAGATGAGTCAGCGCTGGCTTGCTCGGGAGAGAAGCTCCTCTGTAAACTCGTGCTATCAAGAATACAGTATCGTATGAAACTGTAAATACTTAGTAATCCCTTAACTTCAGAAAATGTGTAGTTGTAACACGACTGACTTTCAGCGGAGGTACGCCGCTGAGCCTGGTACCGTGAGTGCCAGCCTTCCTTGGCCAGAAAAGCTCGCCTACTCATTTCAGCAATTCTGCCAGTAAAACTGTGATTCATGCAATTACCTGTATGATCATTCATCTTTATATACAATTAGCGAAGCTAGCTAAATTTGATAGTGTATATCATTCATTCATACCGAGGTCGATACTCATAACGGGAAAGCAACAGATGGCGTGTAGTAGTGGTAGGCTAGAAATTCCATTGGCTGCCATCCATTGTGCTAAGCTAATAAACGGAGAATGAGGATGCTCAGCTGTGCAACAAACGGGCAAAGAGACCGGTGTCCCTTACCTTCTCGTGTGGATCGCGACTTTTCCTAGACGTGTGCCAAGCGGTCAGGAAGGCAAGTAGATCGATAGCCAGGTAGCCCTCGATTACTTAGAAAGTCTCAACATTTAGCCAGATTAAAAAAAACAAAACAGCCACAGATACCTAAAAGTTTCTTGTTTGGACAACAGCAACTCCCTCCTTGCCGGTGCCCCGGCAGTGACCATCAGGCCTCTAGAGCTTATTCAAAAAGCGTCAGCCCGCCTGGTGTTCAACCGTCCCAAATTCTCCACCTCAACTCCCCTTCTTATGTCCCTTCACTGGCTCCAGGTAGTCGCCCGCATCAAGTTCAAGTCCCTGGTTCTCGCCTACCGGGTGGTGAATGGGTCTTATCTCCAGGTTATGGTCAAGCCACATGTCCCTACCCGTCCCCTCCGATCTGCCGCCTCTCGGCGACCGACCACCCTGTCACTCCGAGCCCCCGGCTGCCGATCCAACCGGTCTCTCGGCTCCTCGATGGTGGAACAAACTCCCGAAAAAGGTCAGAACAGCGGGGTCGCTGCCCATCTTTCGCCATGAGCTGAAAACATACCTCTTCACCAAGCACTATGTATGTACCTGGTTCTGAGATGGCTTTTTGGTTGAGTGGTGACTACTTGTACTTTGGATTTTTGGTGACTGAATTGCACTTCTTGTGAGTTGCTTGTAAGTTGTCTCCCGAATGACTGTATTGTAATGTCATGTAAAAGTGGCAGCGGGTAAAAAGGTGTAAGAATAAGAATAATAAGAATAAGAACAATTTTATTCATCCCGAAGGAAATTGTTGTACCAGAGTTTCAAGTAAAACATAGCAATAATAAATAATAGTAGGAAGGAGGGAGAATAAGAAATACAAATAAAACTATAAAGTGTCAAAGTCAAGGCTATAAGTGTTTTAAGGTCTTAAAGAGTACAAAGATTTGAATATTCCCTTCGGCTGAAGGAGGAGGAATTAAAAAGTCTGATAGCCTCAGGTAGGAAAGACCTCCTGTGGCGTTCAGTGGAGCTCCTTGGTGGTATCAGTCTACAAAAGACAAGACATTGGCAAGACCAGCGATGCCGCAGTGACTGACCATAAGACAGGAGGCAGAGCTGGAGGTCGCAGAGATGAAGATGCTGAGATTCTCTTAGGGAGCGACCAGGATGGAGAGGATCAGGAATGAGTCCATCAGAGGGACGACACATGTTAGATGTTTGGAAGAAGCCAGACTGGGATGGTTGGGTCATGTACAGAGGAGGGATAGTGAATATATTGGTAGATGGATGCTGGAATTGGAGCTCTAGAGCAGGGGTGTCCAAAACTATTTTTTACCTATATAAACATCTTCTTCTTCTTCTTCTTTCGGCTTTTCCCGTTAGGGGTCGCCACAGCGAGTCAACTTTCTCCATCTAACCCTATTCTCTGTATCTTCCTCTCTCACACCAACTACCTTCATATCCTCTCTCACTACATCCATAAATCTTCTCTTTGGTCTTCCTTGAGACCTCTTGCCTGGCAGCTCCAATTCCAGCATCCGTCTACCAATATATTCACTATCCCTCCTCTGTACATGACTGAACCATCTCAGTCTGGCTTCTCTGACCTTCTCTCCAAAACATCGAACATGTGTCGTCCCTCTGATGGACTCATTCCTGATCCTCTCCATCCTGGTCACTCCCAAAGAGAACCTGAGCATCTTCATCTCTGCAACCTCTAGTTCTGCCTCCAGTCTTTTGGTCATTGTAACAGTTTCTAGTCCATACATCATGGCTGGTCTCACCACTGTCTTGTACACCTTTCCTTTTATTCTGGCCGATAGTCTTCTATCACATAGTACCCCTGACACTTTTCTCCACCCATTCCAACCTGCTTGGACCCGTCTCTTCACCTCTTTTCCGCACTCTCTTCACCTCTTTTCTGATCTCTACTCCTGTAGCCTCACCGCTCCACCCGAGTTCCTCTCGTTCACACACATATATTCTGTCTTGCTGCGACTAACTTTCATTCCTCTCCTTTCCAGAGCATACCTCCACCTCTCTAGATTTTCCTCTACCTGTTGTCTGCTCTCACTACAGATCACAATGTCATCTGCAAACATCATGGTCCATGGGGATTCCTGTCTAACCTCATCTGTCAGCCTATCCATCACCATTGCGAACAAGAAGGGGCTCAGAGCTGATCCCTGATGGAGTCCCACCTCCACCTTGAACTTCTCTGTTACCCCTACAGCACACCGTACCAGTGTTTCACACGGCATACATGTCCTGCACCAGTCTAACATACTTCTCTGCCACTCCAGACTTCCTCATACAATACCAGAGCTCCTCTCTTGGCACCCTGTCATATGCTTTTTCTAGGTCTACAAAAACACAATGTAACTCCCTCTGGCCTTCTCTGTACTTTTCTATTAGCATTCTCAACGCAAATACTGCATCTGTAGTACTCTTCCTAGGCATGAAGCCATACTGCTGTTCACAAATGCTGACTTCTGCTCTCAGTCTAGTTTCCACTACTCTTTCCCATAACTTCATTGTATGGCTCATCAACTTTATCCCTCTGTAGTTGCCACAATTCTGCACATCCCCTTTATTCTTAAAAATAGGCACCATCACACTTTGTCTCCATTCTTCAGGCATCTTCTCACTCTCTAAGATCCTGTTGAATAATCTAGTCAGAAAATCTACCGCTGCCTCTCCTAGGCACTTCCACACCTCCACAGGTATATCATCAGGACCAACTGCTTTTCCACTCTTCATCCTCTTCAATGCCTTCCTCACTTCACTTTTACTAATTTTTGCTACTTTGTGGTCTACGATAATCACCTCTTCTACCCTTGCCTCTCTTTCATTTTCCACATTCATCAGTTCTTCAAAGTACTCTTTCCATCTTCCCATCACTCTTCTAGCATCTGTCAATACATTTCCCTCTCTGTCCTTTATCACCCGGACCTGTTGTACATCCTTTCCATCTTTATCTCTCTGTTTCGCCAACCTGTATAGATCATTCTCACCCTCCTTACTATCCAACCGAGCATACAAGTCATCAGAAGCCCTTTGTTTTGCCTTTGCTACCTCTATCTTTACCTTTCGCCGCACCTCCCTGAACTCCTGTCTGTTCTCTTCAGTCCTCTCAGTATCCCACATCTTTTTCGCTAACCGCTTTCTCTGTATATACTCCTGCACTTCCTCATTCCACCACCAAGTCTCCTTATCTACTTTCCTTCCAAATGACAGACCAAGTACTCTTCTACCTGTCTCCCTGATAACACTAGCTGTTGTTGTCCGATCATCTGGAAGCTCACCCTGACCACCCAGACCCTTTCTCAATTCCTCCCTGAAAACCATGCAACACTCCTCCCTTTTCAGCTTCCACCATTTTGTCCTCTGCTCTGCCTTTGTCCTCTTCATCTTCCTTGTCACCAGAGTCATCCTACAAACCACCATCCTATGCTGTCTGGCTACACTCTCACCTACAACTACTTTGCAGTCACTGATCTCTTTCAGGTTACCTCGTCTATACAAGATGTAGTCTACCTGCGTGCTCCTACCTCCGCTCTTATAAGTTACCCTATGTTCCTGTTTTTTCTGGAAAAAGGTGTTCACTACAGCCATTTCCATCCTTTTTACCTATATAAATATAAAAAAGATACAAAAAAACATAAAATATAAGAAAATATAGAAATATAAAATATAAAAAAATATAAATATACAAATATGAATATAAAAAATATTTAAAAAAAACTGGGCCATTTAACTTCTATTGTAATAGAATTGGCAAAATCAATAAAACGTTAGTTAACGATGCTTTTTTGATGGATTTTCCAAAAGGGTAAATGTAACCAGCAGACTGAATTAGCTCACCATAACGTCAATCTCTTCAATATTCAAAACAGAACCCAAAAAATGCACAACAAAGTAATAAAGTGTGACGAGATTTAACTGCAAGTGTCATGTGCGGCACATATTCAGTTATATTTTTAGAATTTGCCGCAGTTGGCCTGCGGGCCGTAGTTTGGAAACCAATGATCCAAAGAAACCAAAGAGACCAAAGAAAATATTTATGGAGGTAGTGAGAGGATATGAAGGTGGTTGGTGCCGACACCTGAAGGGAAAAGAAGAAGAAGAAGAAGAAGAGAACACGGTCATTTTTACACCGTTCTTTTTGCGCTTATTGAAACATTGCGTGTCGCTATAGCAACCCCCCCCCCCCCACACACACACACACACACACACAGGCGCTCCATCGATCATAAACTCGAGCTGCTAATTTCCATGCACCCCCGGAGACGTCATCCGGAGGAGTTCCAGAGCCTCCTGGAGATTCCCGGGGATTCCGGAGGATTCCCCTCCAGCCGCCCTCTTTCAGACAGGATGTGATGGTTCCTGAGATGGAGCGGTCTGAGGCCTTCACGGGGCCTGGAAGGACGGGCATGTGTGTGTGTGTGTGTGTGTGTGTGGATCCCTCAGTGTCGAGCCTCTCGTTTTTCGAGACGTTTTTGAACGTTCTTCGTCTCCTCGCAGGCCCTTGCAGGAAAAACAAGATGTTTTTCTCGTTGCCGTTGGCTGCGCCTCATGCCGTGACTCCTTGGATGGGGAATTTTTGCAAGCGTTTGATTGTGGCAGTCGATATCTGAAAAGAAGTGTGTGCTTGTGTGTGTGTGTGTGTGCGCGATTGGCTCGTTTGAACGTGAAACTACGAGGCCATCTGTCCTTAACCCTTTAACATCCTCCGATCAGTTATTTTTTCATTATTTTTTTGATTTAAAGTACCCCTGGTTTATCAGTGTTGTTATTACACTGTTATTAATGTTGTAATTACATTGCTATTAAGTTGTTATAACAAGTTTCGCCTTTTGGATTCCACGTTTTACAGTAAAGCGTGTTGAACACCGAAGGGTTAAATTGGCTCCCCGGCTTGTTCTGCAGATGTGTAATGTGGTTTCCCAGCGGGTGTGGAGACGCGGGGGTCGAGGTGGGGGATGTGTGTGTGTGTGTGTGTGTGTGTGTGTGTAGGGGGGTACATGCTGACTAAGCGCAGAGTCTCGAGGATTCGAATTAGACGTTATGCTGGTTTTTAATCTGGTTGTGATGGTGTGGAGTTGGATTTGGAAGCTACCATATTCTACACTGACAATCAATGGATCAATAAATCGATCAGTCAATAAATAAAGCATCGGGATCCCACTGAGGGGATGTTACAGCCACGAAAAGTTAAAAATATTAATTTATTGAGGTGTGTGCATCATATATATGTGCCGTATATTGCTTATATATGTATGTGTATATATATATATATATATATATATATATATGTGTGTGTGTGTGTGTTCGTGTGTGTGTGTGTTTGTGTGTGTGTGTGTTCGTGTGTCTGTGTGTCTGTGTGTGTGTGTGTGTTATGTGGTATTGTGACTCAGATGGTTCTAAATCAATAAACGTCAGAAGGGATCATCTTGTCAAAATGAAAATGGTCGTGAGTCAGATGTGTGTGTGTGTGTGTGTGTGTGTGTGTGTGTGTGTGTGTGTGTGTGTGTGTGTGTGTGTGTGTGTGTGTGTGTGTGTGTGTGTGGCGGGCGGTGTTCAGTTGTGCGCGTGGGTAGGTGTTCTATTGCACCTTTGCTAACTGCTTATTACACACTACCTCAACGTTTATTAGCTCAGATTACAAAGAGCCGCTCGGACACACACACACAAACCAACATACACACACACACACACAGTCTCACACACACACACGAACTGGGTTCATAACCTGGCCCCGGGAACCATCAGGGAAGGGGTTAGGTTCTGAAATAAAAAATAAAATATGGAAATAAAAATTAAATAGATATGTAATATGTATATATGAATAAGAATATAAAACACATAAAATTAATTAGTCAATGTATTAATTAATGTGATCTCATAGTAATAAATCTATGATGATTTTATACTATTTGATTATAAATTTTATATAAATGGTAAGTGAAAATTTTTATAGATCCTATATTACATACTGATGGTTGTTTATTATGTATTAATCATGATTTATCACATCCTATATCCAGATAAGATAAGATAAGATAAGATAAGATAAGATAAGATAAGATAAGATAAGATAAAATAAGAAAATATTTTATGTGATTTAGGGTGATGAACGCTGCGTAGAATATGTTATATATATGTTATTATATATAATATATCATAAATCTCAAATTTTCAATACTGACATCTTTTGTGCAGTTTTTTTATTATACTTCAAAGGGTTGATTTAGATAACAAAATAATACTAACAGGGCGAAAAAACCATGTTTAAGTAACAATTTGTACGATCGTAATTTGACTCATTCGTGTGTTCGTATTGATCATTGATCGATCAAATGACCTGAAATGTGTTTTTAATCTCTTTGTGACGTAGTTCCTCGTGCGTCCGCTAGATGGCGCTGTTTGTCGTCGTTTACTTTATTTCCAACCGTTCTCTTGTAATCTGAGTTTATGTAATCCGCGGATTAAAACCCAAATTTAAGACAGACATCTTCAAAAACAAACGGTCGGTTTGACAAAGCGAAAAATTCCACTCACAGTGTTGGATTTTGGGGCCCAAAAACACCTGCTCTGACAGGTGTTATTACACTGTTATAACTGTGTCTTAGTGTTATTACACTGTTATTACTGAAGGAGCTGGTTCGTGTTGAAAATGAAGAATGTGTGGAAGGTTGATCTTCTCTGGGTGGAGGTGGAGGTGGAGGTGGAGGTGGACACGTGATGCTTCCTTCAGAGTCCCTCTGAAGACAAACACCTTCTCTTCCTCTCTCTCTCTCCACTTTTTCCCCCTTTCTCTGTTTGAATTTCTCTTTTTTTCTCCCTCCCTCTCTCTCTTTCTCTCTCTATTTTAATCACTCTCTCTCTCTCTTTTTCTCCCTCTGTCTCTTTCTCCCCATCTCTCTCTCTTCACCCTTTTTTTCTCGCTCACTCTTTTACTCTCTCTCTTTCTACCTCTCCCCCTTTTCTCACTCTCTCTTTTTTTCTCTCTCTCTTTTTCTCTTTCTCATTTTCTCTCTCTCTCTCTTTTACTCTCTCTTTTTATACCTCACCCCCTTTTCTCACTCTCTCTTTTTCTCTTTCCATCTCTCTTTCTCACCCCTCTCTCTTTTCCTCTTTCTCTCCTCTTTTTTCGCTCTCTTTCCCTCTCTCTCGTTTACTCTCTCTCTCTTTCTCTCTCTCTTTCTCTTTCCCTTTTTCCTCTCTTTTTCTCTCTGTCTCTCTCTCTTTTTCTCTCTATTTTTCTCACCCCTCTCTCTTTTACTCTCCCTCTCTCTCTCTTTCACTCTTTCTCTTTTTCTCCCTCTCTTTTCTCTCTTCCTCCTCCCCCTTTCCTCTGGCTGCAGTTCCCCCTCTGTCCACTAGATGGCGCCATTGTCAGCGAAAGCAGGCCGTTCTGACGCGCTCGTCGATCCACTTTATCCTCTGCGATCCGATCGATTCCGATCCTTTCGATCGATCCGTGATCGCGGATAAAACCCTCGCACGTATGCGCACGCACACACACGCACAGATAACCGACACGAAACTCCATAGAGCGTGAAATAATCCGTTTATCTGTCCGGTAATAGCGCTGTCACAAACAGCGGCCTTTTTGCCGCTGTTATTCCACCTCCTCTAACAATAGGATCGATATCTTCATATTTATTTATTGCAACACAAACACACACACAAACACACACACACACACACACACACACACACACACTCACACACATACACACACACACACACACACACATCATACATGAACTGAGGTGTAACTCGAACTTCCTCCAAACTTTCCCACTGGCGTGTTTTTTCTTTACAATCATCAAATTAATCTAGAACTGGCGTGATTTTCATTTAAAGATCAACATATTCATCGATCACTGATTACAATCATATTGATTGCGTGAATAGTCTGTTTTTTTTGTTCTTCCCTGGTTTCGGAACGGCGAGACTCCAAACGCCGAAAAAAATACTCTTTTTAGAAATAAAAAATCGAAATACAATCGATAAATTTGATGAGATGGATGCCTAATCTCCATTTTATCATCTTATTTTATCGATGTAATCGATCCAGTCGCAGTTTATTTAACCATCCGCATTACCGACCCATGATCCCAATCCGTTTTAATCCCAGTCTAATTGAAAATAACACAACATTTTAAATTAATTTTAATGGAGTTTAAAATAATAATATCACCGCGGTGTTTTTATAAAGGTAAAATGTTAAAAAAATCGATGTTTAAAACAAATGCCGGAGATTAAAAAGTCTGTTTTTCCTTTTTAATATAGGTTTTAATTCCAATTTCTTAATAAAACAAAGAATATCGCGAGTCGAGACTTTGTTTTTCTTTCTTCAAACCGGAAGTGAGAATTATGTTTATTGTAAACGAGAGGAAGTGTGTGTGTGTGTGTGTATATGTGCGTGTATGTGCGTGTTGTTTTGTTTAAAAAAAAAAAAAACACTTTCTTTTTTTCGAAGAACGAAATGAACGCAAGTTTCGTTTTTACTGTTATTTTTCTACTGCATTTACATATAAATATGTACCTATATAAACTTTCACATCCCCGCGTGTGCGTGCGTGTGTGTTCGTGTGTGCGTGTGTGTGTGTGTTTGTGATCAAATCCGAAAACCGGGAAAAAAACACGCGCTACTCCCCGTAAAATCCCGCGCTGAGTGACGTAATCCCAATTAAAATCTAGCGCGGATTATTACACTGTAATAACTAATATTTTACGTAGTAATAACTAGCGTATCACAGTAATAACAAACCGGTAGGAAAAAAAATCCACGCGAGGTTTTTTATCATGTCATCACTTTGGGGCCTATTTTAGTAATTCAACGAAATTAATGTGATTATATTAGTTATGTTTAATTGTATTGCATGTTTAATACAGTTTATTTTCTCTCTCTCTCTTTTTCCCTCACAAACAAAAAATGCACAGGAAACCGTTCAAACGTGATGTTTTTTTTTGGATTTTTTAATCCATAAAATAAATTTAGAGAAACAGAAGCAAAAGATCGGCCCGGCGGGGGCGGCAGGATGTACTAACTGGGAGTTCAAAGGTCGTGACCTGGCAAGTCATTTTGTTAGCTGAGTGTCGAGCTGCAACATGACACCCCTGCAATTTTTGTGTGTGTGTGTGTGTGTGTGTGTGTGTGTGTGTGTGTGTGTGTGTGTGTGTGTGTGGGGTGAGGCGGACCCTGTGTCTTGTGTCTACATATTATCTAAACCACCTTATTTAAGACTTGTTTTCCATAAAACATATACAGTAAGATATTCATTTAAAGTAAAACCAGGAGCCTCATTTTAATTTATATGCTTCCATGAAGTTCCTCCTTTGTGTTTGACTTTTAGTACAGCAAACACACACACACACACACACACTTAAAAATCCATGAAAACTAGCCTTTGGATGCTTAATTTTATTTATTTTCCCCTGCTAGACAGATAATTAGATAATGTATCGTATAAATAACCTTACATAACCACCTCTTCTTTTTATTTTCACATCGGCGTGCAGCGACCTTTACATCTGCACCGGCGTCACGGCAACGACCCCCCCCCCCCCCCGCTCCCCCACCCTTCGGCCATCGCTTGTGTGGAAAATAGTTATAATGTGAGTTGTTGTCTCGATTGTTATCGCCCGGCTGCAGACACCCCCCCCCCCCAACACACACACACACACACACACATTTTTAACATTCCTGTGGATTCTTACGCTCACCGTCCCTCTCCTTGGTGTTCCCAGCAGTGTTTGAGAAAATAAACAAAACATGACGTGGCATCATGAAACTCGAACTGTGTCAGAACAGCAGCTGTGATTCTCCCCGGGCCGTTTCGGTAACCCAGGTAACCCCGGTAACCCCGGTTCACCTCTCGGGGCCGCACGCCGACCATGGCGGACCAATAACCGTCAGGTTCGGCACCTTCGAAATGAGAACCTCTTGATTGCCGGCAATGAAACGCGTCCGAGCCGAGAGCGTTCTGTTGTATCCGCATCCCATAATACTAACAGATTATCTGTACACGGTATTTACAAGATGGAAATGTATCTATATATTCATTCGTTCATAATAATCACGGCTCTCAGGGTGACGGGCGGTATGGATCCTATTGGACGAGAGGCGCGGCTCACCCTGGACCGCTTGTTCACGAGTCGTACAACGTTCACCCTCTCATTCATACGTCGGAACACTTTAGCTGCTTAAAGAGCATATAAAGCTTTTCATCCTTTAAGTTATATCATATGGAGACATAAAAATAATAACCCTGTCATTCCCACATCTGGACAATCTAGAAAACCTGCGTTATCCCTCTCCAACGCTTTCTGCACTTTCGCCCTTTTGTCCGCGACGCCACAGTTAGCAGTTAGCGCTTAGCAGCCGGCGGTCGCGTATTCGGCCCGGTTCCGTTTTCTCGACGCGAAGCTCCGAGAACCTGAGGACGCGTGAACTTGCCGCCGTGCACGGGAAAAGCCGCACTTGGATTTGACAGCCAGAACGCTGCATGAAAGTCACAAGTCACCTCAGGTGAGGTTAGCGTGTTGTTTGCTCGGTGGCCCAGAGCAGAACCACCCCTTCAGATGTCAGAGTGCAGCGACACACACACACACACACACACACACACACACGCACGCTGTTTGAATGATAAAAGCACGAAAGCCACAAAACCCTTTCTCAGTTTTGTTTTTCAGAAGTTGATGAGAATTTATAGCCATTTCGCCGCGTCGTCAACTAAATATGGAATGTTTTGAACCAGATATCCTCATATTCCTGGAACCCGCTGTGTGTGTGTGTGTGTGTGTGTGTGTGTGTGCGTACACGCCCTCCTCCAATGCTCAGAAACCACTGATCACCTGTTTATTCAGAAACATTTTGTTTATGACAAATTTCCCCTTTTTTCAGAAAGCACTTCTGTTCCCGTCTGCTGCGCTAACCGGTTAGCGAGTCTGCTTGCAGGATCTGCTCCTCCAGCCAGATCTGCGTGAGATCGATGTGAAACCCCTTGAAGACTAAAGCAGAACTGCGACCCGGCGAGACAAACGCAGCGCCGGATTAAGATTAAAAACAAGGGGTGGGAGGAAATTCTGTTAGCGGTTGGTGGCAGCAGCTTCTGTCAATCACAGGACCACGTACAGAGACATACACCTGTTCACGCTTTCATTTACATGTAGCCTAATATAGAGATAAACACCAATTCGCCATTTCATTTACATGTAGCCTTCTTCTTCTTCTTCCTCTTCTGGCTTTTCCCTTCAGGGGTCACCACAGCGAGTCATCTTTCTCCATCTAATCCTTTTCTCTGTATCCTCCTCCCTCACACCAGCTACCTTCATATCTTCTCTCACTACATCCATAAATCTTCTCTTTGGTCTTCCTCGAAACCTCTTGCCTGTCAGCTCCAATTCCAGCATCCATCTACCAATATATTCTCTATCCCTCCTCTGTACATGTCCTCTTCATCTTCCTTGTCACCAGTCATCCTACAAACCACCGTCCTATGCTGTCTGGCTGCTCTCTCACCTACAACTACTTTGCAGTCACTGATCTCTTTCAGGTTACCTCGTCTATACAAGATGTAGTCTACCTGGGTGCTCCTACCTCCGCCCTTATACTGTAAGTTACCCTATGTTCCTGTCTTTTCTGGAAAAAGGTGTTCACTACAGCCATTTCCATCCTTTTTGCAAAACCTACCACCATCTGTCCCTCTGCGTTCCCATGGTGGATACCAAATCTGCCCATCACGTCTTCATCCCCTCTAGTGCCTTCACCAACATGTCCATTGAAGTCTGCACCATTTACCTCTCTCTCGTTTTTGGGGATATTCTCCATCACTTCATCTAACTCATCCCAGAGCTTCTCCTTCTCCTCAAATTCACACCCCACCTGCGAGGCATAACCACTAACAACATTGAGCATCACACCTTCAATTTCTGTAAGTCTATCTTGACATTCTTTTCACCTCCAGAACTATCCTAACAAACCCCTCCTTCAAGATAACTCCTACTCAATTCCTCTTCTTGTCAGTACCATAAAAGTAACACTTAACGCCTGCTCCTAAGCTGATAGCCTTACTATCTTTCCCCCTTGGTCTCCTGGACACACAGTATATCCACCTTCCTTCTCTGCATTATGTCATCATGTGCATCATCTACATGTAGCCTAATATAGAGATATACAACAATTCACCCTTTCATTTACATGTAGCCTAATATAGAGCTATACAACAATTCACCCTTTCATTTACATGTAGCCTAATATAGAGCTATACAACAATTCACCCTTTTATTTACATATAGCCTGTTAGAGAGATATACAACAATTCACCCTTTCTTGTACATGCAGCCTAATATAGAGCCACAAAACAATTCACCCTTTCATTTACATGTAGCCTAATATAGAGCTATACAATAATTCACCCTTTCATTGACCTGTGGCCTGATATAGAGATATACAGCAATTCACCCTTTCATTTACATGTAGCCTCACATAGAGATATACAACAATTCACCCTTTCCTGTCACATAAAGACATACAACTTTTCAGTCAGTCATTCATGTCATTTAGGGACATGTAACCATTCACCCTGTCGTCCACAAGCCATGTAGACCAACAACTGCTCAATCCCTCGTTGTCTCATTCCCTCGCTCGTGGATGGAGACATTCACCCTTTCATTGACACATCATATGAAGACACAGCCATTCATCCTGTCACATGTTGTAAAAACATTCATCATTCACCCTGCACACCAAGAGTGCTCCAGAATTAAAGATAATTTATTTTACATAGAGTAAAGACAATTTATGATAGCATGATGTAAATGTATGATATATAAAAGATTATTTCGGTAAGCATCTGTAGAAGACCCTTTCATTGACACATCATTCACTCATCTGGATAATTCAGGGTCCCCAGCATGTGTTTGGACTGTGGGAGGAACCCTGAGGAACCCCACGTAGATATCTGGAGAACATGGAGCGTCCAAAAATAAAATTCCATACATAGTGCAGGTGATTTGCATGATTTCCCAGTAAAAGGCCACAGGAAGTTGTTTAGTTCCTTGAAGAGATAGCGGCTGGTAAAGTTGGCCAGGGAGCAATTCCTACACACCCACACACACACACACAAACACACACACACACACACACACATTGAGTTCGATGCAGAGACCATGTTTAATTTTTGATTTGTATTAAAGGAACTAGAAGAAAGACAGCTTGTGTGTGTGTGTGTGCGTGTGTGTGTGTGTGTGTGTGTCAGTGTAAGACGTCTTGTGTAAGACGTCTGGTGTACACAAGGGACTCAGCTAAATCTAGGCAGATAGAGATATTTATATCCATCTCTGAACATCCTGATCTTCATTTCCCCACGCTATAATGTGTTATTACACATTTGTTAAACATCATGGTGTTATTACACATCTATTACATGCTCTGAAAGCTTATTTAAGTTTTTTTTTTTTTTTTTTTTCAGGTGAAGCGAGGCATTCTGGTTGCATGAGAATTTCTTTCTTCTTGTGGTTTTATTCTCCCACACTGACGGAGTCCCGTAGTCTTTCACCTCAGGACAGCAGACGTCTGCAGGCGACCAACACACACACACACACACACACACACGTGGACCGAGAAAAGAAGCAACATGTTAATTTTTAAGCACGCCACCATCAACCTTTGCCTCCCACGTAATAAGAATAAATCAACTTTGTGCAGAAGGTGCAAACATCCTGCACACTGATGAGGATCTATCGCTTCATCTTCACCTCCACCTCTCCGTCTATGATCTGGTGGTAGAGTTTGCTCTTTCCATCTGAGGAGAAACACTCTCGAGTAACCATCCCCTGTCAATTTAATTTAATCCTTCTTATATATCAGTCTTATTGCTATTGTTATTATGGCGAACTCCATGTTCTCCCCATATCTGCGTGGGGTTCCTCAGGGTTCCACCATCATGGCGATGAGAGGGTGAATGGTCGTATGTCTCTATGTGACGTGTAAATGAATGAATGGTCATATGTCTACATACGACATGTAAATTAATGAATGAATGGTTGCACGTCTCTTTATTACTTTTAAATGAAGGAGTCAATGGTCGTAGGTCTACATATGATATGTGATTGAATGAATGAATGGCTGCACGTCTCTATATGAAAGGGTTGGGCAATTATTTTGGCTGACGGGCCACATGTCTCATTTAATTTTCATGTGCGGACCAACTAGGTATCATGTAAATTGAACAAAAATAAAATTGCAATTTGAATATTTACATTTTTTGTCATTTTATTTCAACTTTTAAACCATTAATGACCATATAAATGTACTGGAATTATTTTTGTACGTAATCATCCATACAAAATCAGACAAAAGGAAAAAAAATAAGGAGTTTCTAAATTCAGTATTGACTTAAACTTATTAAGACTTATTAAAGTATTTAAAGAAAATAGCTTGGCAGGCTTCATACCTCAAAAGAGTACTTCAGATGCAGTATTTGCTTTAAGTATGCTGATAAAGAAGTACAGAGAAGGCCAGAAGGAGCTGTTTTGTGTTTTTGTAGACCCAGAAAAAGCTTATGACAGTGTGCCAAGAGAGCTCTTGTATGAAGAAATCTGGAGTGGCCGAGAATTATGTTAGACTGGTGCAGGACATGTATGTTTACTGTGAGACAGTGGTACGGTGTGCTGTAGGGGTAACAGCAAAGGCTGACAGATGAGGTTAGACAGGAATCTCCGTGGACCATGATGTATGTAGTTGAAAAGTTAGTCACAGCAAGACAGATTATATGTGTGTGAATGAGAAGAATTTGGGTGGAACGGTGAGGCCACAGGGAGTGGAGATCAAGATGCTGGAGGATTTCAGGTACATAGGGTCAACAGTCCAGAGCAACGGAGAGTGTGGAAAAAGGTGAAGAGACGGGTTCAAGCAGGTTGGAATGGGTGGAGAAAAGTGTCAGGGGTGCTATGTGATAGAAGACTTTCAGCCAGAATGAAAGGAAAGATGTACAAGACAGTGGTGAGACCAGCGATGATGTATGGACCTGAAACTGTTACAATGACCAAAAGACTGAAGGCAGAGATGAAGATGCTCAGGTTCTCTTTGGGAGTGACCAGGATGGAGAGGATCAGGAATGAGTCCATCAGCACATGTCAGATGTTTGAGAAGGTCAGAGAAGCCAGACTGAGATGGTTGGGTCATGTACAAATGAAGGATAGTGAATATATTGGTAGACGGAAGTGGTTTCACCCACGAGTGGTTGTCAAACCTATAGACTGTAAAATGAAAAACATGTGGAATAAATCCTCATTATATCATGATTAAATATAAAATAAATAAGAAAACACCCCTTGCTGGCGATCATATAGTACATAAACACCAGGATGCACCGCCGCTCACCAAAACACCTGCAGCGTTCTGCAGAGCAGGCGTTGGAACCGAACCCTGCAGAGAACATCATGTCATTCCCACAGCGGTGTTTACCTGCTGTGTACCCCCACACCCCTGCGCAGTCTGCACGCACAATATCTGCGGTTGGCATTAGTGGGTGGAACAGATGTAAGAGATGTCTGTACTTTTAAATGTCAACTCTGAGTAGCACTCCCTCTCTCTCTCTCTCTCTCTCTCTCTCTCTCTTTATCTTCGGAAGATCGAGAAGTTAGTCATAGACCCAGAATGTGTAGATTGGAGTTTAGAGGTAGGATTCTTCGCCCTTCCCGGCATGTTTTGCCGTGGTTACCATGTTGTTGATTTAAGGGGGACGGATCCCTTGGAAGCCTCTGAACGCATCGCGGTTCTTGATGTTTTATGGCATGGTGGTGGAAAGCTACCAAGTGGAGGTGTGTTTGTGTTTCCCTGCTTGCCTCCTGACACGCACACACGCACACACCACACACACACACACACACACACACCACACACATACACGTTGAAATATTTGAAGTGAGTCCCATCACAGGGACTCACAAAGAGACATGCAACCATTCACCCTCTCATTCACGCCTCATATACACGAATGAACATTCCTCCTGTCATTCACAACTGGACGATTTAGGCTCACACACACACACACACACACACACACACACACACACACACACACACACACACACACACACACGTATGTTAAGTACATTTGTTTGTATCTATTTATCTATACATATACACACCAATACAAACATATGTATATATCTATATATACATACACACATATGTATGTATGGATCTATCTATCTATCTATCTATCTATCTATCTATCTATCTATCTATCTATCTATCTATCTATATATATATATGTGTATATCTATATATACACACACTTACATGCATACACAACTGTGTATCTAGTTATGTATCCATCTATCTAGCTATTCACTCTGTCATTCACAACTGGACAATTTAGGCTCACACACACACACACACACACACACACACACACACACACACACACACACACACACACACACACACACACACACACACATATGTTAAGTACATTGGTTTGTATCTATTTATCTATACATATACACACCAGTACAAACATATGTATATATCTATATATACATACACACATATGTATATATGTATGTATGGATTTATATCTACCTATATCTATCTATATACAATATATAATATAATATAATACTGGTTATCTATCTATCTATCTATCTATCTATCTATCTATCTATCTATCTATCTATCTATCTATATGTATATGTGTGTGTGTGTATATCTATATATACACACACATACATACATACACAACTATGTATCTAGTTATGTATCCATCTATCTAGCTATCTAGCTGTGTATATATATGTACATACACACATAGGTATGTCTGTCTGTATGTATGTATGTATGTATGTATGTATCTATGAGTCAGTTCTTCACCACCTGTCCCTCCGTTGTAGATGTTGGAGGTTCTGCTCTGGTCTTCTGGTCTCCAGACCCTGATTGGCGTCCCTTTTCCACCTCCTGTTTCGGTTTCTTGACCCTCATTTCCTTATTTTGCCCAAACTGGAGGGAATCCAGCTCGCTCACACCCCTCCTGCTGACTCGTTTGTTTTGGCAACCAGTGCTTTCAAGACCCGGCTTCTTCGGACTCAATAATGAACTTGAAAACAAACATTTGTTGATTTCTGTGTGGAGTCTAAATGTTCTCCACGTGTCTGTGCGCGGTTCCTCAGGTGAATGTTGTTTTTTTGCATCCAAAAATGGTTTTATGCAAATGATACAAATGATATTTGAGTCCTCATTGGGAGGTGAGAGGGTGAATGTTGTTTTTTTTTGCATCCACAAATGGTTAAATCTAAATAATATTTGTGTCTTCATTGGAGATGAGAGGCTGAGTGGTTTTATGTCTCTAAAGGACGTGTGAATGAGAGGGAAAATGTCGAAAAATAAGGTCATGTGATCTGTCGCCACCTCTCGCCCAATCACAGCTGGGAAAGGCTCTAGCCCCGCCTCCACGCTTGCAGGATAGGCAGTGTAGATGATGAACGCATGAATGAATGAATGATTGAATGAATGATAATGACCTGGAAAGCTACTCTGATTGGGTTTTGTCTCTGATTCGTTGCTTTGACTTCTTTTGTTTTGTAACATTCTCTTATCTTTCCTGTTTTTATTTACACTTCCTCTTCTTTTTTTTAAGTGCCCCCCCGGCCAGACCTCCACCTCTCATTCCCTCTCTCTGTTTTTCACTCACGCACACAACACACACACACACACACACACACACACACACACACACACACACACGCACACACATACACAAAGCACAACAGGCCCTATTTTCCTCAACCAAACACCAAGAACCTCTGCATCTTTATCGCACGATAAATCCAAGATGGCCGACCTCTGCACCCTGCAGAGCTGGCTTATGCGTCACGTCGTTCAACTTCCTATCTCGACGTGACCCTGAAGGACCCCTGTTGGCGGTATAGATTTCAGTGGCTTATGGTTTTTCAATTCTTTAAAATCCACGCTATCACTATCTTACACGCATTACCGGTGTGTGTGAATGTGTGCATGTGTGTCTGTGTGACATGAAGGTAATGAGATTATCGTGATTCTGTGAAGTTGCTCAGTAAATACAATAAATACTGTCACGCCCTGTTTGTGGAGACGGTTGCCGGGGAAACAGGAGCCGCCAAACCCCCCGGGCGGGGGTGGGGGGTTCGGATCCGGGCCTTCGGTGCCTTCGGCGCCCTCGGAGAGTGTTATTCATGAGCTTTCTCCGCCCCCCCGTTTAAACTTTCTCTTCCCACCAGCTGCACCGAGGTTCACTCGCGCTATGAATCAGCGCAGCGTCCACGGCCCATTGTTTCGTTATTTCATTACCGTCGGACGTCCTGCATCCCAACATGGCAGTAATGCCCCCCCCCCCCCCCCGCGCTGACATTTGGACGTCCACTAGACCTCCATGTTCTCCTCCAGAAGCAGCAGAACCTGCGCCACAACTCCACCGACACCTTTCTTTCTCCATTTTGTCTTTTTTTTTTCTTCCTGTGGCACACCCACACCTCCTCTTTCCCTTTTCTCTTTCTCTTCATGGACCAGTTATTATTAAAAGACATGTGACAAAGTGAAACAAAGATGTTTCGCTTAATTATAATAATAATAATTATAATGCTAATAATGCTAATGCTAATAACAATAATAATAATGCATTTCTTGAGCCCGCACAGACCTACAAAATAGATTAAAAAAACAATAAACAATTGTGACAAAATGTTAAAAAAATTACTTATCATTTGTTGTACATAGATAAAAAATACATATATTTTAAACAGATCTATGCTTTACTATGCATAAAGCTTATAATTTTAAATGCATATTTACTTTTTACTACGTATAGTACCTTTTTTACTGCAAATTCCCACTATCTATCTATCTATCTATCTATCTATCTATCTATCTATCTATCTATCTATCTATCTATCTATCTATCTATCTATCTATCTATCTATCTATCTATCTATCTATCTCTCTATCTATCTCTCTATCTATCTATCTATCTATCTATCCATCTATCCATCTATCGTGGAGTGAAGTGCCGACCGGGCCGCCGTCGGGACGAGAGAGACTGTGACCTCGGCTCGGTTGTTTCTGTCTCCTGGTTGGTGTTACGCCGTTCCTCAACCGACTAAATTTAAACTCTCGGTTTTCTTCTGCGTGTTTTTTTTCTAATATAAATAAAACTCCAAAAATCCGACTAAGAGCGAAACTGTGAATCAGAGCGAGAAAGACTTTGATCGACGGGCCTTTTTTAATTTTTTTTTTTAAAGGTGACACACACACACACACACACACACACACATACACATAGCCACCACTCGTGGGCGGGGATGCGTTAAATGTCGCAGAAACGGTTATTTTAATGTTCGAGTTTTATAAACACATGACTCCCCCGACGTAAACGCTCTCACTTTGTTTAACACTCTAATGAATCCAGTCTAGTCATTTGCTTTGAGGTGGTTCCACTTGATGCCGTTTCTGAGCCTCATCCCTTCTTTAGAACATCTATAGAACAATGGAAACATACACACACACACACACACCCAGCAGCCTGATAAGCCCTTGTTTTTGATGCTCCTCTCAAATTGACATCTGAATCCAAAAGTCAGAGTGAAAGCGTGATATTTTGTAGTGATAACACGAGATGGAGCGTGAGGAGGCTGCAGGCGCCCGCGTGTGTGTTCGTGTGTGTTCATGTGTGTGTTGAAAACCAGATCAGAGTCACGATGAGCAGGGGCGGCCCGGGTCAGAGGCCTGGCTGCGGACGGCGAGGGCTGGTTTCATTAGGAGGCCGGAAAAACAGGCCTCGCGACGGCCCGACCTTTTATGGCCTGGTAAAAAAACAGCTCATTTCCACCGATTTGAATACACACGTGTCCTTATATACTACGCAGATAGGCACTTTAAAATTATTACATTAATTCATATCTATGTTTAATATATTTATTTAAAGCTGTATTTATTTATATCTATATTTAATTGATTTATTTATGCCTGTATTTAATTTATTGATTGATATTTCAAGGCATTGTGTTGATTATATTTTATACTTATTTATATTAATATCTGC